>NC_135808.1:116197962-116555930 GCF_964213995.1 Mustelus asterias
GGGTGCATGGGTTTGCATGACTTGGCACTTAAGTTTCCATAGGGGCTATAAAGTGCCAGGTGGATGAAGGAGGCATTGGGACATGAGGGGGCCATGGGGAGTGGGTAGAGGGGCATGAGATGGCAGAGGTTGACATGGGGAGTGTGGAGGGGTGGGTGGGTTGGTGAGAGGTGAGGGCTGGAGACCTGTTCATCATTTTAATCTTTTTTTAAAATAACATAAACAAATTGCCAGAACACAGAGGCAGGCCTTCCATCCAGCCCACCTCTGCACCCAACAGCCTCCACAATCGAACCAGGAGTGGCAGGCCTAATCCAGCCTGCCTTCCCCAGAACGGAAATTGTAGGCCATTTATAGAGAACTGGTTCACAGAGCAGGGGAATTCTCTTGTCTCTGCACACCAGACCAGGGAGCGAAAATCTGGGCTATTATTTTTACTGACCTCTGAAGTCTCCATGTGAAATGTTGTTAAACTTTCTAATCTGTAAGTATCAAAGCCTCAGGATTTGAAATTCTTCGTCAATGTGCTAAATCATAGAATCATCATAGAATCCCTAGAGTGCAGAAGGAGGCCATTCGGCCCATCGAGTCTGCACCAACCACAATCCCACCCAGGCCCTACCCCCACATATTTTACCCGCTAACCCCTCTAATCTACGCATCCCAGGACTCTAAGGGGCAATTTTTTTTTTAACCTGGCCAATCAACCTAACCTGCACATCTTTGGACTGTGGGAGGAAACCGGAGCACCCGGAGGAAACCCACGCAGACACGAGGAGAATGTGCAAACTCCACACAGACAGTGACCCGAGCCGGGAATCGAACCCGGGACCCTGGAGCTGTGAAGCAGCAGTGCTAACCACTGTGCTACCGTGCCATAAATGCTGGAATGGCTTCTTCCCTATGATACTATTTCTGTCAATAGGAAATCTTTTACCAACAGGCTTCCAACATTTGTTTGTAAAGATTTAGAACCAGCCGCTCTTTCCATATATTCCAGGGACGGCACGGTGGCACAGTGGTTAGCACGGCTGCCTCACAGCGCCAGGGACCCAGGTTCAATTCCTAGTTTGGGTCACTGTCTGTGTGGAGTTTGCACATTTTCCCCATGTCTGAGTGGGTTTCCTCCGGGTTCCCTGGTTTCCTCCCACAGTCCAAAGATGTGCGGGTTAGGTGGATTGGCCATGCTAAATTGACACTTAGTGGAAGCGGGACTAGTTAGGGTAAATGCATGGGGTTATGGGGATAGAGCCTGGGTGGGATTGTGGTCTGTGCAGACTCGATGGACCGAATGGCCTCCTTCTGCACTGTAGGATTCTATAATTTCTCTCGGCAGTGAATGTTCCAACAGAGTCATTGTGCTCCCAGAGATCTTGGCCAACAGCTCAATTTCCATAAGCAGGTCAATCTTTTATGCTCTTGTGAACGTTGTTGTTCAAGGTGCTGGCCCCAATATCCCGTGACCTTCTGATGCCCTGCCACCATTTCAGCGGAGATCCATTCTGACCACTTATCTGGGTCTCTTGTTAGTTCCCATCAAAGTTACAACTGGAGAGCGGGCAAAGCATCTGGAGTTTCAAGCTCACCATTTTGTGCAAAATTGAGCCTGCCATGAAATTAAATATGAAGGTCAAATTCCTCTCCTACTGACCAAGCGGAGGCACTGCTTTTGGTAATGTATGGGTGGTACAGTGGTTAGCACTGCTGCCTCACAGTGCCAGGGACCCAGGTTCGATTCCAGGCTTGGGTCACTGTCTGTGTGGAGTTTGCACATTCTCCCTGTGTCTGCGTGGGTTTCCTCCGAGTGCTCCAGTTTCTTCCCACACTCCAAAGATGTGCGGGTTAGGTGGATTGGCCATGCTAAATTTCTCCTTAGTGTCAGGGGGATTAGCTAAAGTAATGCATGGGGTTTTGGGGATAGGGCCTGGGTGGGATTGTGGTTGGTGCAGACCCGATGGGCTGAATGGCCTCCTTCTGCACTGTTGGATTCTATGATATCTATGAAAGCACCACCTTTATATTTTGGTTTATCGGGTAACATTTAATGGGAAAAATAAAAACTTCTTTTGATACCAAACGCCAAGTGACAGCAGTCACATCGGAGACACTAAACCAGCAAAACCAGAGGATGGAAACCCAGCATGGAGCAAAATAGAAACATCAAAAGGAGTACGTTCATCCTCCGCCGTGACCCAGAGGTAGCACTCCCACCTCAGAATCAGAAAGTCATGGGTTCAAACCCCACTCCAGAGACTGGAGTACAAATTCTTAGCTGGTGTTTCAGGATAGTCCTAAGCGTACTACACTGTCAGAGATGCCCTCTTCTGGGTGAGATACTAAAACAAAGCCCTGTCTGTCCTCTCAGGTGGTTGTCGAAGATCAAAGAATCCCTACAGTGCAGAAGGAGGCCATTTGGCCTTTCGAATCTGCACCAACTCGCCAACAGGGCATCTCACTGTGGCCTAAACGCCCCCCCCCCACCCTATCCCCGTAACTCCACATATTTACCCCACTAATTCCCCTAACCTACAAACCTTGGGACACTAAGTGACAAGTTAGCATGGCCAATCCACCTAACTTCACATCTCTGGACTAAGATCCTATGACATTATATTCAGAACAGCATGGGAGTTATCCTGGCAAGCTGTACAGTACTTACCCCTCAATTAACACTACCCAACAGATAATTTGGTCATCACCACATGTTATTATTTATGGGACATTGCTGTGGATAAGTTGACTGCCACATTTCCTACAGTGGTTAGATGTCAAAAAAATCCTTCAACTATAAAGTGCTTTGGCACATTCTGCGGTTTGGGATTTATCTGACCTTTAATGTAGGTTTAATTGTGGTGTATACAATAAAATACTTGATTTGATTTATTATTGTCACATGTATTGTATACAATGAAAAATATTGTTTCTTGCACACTATACAGACAAAGCATACTGTTCATAGAGAAGGAAAGGAGAGAGTGTAGAATGTAGTGTTACAGTTATAGCCAGGTTGTAGAGAAAGATCATCTTAATGCAAGGTAGATCCATTCAAAAGTATATATATATATATATATATAATAGGAAGGATGTCTGAGGTAGGTTCTTTACTCAGAGAGTGGTTGGGGTGTGGAATGGACTGCCTGCAGTGATAGTGGAGTCAGACACTTTAGGAACATTTAAGCGGTTATTGGATAGGAGCACACCAGGATGACAGGGAGTGGGATAGCTTGATCATGGTTTCAGATAAAGCTCAGCACAACATCGTGGGCCGAAGGGCCTGTTCTGTGCTGTACTGTTCTATGTTCTATGTTCTAAAAGTCTGATGGCAGCAGGGAAGAAACTGTTCTTGAGTCGGTTGGTACGTGACCTCAGACTTTTGTATCTTTTTCCCGATGGAAGAAGGTGGAAGAAAGTATGTCCAAGGTGCGTGGGGTCCTTAATTATGCTGTCAGCTTTTCCGAGGCAGCAGGAAGTGTAGACAGAGTCAATGGATGGGAGGCTGGTTTGCGTGATGGATTGGGCTGCATTTACGACCTTTTGTAGTTTGTTGAGGCCTTGGGCAGAGCAGGAGCCATACCAAGCTGTGATACAACCAGAAAGAATGCTTTCTATGGTGCATCTGTAAAATTTGGTGAGAGTCGTAGCTGACATGCCAAATTTCCTTAGCCTTCTGAGAAAGTAACGGCATTGTTGGGCTTTATTAACTATAGTGTCAGCATGGGGGGACCAGGGCAAGTTGTTGGTGATCTGGACAGCTAAATATCTGAAGCTCCCAACCACTTGAAACAAAATTAACAAATGCTAAAAATAGCATCAATTGAGGAATTATTGAACTACTTTCATAATGACAATTTCTTTCAAGCTTCATTTCACCCTGTAATTGTAAATATTCTTCAGTTTCTTAAGCCCACAAAGAATTCGGCTCTGTAAAGATATCCTGCAAATCTGAAATGGCAGTGGAAACATTGCTTTTTTTTATCCATTCATGGGATATGGGCGTCGCTGGCTGGACCAGCATTTATTGCCCATCCCTAGTTGCCCGAAGGAAGTTGGGAGTCAACCACATTGCTGCAGCTCTGGAGCCGCATGTAGGCCAGACCAGGTAAGGATGGCAGATTTCCTTCCCTAAAGGACATTAGTGAACCAGATGGGTTTTTTCGACAATCGACAATGGTTTCCTGGTCATCAATAGATTCCTAATTCCAGATATTTTTTATTGAATTGAAATCCCACCATCTGCCGTGGAGGGATTCAAACACAGGTCCCCAGAACATTAGCTGAGTTTCTGGATTAATAGTCTAGCGATAATGCCACTAGACCATCGCCTGCCATTGAGCAAGTATACATTTAATCCAGGACACATGCTACTCCAAATTGGGTAGTTGTTAATCTGACGGGTCACGTAACTCTGCAGTTAGCAGAGTTTCAATAAAAATTCACCTTTCAGATCATGGAGCCGCTGTGAAAGCTTCAAAATAGAACTTTTTAAAAATACTTTTCCAATTCAATCAAATCAAGTCCAATTCAGAGTCTCAACAAGTTGAGACATTTCCCATCCAAGCTGACAAGACAGGGTATGCCACCCTTTACCCTGTCTTGGGCCTTATCTACATGAGCCAAGCTGATTGGAGGAGGCGCAGGTCTTCCTCCTCCAAGGCTTGATCTCATTTGCATCTTAGCCAAAAGGCCGAGATGCCGCTTTAAAAAATTGCTTCATATGAAAATGAAGCTTAAATGTAACCCAATGACCTCAGCCAAGTGCAGCATCCAATCCATACTACACTTGATCTTAGCCAAAAGGCCAAAAAAAAAAAGATCAAAGCACTGCAGTCCTTTCACATCCACTCACTAATGCTGCAGGATAGAACCATTGAAAACTTACAGCACAGAAGGAGACCATTTGACCCATCTTGTCCACGGTGGAGCTCCGAAAGCTTGTGTGGCTTTTGCTACCAAATAAACCTGTTGGACTTTAACCTGGTGTTGTTAAACTTCTTACCATCTTGTCCATGCCAGCCCAAGGAAACCCAGGTTTCTAATCGCACCTTCCTGCACCCGGCCTATAGCCTTGTAGCTTACAGCATTTAAGGTGCAGATCCAGGTACTTTTTAAAAGAGTTTAGCATCTCTGCCTCCACCACCAACTCAGGCAGTGAATTCCAGACACCCACCACCCTCTGTGTAAAAAAGTTACTCCTCATGTCCCTTTTGCACCTTCTGCCACTTATCTTGAATCTATGTCCCCTGGTTCTAGAATTCTCCACCAAAGGAAACAATTTTATCCTGCCCACTCTATCTCTTCCCCTCATAATTTTGTGCACCTCAATCAAGTCACCCCTCAGCCTTCTTTGCTCCAAGGAAAATAACCCCAATCTGTACAATCTCTCCTCATTGCTGCACTTTTCTAGCCCTGGCAACATTCTTATAATTCAACAACAAACAGTACCAGGAGATTCCATGAATATTACCATCCTCAGTGAGGGCAGAACCCAGCACATGAGTGCAAAAGGCAATGCCAGAGCATCTGCAACTCGCTTAACGTGCCAAGCAGTTCACCCGTTTCAGCATCCTCCCGGGGTTCCCACAATTACAAAGACCAGTATTCAGAGAGTTTGATTTACTCCTTGTGATATTAAGCAGAGTGCACCAGATGCAACAAATGCTATGAGGTTGAAGTTAACTCAATAGTAGCACTGAAGACTTGGGCTCCAGAGCTAGCTGCATCTTCAGCCAAGCTGTTCCGATATATCTACAAACCGTCACCTACCCAATAAAGTGGAAAACATCCTGTCCATAAAAAGCAGGACAAAACCAATCTGGTTAATTACCACCCCCATCAGCCTACTCTCAATCAGCAAAATGATGGAAGGGGTCATCAAGAATGCCATCAAGCAGCACCTACTCAGCAATAACTTCAGATGTGAAAGCATTTACAAGAGTTTAGAAAAGATTCATGAGAATGATCACAAGGATGGAGGAACTTCAGTTACATAGATAGATTGGGGAAAATTGGGACGGTTTTTCTTGGAGGAGAGAAGGTTGGGAGGAGATTTAATTGAGTTTTTCAAAACCATGATTTGATTTTGATTTGATTTGATTTATTATTGTCACATGTATTAACATACAGTGAAAAGTATTGTTTCTGGCGCGCTGTACAGACAAAACATACAAGGGTCTGGACGGAGTAGACAAGGAGAAACCATTCACATTGGTAGAAGGATTGAGAATAAGAGGATTTAGAATTAAGGTGATTGGCAAAAAAGGCAATGGCGATATGAAGGAAGATCTTTTTCAGTGGTGAGGATCTGGAATGCACTGCCTGAGAATGTGGTGGAAGCTGAGGCGATCGTGGTACTGAAGAAGGGATTGATTGTCGTCTGAAAAGACAGAATAGGCAGGGTAATGGGTGTGGAGACAGGTGAGTGACTCTTGGTAAACCACTTCTACAAAGAGCTGGCACAGACACAATGGGCTGAATGGCCTCCTTTTGTGCTGTAACAATTCTGTAAATCAGTGGCTCTGTGATAATCTGCTTACAGATGTTCCGATTGGATTTTATCAGGGACGCTCAGCTCCAAACTTGGTTACAAACTTTGTCCAAACATGGACAAAAGAGCTAAATTCTGGAGGTGAGCTGAGAGGAATTGCCTTTGACGACAAGGCAACTTTTGACCGAGTGTGACGTCAAGAAACCCTAATAGAATTGAAATTTCTCCACTGGCTGGAGTCATAACTAGCACAAAGTGAGATGGTTATGGTTGTCGGATGCCACTTCTCTCAGCCCTCAGACATGGTTGCAGGAGTTCCCCAGGTGCTTCATAAATGCCCTTCCCAGTATCATAAGGGCAGAAGTGGGAATGTTCGCTGAAGATTGTATTGCGTTCAATTCCATTTGCGACTCATCTGATAAGTAATCAATCCATGCACAAATGCAGGAGGACCTGAACAACATTCAGACTTGGGCGGATAATTGTTAAGTAACATTGTGGCACATCAGTGCCAAGCCATGACCTTCTCCAACAGGAGCGAGTCCAATCACTTCTGCTTGACATTCTACAGCATTATCCCTGTGTAATCTCACAGCATCCATGTCCTGGGTGGTCACCATTGATCAGAAGCTTAAAACTGAATCAGCCAATAAATACTGCGGTAACAAGAGCAAGCCAGAGGTTGAATAATCTGTGACAAATTATTTACCTCCTGACTCCCCAAACCTGCTCCACTATCTACAAGGTGCAAGTCAGGCAGATGGAATACTCTCCTCTTGTCTGGGTGATTGTGGCTCCAACAATACTTAAGAACCTCAATTTTGTGCCAGGCAAGACAGCCCACTTGATTGCCAACTCCTCCACTGCCTTAAACATTCACCCCTCCATCACTAGCCAAAGTAGTGGCATTATGTACCATTTACTATGTACCATAATGGATCAGCCTTGATCATCATGATTGGCGGAGCAAGGTTGAGTGGCTGAAGGGCCTACCCCTACTCCTAATTTGTATGCTTGCATGTATGTAGCTGACCATCACTTTCTCAGGGGCAATTAGCGATAGATAATAAAATGTTCACTCTTGCCAGTGAGGTTCCCATCCTGTGAAAGGTTAAATAGAAAATAATTTTAAAATAGACGCCAGTTGTTAGCAACTATATCAATGATAACATTCATCATTGATACCGTCCCAGAACAAATAGGAAAATCTGCAATCATTGGCAAATTTAACCTAAGATTTTCTTTAATAAATACTGTAAGCCTCCAACTCTCCAAAGATGTGTGCGTTAGGTTGATTGGTCATGCTAAATTGTCCCTTACTGTCAGTGGGATCAGCAGGGTAAATATGTGGGGTTACGGGGATCAGGCTTGGATGGGATTGTAGTTGGTGCAGGCTCGATGGACCAAATGGTCTCCTTCTGCACTGTAGACATTCTATGATTCCATGATTTTATGATTCTATTTATATTTACAGAAAGAAAGGTCACATGATCTGTGTATGTTGATAAATTTCTTTAAGCCACTCGTTATATAGATGGCAGAAGAATCTTTCTGAATATTTCGTCACCCAGCAACAAATTCCTATGACAAATAAGAAGGGTTCTGTTGTCTGTTTTTTTTCTTAAATTAAGCATAACTGTTGCTCTTTTCTCAATCAATTAATCACATTTAATCAAAATTTCTCTGATTGTGAGAAAAAAATTGTTAAACTAGATTTCATCTAGCTTCAGCATGCAATCACACACAGCGGTTATTCAAAGCTGACTATTTATCATTGTAAAGCCATAACCATAGCAACCGAGTTTCCATGTGACGCAGTTGATGGCTCATCCTCCATTTTCCATTAGCTGACGCCTCTGTTCCTCTTTTATCTCAATGGTCTTCTCCACTTATCTGACCTTATTCATTAATTTCTATGCCCTACAATTGGACAATGAAAGCCTTGTTTATTTTACAAAGGTACCAGAATTTTGACCTAACATTTCCTCCATTGCTAAAGTTGATGCCAAAAAAGCTTTGCTTTGAGATTCATGCCAACTACATTCTTCCCCGTAAACAACTCTTATGACTTTTCAAAGCCCCAGATTATCCAGAATTAAATGTTGCTTATATGTAGGAGGCTCACACTGTTAACAGAATCATAGAAACCCTACAGCGCAGAAGGAAACCATTTGGCCCATTGAGACTGCACCGACAACAATTATGCCCCAGGCCCACACCCCACACATTCACCCCACTAACCTACACATCCCAGGACACTATGGGCAATTTAGTATGGTCCATCAACCTAACCCGCACATCTTTGGGCTGTGGGAGCACCTGGGGGAAACCCACGCAGACACAGGGAGAATGTGCAAACTCCACACAGTGACCCAAGCCAGGAATCGAACCCAGGTCCCTGGAGCTGTGAGGTAGCAGTGCTAACCACTGTGTCACGATGCCACCCAAAATGGTTAGGATACATGAAAAAAAAAGGTTGAGTGCTGTTTGATGGTCACCTTTTCTCCCCTAGTCTCTGAAATTTCCATTGTCATTGCAAATCTTCCTTCTCTTTTCACCTGCGGAACCTCATGGAGAGCTTACAATAAATTACTAGTTTGGCTGGCATTGAAAGTTATGCAGAATTTAATAATAGGACAAGCACACTGTTCTGCCAAAAATACAGGGTTGGCATCCAAACTCATTAAAATGGACTGTCTCAAACCTTGTGTCAGGGCATTATATAATCACAGAACTTACTGCACAGAAAGAGGTCATTCAGTAATTCTGCATCAGGTTATGAACCTGATTCCCCACTCCCCCAGCTTGTGGAAATTATCCTTCACTACTTATATCCTCAGCACATTGCAAATTTTTGGACATTTCTATTAGATTTCCCCTTAACCTCTGATCCGTTCAAACAACACAGTACAGTGTTCTGAACCACTCAGTAAAGCTGGGTGATGCGCGATTAATTCACTCGGGAGGCTGGATCGTACCCGGGAAATAAAGGTTTTTATTAGCAACAAGAATAGAGCATACTGCTTAACAATACAATCCCAGACTAAAGGGTCACTAGGAAGTGCAGTGACCTTTATACTCCTATAGGAAGGCGTAGCCAACCGGAGTGTACCACAGAACAATACCAACAGGTGGAACACCCCAACCCTAACCCCAACAGTAACAAGAGTAACATACGTACAAGTACCCATAGTGATAACCATCTATGGTTCAGTACCCATAGTGGTAACCATCTATGGTTCACCACATTCACCCCTCCTTTAAAAACAAAGGCCGGTGGGGCAAAAAAACAGTACGAACTGTCCATATATTCACAAGTTCAGTCGTATCGGAGGGCCGCACCGTCTCTGCGACCTCCTCAGCACTGGCGGTAGCGCCGGTTCTGGTGACCGTGATGACCCTCTCTCCAAGGTGGTGTCCAGTGACTCCTCCAGTTCCTCACGGACGGGTGGACCTCGAGGTGGCGACAATCTCCTGGACTCGAGCACGCCTCGAGGTGGTGACAATCTCCTGGACTCAGGCAAGCTGTACACGGGAGTAAGAGGATTAAGTGGAGGTCCCGATACTGCCCGCGCCGTGTCAGGAGGGGAGATAATGGGCAAAGGAATCCTAACCAGGGGTGCGGGAGTGACGGGGGTTTCCAGGTCCCCTGCAGGCGCCAGATCTCGGATAGAGACCGTGTCCTCTCGCCCGTCAGGATATGCTACATAGGCATATTGAGGGTTGGCGTGGAGGAGATGGACCTGTTCAACCAAAGGGTCGGACTTGCGGGTCCTAACATGCCGCCGCAGGAGAACAGGTCCTGAGTACGTCAACCAAGACGGCAGTAAGGTCCCAGAGGAAGACATCCTAGGGAAGGTAAACATCTGCTCATGTGGGGTAGCATTGGTTGCCGTACACAGGAGGGACCGGATTGAATGGAGCGCATCAGAAAGTACCTCTTGCCAACGGGAGACTGGAAGACCCCTAGACCTCAACGCCAGTAAGACAGCCTTCCAGATTGTAGCGTTTTCTCTTTCGACCTGCCCGTTACCCTTGGGGTTGTAACTCGTAGTCCCACTTGAGGCAATTCTTTTAGAGAGCAGTTTTTGCCTCAAGTCGCCGCTCATAAACGACAAACCCCTATCACTGTGGATATATCTGGGGTAGCCAAACAGGGTAAAAAGACTCCGCAGGGCTTTGATGACCGTGGCAGCAGACATGTCTGAACAGGGAATGGCAAAAGGGAATCGGGAGTACTCGTCAACCACGTTGAGGAAGTACACATTCCGATCTGTCGAAGGAAGGGGGCCCTTGAAATCAACACTCAGACGTTCAAAAGGGCGAGTGGCCTTAATGAGGTGTGCCCTGTCAGGTCGGTAGAAGTGCGGCTTGCATTCAGCACATACCTGGCAGCTTCGAGTTATCGACCTGACATCCTCTATGGAGTAGGGCAGATTCCGGGCCTTTACAAAATGGAAGAGCCGAGTGATCCCCGGATGGCAGAGATCATTGTGGAGGGCCTGTAGCCGGTCCTCCTGCACACTGGCACATGTTCCACGCGACAGGGCATCTGAGGGCTCATTGAGCTTCCCCGGACGGTACATGATATCATAGTTGTAGGTGGAGAGTTCGATTCTCCACCTCAAGATTTTATAATTTTTGATTTTACCCCTTAGCGTGTTGTTGAACATGAATGCCACGGACCGCTGGTCCGTGAGCAGGGCAAATAGTTTTCCAGCCAAATAATGGCGTCAATGCCGAACGGCCTCCACAATGGCCTGAGCCTCTTTTTCCACAGAGGAGTGCCGAATTTCAGGGCCTTGGAGGGTGCGAGAGAAAAAGGCGACGGACCTGCCCGCCTGGTTAAGTGTGGCGGCCAGGGCGAAATCAGATGCATCACTCGCCACCTGGAAGGGGATGAACTCATCGACAGCGTGCATCGTGGCTTTCACGATGTCGGCTTTTATCCCTTCAAAGGCTAAGCGAGCCTCTGCTGTCAGGGGAAAAGAGGTAGACTTTATGAGCGGACGGGCTTTGTCCGCATAATTGGGAACCCACTGTGCGTAATACGAAAAGAAGCCTAAGCATCTTCTCAGTGCTTTGATGCTAGTGGGTAGGGGAAGTTCAAGGAGGGAACGCATACGGTCTGGATCAGGGCCGAGGACCCTGTTTTCCACCACGTATCCGAGAATTGCTAGGCGGTGCTTGCTGAATACACACTTCTCCCTGTTATAGGTCAGATTCAGGCGAGACGCAGTGCGTAAAAATCTAAGGAGGTTGGCATCGTGGTCCTGCTGGTCATGGCCGCAGATAGTGACGTTGTCCAGGTACGGGAAGGTAGCCCGTAGCCCGTTTTGGTCCACCATTCGGTCCATTTCACACTGGAAGACCGAGATCCCATTAGTGACGCCAAAAGGGACCCTTAAGAAGTGGTAGAGATGGCCATCCGCCTCAAAGGCCATGTATTTTCGGTCCTCTGGGCGAATGGGGAGCTGGTGGTAGGCTGACTTCAAGTCGATGGTGGAGAACACCCGGTACTGCGCAATCTGATTGACCATGTCAGATATGCGTGGGAGAGGATACGCGTCCAGCTGCGTGTACCTATTAATGGTCTGACTATAGTCTATGACCATCCGGGGCTTGTCTCCAGTCTTAACCACCACGACTTGTGCTCTCCATGGGCCAGTGCTAGGTTGAATGATCCCTTCCCTGAGGAGCCGCTGAACCTCAGATCGAATAAAGATCCGATCCTCAGCGCTGTAACGCCTGCTCTTAGTTGCGATGGGCTTGCAGCCTGGCACGAGATTTTCAAATAAAGACGGCGGGGTGATTTTGAGTGTCGAGAGACTGCACGTGGAGCGCGCTGGGCAATTTGGAGGCTGCTGTTCTCCCACTGAAAGTGGAGGGAGTGGCCCATCGTACTGCAGGGTCACACTCCTCAGGTGGACCATAAAGTCTAGCCCCAGGAGTACCGGAGCGCAAAGGTGCGGTAACACGAGGAGCCTGAAGTTCTCATAAACTGTGCCCCGCACCGTTAGATTTACCACGCAGCTCCCAAGAACGGTAACAGATCGGGACCTCGACGCCATAGAAATTGTCTGCCTGACAGTCTGTACTCAGAGACCGCACCGTTTCACGGTGTCCGGATGAATGAAACTCTCCGTGCTCCCGCTGTCAAACAGACAATGTATCAGGCGTCCGTTTACCTCTATGTCCATCATGGACTTGTCGAGTCTGTGAGGCTTGGCCTGGTCCAGGATGATTGACGCCACCGTTGAATCCCGAGTGCAACTGCAGGCAGCTGAGATGGTCGATGATGAGGACCCCTGCTGGTCGTCTGCGGTCGGTGTCGACCAAAATAGCTGGGCCCATGGATCGCACGTGGTCGATGGCGTTGAAAGTGGCGGCACTCGGTGGTCGCACGTGTCTAGCGTCGTCGTCCTCAGGAATGGCGGCGCTCGTGAATCGCACATGGTTGAAGACATCGACGAAGCTGGAGACGAGGAGACGGATCCTGGAGAGTCACACGCAGCACTGCTTGGCTTCGAAGGTGGTTTCGCTCGGCACACTTTAGCATAGTGCCCTTTCTTCCCACACGCGGAGCAAAATACCGTTCTGGCCGGACATCGCTGACGAGGGTGCTTCGCCAATCCACAGAAATAGCACCGTGGGCCTCCTGGAGCTGCCGCCACCGTTAGGTCCGAGGTTGAAAGCATGATCGCGCAGTTCCTAGGAGCTGCTGGGTAGAGTTGAGTCGGTGGCTGTACTTGCCATGATGTTCCCACGTGGTCGGTGGGGTAAGTTTCTGGAGGCCGTTTCCATCGCATCAACCAATTCCACCGTCTTAGCTAGGTCCAAATTACCTTGCTCTAGCAGCCGCAGGCGAATATAGGATGAGCCGATTCCCGCCACGAACGCATCTCGGATCAGATCGTTAGTGTATTGAGTAGCTGACACTGGCTTGCAATTGCAGGCTCTGGCTAGCTGCTGAAGTTCGCGCAGGTACTGTCCCGTCGTTTCGCCGGGCTGCCGCCATCGAGTGGCTAGTAGGTGCCAAGCATGAATCTCGTTTGGCGGTTTATGGTCCAGCTTCTTAAGTAGTTCGATGGCCTCTTTGTAGTCTTGTGAATCGCGGATTGTTGCATACACAGTGTCGCTTACCCTTGCGTGGAGGACCCGCAATCTGTCGGCGTCGTTTTGGACTGCTGTTGAGGCGTCGATATAATCCTGGAAACACTTCAACCAATGGTCGAAAGTGTTCGACGCTCCAGCGGCACGCGGATCTAAGGTAAGCCGATCGGGTTTTAACATTTGCTCCATGGTTCTTTTTTTTTTCAAAACAAAAATTGTTGCTAATAAAATTGATGTGCGATTAATTCACTCGGGAGGCTGGATCGTACCCGGGAAATAAAGGCTTTTATTAGCAACAAGAATAGAGCATACTGCTTAACAATACAATCCCAGACTAAAGGGTCACTAGGAAGTGCAGTGACCTTTATACTCCTATAGGAAGGCAGAGCCAACCGGAGTGCACCACAGAACAATACCAACAGGTGGAACACCCCAACCCTAACCCCAACAGTAACAAGAGTAACATATGTACAAGTACCCATAGTGATAACCATCTATGGTTCAGTACCCATAGTGGTAACCATCTATGGTTCACCACACTGGGTCCTTCTCATCCCTGTGTTATTTAATAAATCAAATGTTGCTTTGTCAAAGGATCATCTGGACTCGGAACATCAGCTCTTTTCTCTCCTTACAGATGCTGCCAGGCCTGCTGAGATTTTCCGCATTTTCTCTTTTGGTTTCAGATTCCAGCATCCGCAGTAATTTGCTTTTAATCAAACGTTGCTTCTTCCACTGGTTCTGATAATCTCTCTATAATTATTTATCCAATACCCTTGCTATAATTTGACCAGTAGCTTGTAAAGATTCCTTGTCAGATACTTGCTTTTCTATGCAACTATACTATTTTCAGCAGTCAAGATCCCATCTGCTATTTTTGTGGATATTTACAACAAGGGTTTACAAAGACATTCAGAAGGGAATTTTCCTTCTAAAGACCAGTGTATCTGTACTCTTAGATTTCTCAGTTTTCTTATTCTATTGAGAACATGGCCATTCAACATGTTTCCAATCTAACTGGTGACTATGATGAATCTGTTCACTTAATTGTGTCAAGGTACTCTGTCTTAAAATGGCTTTGATGAATATTAAATGGCATTATAAAATTAAACAGGCTATTCATTACTGATTATGATAAATAATTGTACTTTGCTGCTCTAAAGTATACTGATCTAACGTGACAATGATGGACGTATAGTGTATCAGCGATAAATTCAAAGGGTCAGTTCCTACTGACATTGAAAAATGGTTGTACTTTACATGACCAATTATCATCATCCCGCTTGGATGTATTGCTAAACGAGGATGTAATGATGGCAGTTTCCATCTCGCAAGATGATGGTTGCATCGTGGTGGTCAACCTTGTGTTCAGTATCACCTGGCAAGGCTCAAGGCCCCAGTTTGGCATGGCAGGCAGAGGAAGATAGTGGGCTGAGAAAGTGCCTCTGATTTCTATAAGCCTTCTTCTCAGCTTCTAAACTATTCTTTTCTGCTCGCTTCATCCAATGCCTCGCCAAACCATCAGTCCCCAAAGGTCACAGTCATCAGCAACTGTCTCCCAGTTGTCGGTGCTGACGTCCGCCATCTACTGATCTCGCGTGATTGGTAACCTGTGATGCCAGGATCGTGTGCACAGGACTGACAGATGATTATTGTTCATATGGTCAGTAATGTGTGCAAGACAGCTGAGATCGACATGGAACTTGATAGTGTCATATCAGTACCAACATGACAATGCTGTGAATCTTAACAACTATGTATACTTTTAAAAAGCTACATTTTTAAAAGACTGAAAAAGCTTCTGAGGACATCTTTGTGGGTTGGATTGAATTGTCTTATCTCTTGAGAGGACAAAGAAACCTTAGATTGTGACTCCAAGTAAGTTAGGTTAGAGGATAGACGAGGCCCCTCCTTTCCATTCATCCATGACACATGGGCATCATTGGTCAGGCCAGCATTCATTGCCCATCCCTAATTGCCCGAGAAATGATGGTGAGCAGTAAGCTGCCTTCCTGAACCGCTGCAGCCCATGTGGCGAAGGTACACCCACAGGGGGGAATTTTATCATTTTGAGTCTAAGTGCTGGGTCTGGGCGTCAAATAGATCCCCACCTGGAATCCTCTTTCCAGCGCGCCCATACGCGTTTTGCCGGCTCCGGCCCGATCCGCGCTGTGGGCGGGGCTTAGCACTGGCGGACTGATCGGAGCTCTGAACTGCGCATGCGCAGTTCGAAAAAAATCTGACAGCGCGCCCGGGCGCGAAAAAAAAAGCAGAGAGCAGCTCTCTGACGGTCATCCTCTGGTGGCGGGGGGTGTGGTGTGGGTGGGAGGGGAGGGGGTGTGACCGATCATCCCCTAGGGGGGGGGAGGGGAGGAGAGGGGGCGTGATGTATCATCCCCTGGGGGGGTGGGAGGGGAGGGGAGGGGCTGTGACCGATCATCCCCTTGAGGGGGGAGGGGAGGGGGATGTGACGTCTCATCCTCTGGTCGAGGGGGTTCTGCTGCGTGTCTGCGGCCGATCCCTCCTGGCACCATCACTGGTACACTATCAGCCACAGCCATCTCTCTCGCACCTGCAGGGCAGAGTAATCTGTGGCTGGTAGTGTACCAGTGATGGTGCCAGGAGGGATCGGCCACAGACATGCAGCGGAACCCCCCCCGACCAGAGGATGAGACGTCACACCCCCTCTCCTCCCCCCCCACCCAGGGGATGATCGTCACATCCCCTCCCCTCCCACCACCCCCCCGCCCCGCCCAGGGGATGAGACGTCACACCCCCTCTCCTATTTGTAAAGGTTTGGTTTGACTATCAGCATTAGGAAGACAAATGCCATGGTCCAAGATGGTCCAGGAAGATGCAAGATTTTATAGAAAGTGGAAGAGAGTGAAAGGATTGGCCTATCCTCCAAGAAAAAAAGAGCAGATTTATTAAACTTATCAGAAGCAAGACTAATGAATGCATAAATGTTGTAGAATGCAAAATTACACCAGATCCAAAAAGAAGCAAGAGTTGAAAGATCACAACCTGAAACATTGAGTGGAATTCTCCCATCTGGGTCGAGGTCCCATGGCAGGGTGGGGCCGGGGAGTGCTTCCTGATGCGGAGGCTAGTCAAGTCAGGTTAGAGAGGATGTCGGGGAGGGGGAGGGGGGTGGTCAGAGAGGCTAATAGGTTAATTGGGTGGTGGGCGGTAGTCAGGTCACATTGGAAGAGTCGGAGGAGTCAACACGAGTACTCGAGATGGTGTCTGTCAGTTGTATAATTACCCAGGAGTTCAACTAGGATTTTTCTGTCGAAGGAGACCATTCAGTCCATTCTGTCTGTGCTGGCTCTCTGAAAGAGCATTCTACCCCGTCCCACTCCCCTGCCTTAACCCCTGGTTATCCCTGGAACCATGCACATTCCATCTTTTCAGATAGGAATCCAATTCCCTTTTGATTATCTCGCTCGAACCTGCCTCTCAGGAAGTTTGTTCCATACTCCAACCACTCTCTGGGTTAAAAAATGGTTTTCCTCACGTCATTTGTACTCCTTTGCTAAAAGCACTAAATATGAGAAAATTGTCTCTATGTACTGTCTGACAACCATAAGTTGTTAGTTTCCAGTTGAAACTGTCTAGTTGTCTTGCTCAGTTGCAAGTGATTGGCATTAATTAGTCATCTCCCTTTATTATAATGTTTTTCTTTCAAAGTTCTCCTGTCTTTTCCTTTCAAACTAGTCCACATTCAATTTGTTCATTCAGAAGATCTTAATACAAGGTACAATTTTGTGACATGACTCGAGTAATTATAGCTCGTGTACATTTGAATATGGCCTGTTCGTAAGAGGTTGCAGCAATGCAGTTAAGAAAACAACACAACACTCTGATCATTGGGGGAAAGGATGACACTTCTCAGAAAGAGCAGTCTTACCAGTGTCGCCAGTGAAAAACAACCAACTTTTGGTCGTTACACCTATTCCTGACTGTTTGTTGTATGAAATGTGACAAATGACAAATAATAAAACCTCTCTTTGCATTCTGGCTCCAATGATTCAAATTTTCTTCCTTTCAATATAAAAACAAAACAGAATGTAACACGTTGAAAGAAATCATGGCAAGTCCATTTAGAAATTTTAGTTTCACAGCATTATACTCTCTCTGCTCTCTTTTTTTGACTACCTCCAGTTGTAATCAGAAATAAATGGCAACCAATTTCCAAACATCATTTATCACCAACCTGCATACAATGCTCAGCATCTCATAATCCTTTGTCCTTGTCTGTCAGCACTCCCACGCAAAGAAATTTCAGTACTTCAGTTACAGAATTCTTTTCAGTAGCGGCTTTGTACATGTGTTAACCAATGGTGTACTGTATATTTTTACTGACTTTCAAAGTCGAGATGCATTTTTGTTCATATGCAAACATGCACAATGGAATATTGCAGCAAAGATCTTTGCAAGAGCTTCCATCAGTGATGAAGGGAAGAATTAAACCAAATGAGTTACATGTTATGGACAGATGAGTTCATTGGTATGGACACTATTTTAATTATTTGTTTTCCACCTTCCCCTTGGCAATAATACCCAAGATGAAACTTTAGGGACTTTTCTCTTTTCACTATGTACTGGTAGTGTGAAATCAATGGAAATTTGACTATTTACATTATACTTTCATCTCTGGTACCTGATCAGAATTTACCCCTCTCATTGGTTGCATTGTCATGTGTGATATAAGGATGGCCTGAAAGTCCCAATGGATTATAGCCTACAGCACAAAACAGCCCACATTTTGTCATTGTCTGCAGAAGCGTCATACAGACTCAAAATGTTAACCCTGTTAACAGATGCTGCTGAGTCTTTCCAACATTTTCTGTTTTAATTTCACATTTTGTCATCGCTTGGTAATCCTATTCAGAAATGGCGCGAGATATGAAGAATGTGCTGACACTGGAACAATCGGGGACATGACCTTCTGAGATTGAATGAGGAATCAGTGGACTATATTTTGTCTGTTCAATAATTTTAACAAGAAAAGCTGTTGCAATCTTGGTGGGATGTATTAACAGGTCATTTTGCCATATTCCAGATTGTTTGGAGTATTACTTTGAAATTCAGGTCAATGTTTGGACATATCACCACTTTCCAGATCTGGTGTTAATGGGGGAGGTTTTTGAGGCCTCGCGTCTGCTGGAAATGTGGTGTTCATTACAGTTACACATTGGTTAGCACTGCTGCCTCAAAATGCCAGGGACCTGGGTTCGATTCCTGGCTTGGGTCACTGTCTGTGTGGAGTCTGCACATTCTCCCTGTGTCTGCATGGGTTTCGTCCGGGTGCTCCAGTTTCCTCCCACAGTCCAAAAATGAGCAGGTTAGATGGATTCGCCATGCTAAATTCTTCCTCAGTGTACCCGAACAGGTGCCGGAGTGTGGCGACTGGAGGATTTTCACAGTAACTTCATTGCAGTGTTAATGTAAGCCTACTTGTGACACGAATAAATAAACTGTAAACATCTCAGTGGCACATCAAACAAAATAAGCGATCATGGTCTTAGCAACATAGACCTCGTTGTTGGAATTCTGGTTAGGTAGTTTTCAGTGCTGTCCCACTGCTTCTTTCGTTGTTGGATAAGACTCTGCAATGCTTCTGCACGGGTAACGCATCCGAAGAATTCCATTTGGCTTTCATTTGATATAAGAGTTCTCTTGTTCTCCTGGCCTCATTCAATATTTTTTTGTTAATTCTTTCCTCCACCCAACTTACTCTTGGAATAATTTTCTAACAACAAGAAAAAACATTTACTAAACATGAAAAAATTGGATTATGATATAATACACTTTTATGCCACCCTTAGTTTAATAATTGCACATAGATTTTAGGATTAACAGGGATTACAAAATACATCTTAATCCACAACGGTCTCATTAACAGAAAGTCCCAAGTCCCTTCAATGCATACAAGATGACTGTGGGCAAATGCACTCTCCACTCTGAACCCCAAGTGAATGTTTGTGAATGTCTCCTCACAATCCCCCCAAACGATCGTCATGTGAGAGTTTTCAAACTCCACTCCCAAAAGATGCTTTAAAATCTTCTCTCATAGTTATGCTTTCTCTTAGCAGTTTGCATTCTGAAATCCAGACCAGGTTTTCCAAATGACAATTTTAAACAAAGCTTCTGCTTCACTTTTAACAGTGAATCCAGTCCAGGATTTTACATGAACCCCGTTAGGGTTTCTTTGTCTTGTCTGCTATGCAAACTGTTCACAATTGCTTTAACCCTCGACTGCCAGACTGTATTAAAGTGGCATCAGATGTTTGATTTACCTTTGACAGCTGTCCCACTTTCCATCTGGTTACTGCAATTGTCTCCAGGTTAACTCTAGTCATCTTAAACATTCATTCTGTCCCAATTCCCTGGTTATCTGCACAGTAACTGTTTTTTTGCAGAGCCTGTCTCTTTGCAGCTCCCTTCTAACAGAGTTGAGAGATGTTCACTCCCAGAGGTCCTGTCTCCAAATGTCAACAAATTCAGCTAAAACTAAAACTTAAAAGTTTTTCAATCCTAACAAGGCCTCCAATCGCTAAGCAACCTCTGATAGTACTATTTATTTTTCAGGCCGTAACCCGCTCTAAGTACAATAGAATCACAGTTGGAATTGAAACCAACCCCAACACACACAAACACCTTTGTTCAGCATGAATCTAACTATGGGTTTTACCCATCCAGGCAAAAAACATTAAGTTAAACCCATTTAAAACTATACTTTATTTCTCATGTTTACCAATATCTACATAAATCCCTTAAAATTACCTTTGTTTCCCTAACACTGGGCCTTTGCCAGACCAAGGAACTCAGCTTGCACAATCTTTGTCCCCAATCCACCACCCCACAGCTGCAGCAATGTACTTTTCCTCTGACCGAATGACAAGTTGAGTCATATGATATTGTGGTGACTTGGAATCAATGACACTGCGAAATGTGTCTGGCAGATGCTCACAGGATAGGTAAATGTGGACAGGAGAGAGATAATCTGTGGACACCAGGTTTCCTTTCGGGGCTTGGAGAGGCATTTCCAGTGCTTTGTCCTTATAAGGCAATCATTAAAATAAATTCCTTCTGTTTTCAAACCTCTTCTGGACGTTCTGCTCCTTCATGCCACATTTCAACATATGGTTAAAATAGGGTGGATGTTGGACAAGTGTCTGTCTGCTTAATGAAGTTGGCAAGAGGCATGATCAAATCTGGAGGTCATATCTTTGCTGGAAGTTTCTATAAACAGTTCAAAACGTTTGCTAATTGAAGCTTGCATCTTAATTTTCAGATTTATTTGGGTGAGGGATGCTGAGGACTTATTAAAACCGACTAGGGTGAAATACTTGCTGGAAATATGGAGAAATGCATCTCAATAAGGTCTACCACAATCAGGATATTGAATTTGATGATCAGCCATGATCAAAAAGGAACTGCGGAGCAGGCTCGAAGGACTGAATGGCCTACTCCTGCTTCTAGTTTCTATGTTTCTGTGTTAATTGGAATTTATCCACAGAGCTAATTAGCATGTTTTGTGGAAATACCATCTTGTGAGACTCTGGAACATCAGTTCTTCCACAGCACCCCTAAGTGTTACAACATAAAAAAAGAGCAGTAGGCGCGAGGGAACGGTACCACCTCCAGGTCACAAACCATCTTGATCGGACATATTTTGCCATTGTTTTGTTGGTCATTTGGTCAAAGTTACAGCACTGTAACAACACTGTGAGATTACCTTCAGCACACTGACTGCTGCAACCCAAGAAGGTGTTTCACCTGTACCTTCTCAAGGGCACGGAGTGAGGTGTAATAAATGCTCACCTTGCCAGTAAAGACACCACCCTGTGAATTACTAATTTTAAATAAATGCAAGATTTTTAGGATGAATCAGCTCAGCTTTCTCCTTGTTTAATGTTCAACCCTCAATTTCAGTGAAATTTTGGGAACTAAATACTACACATATAATAACTGAGTCACTGGAACCCCATCGAGTCTAATGTGTCTTTTCTAGACTTAAAGATCAGCAGCCAGAACGGCAATATTTATTGCATGGAATTTACTTAATGTGAAGTTATGTCTCTTGAAACAACCAAGAAAACAACATATTAACAGCCTTTACAGCTTGGTAGACAATCAGATAATGGCAGGTTGTTACTCCTTCAGGCTATTTTTATATAACGGTGACTGAAATGACACATCCCTCTGACAAGATGTTACACTCTTTAGCTTTTTAAACGTGCTAAACATTAAAGAGAATGTTTATCATTGAGCTCATTGTTGGAGCACAAATCTGTTTACTTCAAGCCAAATGCATGTTTCTGGTCCACTATTCTGTACTGAGTGCCGGCCAGGTCTTAGAACCTCCTCTTGTGTGACACCTGATTTCAGAGTAATGCAAGTAGATACAGTTCAGTTTGAAATGTGCCAGAACCTTGATGTTCCACATGTCTATGTGGCATGCTGGAAAAGCAGACAGATTCACTACTTTGACTGTGGAATTACCTCTATGAAACCATACGGCGGCACGGTGGCACAGTGGTTAACACTGCTGCCTCATAGCGCCAGGGACTCAGGTTCGATTCTAGCTAAGGTCACTGTCTGTTTGGAGTCTGCACTTTCTCCCCATGCCTGCGTGGGTTTCCTCCAGGCGCTCCGGTTTCCTCCCATAGTCTGAAAGACGTGCTGGTTAAGTGAATTGGCCACGCTAAATTCTCCCTCAGTGTACCCAAACAGGCACCGGAGTGTGGCGACTAGGGGATTTTCACAGTAACTTCATTGCAGTGTTAATGTAAGCCTACCTGTGACACTAATAAATAAACTTAAAATAATCTGCCCTGCTTATCCTTCTTGAAATCAAAATTCAGCTTGTTCCTTTCCCTATATGAGCTTCCAAAACATCTGGCATGAAAGCTGTGACAATTTGAGAGAAGCAATGTTAGAGTGGTTGATAATTGAGAGCTCCCTAAGCAGTTTATACACACAGTTAAGACCTGTATTTTCTTTTAACGAAGTCCTACATATCAAACAAATCAACACACAGGGCATATTTATTCCAGGCAAAACAAGCATGGTGAGCAGATTGCATATCAGTAATTTGACTGAATCAGCCAACAGTGAGGTTGTAAATCAATTTCTATATCAATTACGCTGACGTACATATTTGATTACAATGTTGTGTCCAACTTGGTTGTACTTACCACAGAGAAAATTGCAGTTCTGATTCCATTGTGAATTAACTTAACTTCTTTGGCTAATGGCGCTGTTGTACCCGTGTCAGTTCCATGTATTTGATGAGTTCCTGGCAAACAGCATCGTTTGTAACACTGGAGGGAAGAAGATGGAGATCTGCAAATCTTGTATGTTGGCCTGCAGTTTCCCTCACGCTGCTAGTCTCATTATGTAAAATGGAACCACTGGTTACGGAGAATTCCAGAACAGAATCATAGAATTCATACAATGCAGAAGGAGGCCATTTAGCCCATCAAACCTGCGCCGACAACCCAGACCCTATCCCTGTAATCTACTTAACCTGCACATCTTTGGACTGTGGGAGGAAAGCAGAGCACCCGGAGGAAACCCAGCCAGACACAGGGAGAACGTGCAAACTCCATACAGACAGTCACCCAGCCAGGATCAAACCCGGGTTCCTGGCGCTGTGAGGTAACATTTGATTTGGTTTGATTTGATTTGATTTATTATTGTCACGTGTATTACTATACAGTGAAAAGTATTGTTTCTTGCATGCTATACAGACAAACCATACCATTCATGGAGAAAGAAAGGAGAGTGTGCAGAAATGTAGTGTTAGTCATAGCTAGGGTGTAGTGAGTTTAAAAGAGTTAGAATGAAGTTTTCGAAGCATAGAACCAGAGTAAAAGATAGAATTAGAAGGTATGCTGAGCACAGCTTGCAAGAAGTCATCTCGCTCCAGCGCCATCTTGAGCCTAGCAGTGCTAATCACTGTGCCACTTCTAGGTATTTGAAAGGCTGAAATTGTGATACTCCCCTGCCAACGCAAGGACTAAATTGCTACCTAATAAGCGCTGAGTTCAGAAGTGAGGCTACAATGTTGTAACCCTATCTCCAATTCACACTCAAATTTAGAGAGTGTCTGTTGTGTCTAGGTAGGAATATGGAGTTTGTGGTGGACTGCATCTCCTCCTCTGCATCTCGCGCCTTATAGGAGGGGGTGAGCCAGAGAGATTGGAGTTGTTGGTGGTGGGATGGTGGATGAAACAGCACATGAAGCTCTTTAGATAAAATCATAAAAACTTACTGTACAAAAGGAGGCATTTGGCCTGTCATGCCAATGCTGGCTCTTTGAAGCCCATTACGCTGAGTTCCACATTTCCACTCTTTTTTTTTGTAGTCCTGTACACTTCACACATGGAAGTATTTGTCCAATTACCTTTGAAAATATTTATGGAATCAGCTTCATCGCCTTTTCAGGTAGAACATTCCAGATCCCAAATCTGAGTGAAGAGTCTCTTTTCATCTCCCTCCAGATCTTTTGTCAATGATTTTAATTCTATGACCTAAATAGTTTTTTTTCTCTATCTATTCTATTAAAATTTTTCATCATCTTGATAGCCTCGATTAAGTGACCTGTTAATCTTCTCTGTTCCAAGGAGAACATTCCTAGCCTTTCCTACCTCTCCTCAGAAGAGCAGAAAAGAGGGATTTTCTTATGAGGAGAGGTTGAGTAGGTTGGGCCTGTGCTCACTGGAGTTTAGAAGAATGAGAGACAACCTTATTGAGACACATAGGATTCTCAGGGGCTTGACAGGCTAGATGCTGAGAGTTGTTTCCACTGGTAGGAGGGTCTAGGATCAGAGGGCATAATCTCAGAGGAAGGGGGCACCCATTTAAGACAGAGATGAGGAGGATTTTTTTCTCTCAAAAGGTAGTGAATCTATTGGATTCTTTACTGCAGAGAGCTGTAGAGGCTGGGTCATTAAATACGTTCAAAGCTCAGAAAGACAGATTTTTAATCAGTAAAGGATTCAAGGGTTATGGGGCTAAGACAGGAAAGTGGAGTTGAGGAATATCATATCAGATCAGGCATGATCTCATTGAATGGTGGAGCAGACTCGATGGGCCGAATAGCCTACTTCAGCCCCTAAGTCTTATCTCTGAGTGATGGCAATCCTACTGTTTAGACTTGCCGTCCCATTTCCCAATTTCAGATTCCCTGAGCCCCGGATCTCCTCAAAGGAACCAGGGTTCACTGTGAGTAGGGTTCCTTTTTATTATCTTGGATTTCTGAATTTTTATTGCTGTTTTGGGATTGCATTCTCTGATTCAGTTTGTTTATCTCTGAAGCCTTGACATTCAATGGCCTCATGTTTAACACACAGTGGGAGTGCTTAATGTGCAATGTGAACTTTACCTCGACCGGCTTCTATTCCACCTAATACTCTGACAGCTGCATTTTCGTGAAATAAACACTAATATGTGATGCACATAAACATTTAACAAGGAGGAGAATGAATTCTGATGGCGCCAGGTTTGTTTCCTAAAGGAACATGCAATCTGCCAAGAAATTTTGAATTTTGCATTTTCCCCCAGCTATCTGCTCACTCTTTAAATGTTATTATCATCTTTTCACTCTCCTCTTCTCTCTGCAGCATTTTAAACATTTTTTGATGGGAAGTGAGTGTCGATAGCAAGACCAGCATTTGTTGCCCATCCCTAGTTGCCCTTCAACTGAGTGGCTTGCAAGGCCGTTTCAGAGGGCAGTTAAGAGTCAACCACATTGCTGTGGTTCTGGAGTCACATGTAGGCCAGAGGGGTAAAGATGGCAGATTTCCTTCCTTACCTGTTCTCGCCTACAAAAACCCAGCCTGGTCTGGCCTTAAAAGGCCACTCCAGATGGGTTTTTGTTTTACGACAATTGATGACAGTCTTGTGGTCACCATTAGTAATGGCTAGCTTTCAATTCCAGATTTTATTAATTGAATTTAAATTCCACCAACTGTCATGGTGGGATTAGAACCCATTTCCCCAGAGCATTAACTTGGGTCTCTGGATTACTAGCCCAGTGACGTTACCGCTACACCGCCATCTCCCCAAAAATGCTTTTGGATCCTTTGTACAAATGGTAAGCAGCAATGGTATTCCCATCTCTCCTGGTCCTTCCAGATGGTACATACTACCGTGGTGTTGCCAAAGAAGATTTGGCACATTGATGTGGTGCATCCTGTAGTTGATGCACACTGCAGCCATAATGTGCCAGTGTTGTAGTGAGAAAGGGCAGGATTTTGCACGCAACCTGCCACATGCTTCAAGGCAGCAGAGGCAGAATATCCCAGTGCCAGCCAATGGCCGACAGTGGGATATTCTGCCCACCCCCCCCCCCCCCACCCCCCCGTTGTTAAAGGGGTTTGCCATTCAATGCACCCCTCACTGCCGGAAAATCCACGGCATTGGGACTGGAAGATCCCGCCGGCATGAACGGCACGGTAGCACAGTGGTTAGCACTGCTGCTTCACAGCTCCAGGGACCCGGGTTCAATTCCCGGCTTGGATCACTGTCTGTGTGGAGTTTGCACATTCTCCTCGTGTCTGCGTGGGTTTCCTCCGGGTGCTCCGGTTTCCTCCCACAGTCCAAAGATGTGCGGGTTAGGTTGATTGGCCATGCTAAAAATTGCCCTTAGTGTCCTGAGATGCGTAGGTTAGAGGGATTAGTGGGTAAATCTGTAGGGATATGGGGGTAGGGCCTGGGTGGGATTGTGGTCGGTGCAGACTCGATGGGCCAAATGGCCTCTTTCTGTACTGTAGGGTTTCTATGGTTTCTATGAACAGCCGGTAAGTTCCGGCTCAGTTTACCCAGTGGATGGGGTCCCAATCAAGGGAATGCTTCATCCTGGATAGTGGTGAGAAAAGCGAATGTGTTCTGGAGAGCTGCAAAAGAGCTCATTTGTTTAGCATCTATTTTAGATCATTAAATACTTTTCAGCATTTTCCAGTTGTCTGATACAGCAGAGAGAGCATTCTCAATCAATACCACTTCCTACCACCAGGCTGCTACTACAGCTCTTCATGGCAACTTGCTTGAACATCTTATTCCTCCTGTCTCTTATTTGGAATGATGTGGAGATGTCGGCGTTGGACTGGGGTAAACACAATAAGAAGTCTCACAACACCAGGTTAAAGTCCAACAGGTTTATTTGGTAGCACAAGCCACTAGCTTTTGGAGCACTGCCCCTTCATCAGATGAGTGGGAGTTCTGTTCACAAACAGGGCATATAAAGACACAAACTCAATTTACAAAATAATGGTTGGAATGCGAGTCTTCACAGGTAATCAAGTCTTAAAGATACAGACAATGTGAGTGGAGAGAGGGTTAAGCGCAGGTTAAAGAGATGTGTATTGTCTCCAGCCAGGACAGTTAGTGAGATTTTGCAAGCCCAGGCAAGTCATGGGGGTTACAGATAGTGTGACATGAACCCAAGATCCTGGTTGAGGCCGTCTTCATACGTGCGGAACTTGGCTATCAATCTCTGCTCAGTGCCTCTGCATTGTTGTGTGTCATGAAGGCCGCCTTGGAGAACGCTTACCCGAAGATCAGAGGCCGAATGCCCGTGACCGCTGAAGTGTTCCCCAACAGGAAGAGAACACCCTTGCCTGGTGATTGTCAAGCGGTGTCGTAGTGTCTGCATGGTCTCCCCAATGTTCCAGGCCTCGGGACATCCTTTCCTGCAGCGTATCAGGTAGACAACGTTGGCCGAGTTGCAAGTGTATGTACCGTGTACCTGGTGGACGGTGCTCTCACGTGAGATGATGGCATCCGTGTCGATGATCCTACACGTCTTGCAGAGGTTGCTGTGGCAGGGTTGTGTGGTGTCGTGGTCACTGTTCTCCTGAAGGCTGGGTAGTTTGCTGCGGACAATGGTCTGTTTGAGGTTGTGCGATTGTTTGAAGGCAAGAAGTGGGGGTGTGGGGCTGGCCTTGGTGAGATATCTTATTTGGAATGCAGGACATATCCTCCCATTACTATAAAAGTTTAAAGTTTATTTATTAGTGTGACAAGTAGCCTTGCATTAACACTGTGATGCGCGACAATCAAGCACGTGGAACAAGGCTTCAGCTATTGAAGGCTTTTATTAGCAAACAATGGAACTAACTAACACGAGTACACCAGTTCAGACTGGAGGGGTCCCGCCGGAGCAGAGGGTCTTATACCTCTCCCCAGGAGGCGGGGCCCGACCGGGATGTGCCATAACAACATCTACCACAGGTAAACACCCTAACCCAACAACATTATACAACCCCCACAGTGGCAACCCCCTAACCCAACAGTAACATAGGAATAACCCACAGTGGTAACCAACGATGGTTCACCACATTCACCCCTCCTTTAAAAACAAAGGCCGGCGGGGTGCGAAAACAGGTCACATATGTACAAAATTCACAAGTCCAGACGGTCTGGAGGACCGCACCGTCGCTGTGATCTCCTCAACACCGGTTGCGACACCGGAGCAGGTGCTTGCGGTGGCGTTCTCTCCAAAACAGCGTCCGGCTGTCCCCTCGAGGGCTCCCGGGCCGGTTGACCCTGGTGAGGCGATGGTGCAGGAGATCCTGGAACCTTCTGTGGTGGCGCCGATCTCCGAGTCTCAGGCAAGCTGTACATGGGAGTATAACTGTTATGCACTGGTCCCGGTGCTGACCGCGCCACGTCTGGGGAAGAAATAAGTGATAGGGGATTCGTGACAGGGGGTATGGGAGCGACAGGAGTTGCTACGTCCCCTGCGGGCGCCAGGTCTCGAATGGAGACTGTGTCCTCTCGCCCATCAGGATATGCCACATAGGCATACTGAGGGTTGGCGTGGAGGAGTTGGACCGGTTCGACCAAGGGGTCGGACCTGCGGGCCCTCACATGTCGCCGCAGAAGGACGGGTCCTGGGTACGTCAACCAGGCTGGTAAGGAGATCCCCGAGGACGACTTCCGAGGGAATGAGAACATCCTCTCGTGGGGAGTAGCATTGGTTGCCGTACACAGGAGGGAGCGGATGGAATGAAGCGCATTTGGAAGGACCTCCTGCCAACGGGAGACTGGAAGGCCCCTGGATTTCAGCGCCAGTAGGACAGTCTTCCAGACTGTAGCATTCTCCCTCTCCACCTGTCCGTTACCCCTAGGGTTGTAGCTCGTGGTTCTACTAGAGGCAATCCCGTATGAGAGCAGGAATTGCCTCAAGTCGTTACTCATGAACGACGAGCCCCTGTCGCTATGTATGTAGCAGGGGTACCCGAACAGGGTAAAAAGATCACTGAATGCCTTAATCACTGTGGCAGTCGACGTGTCCGCACAGGGGACAACAAACGGGAACCGGGAGTACTCATCTATTATATTGAGAAAATAGACATTCCGGTCCGTTGAGGGAAGGGGGCCCTTAAAATCCACACTCAGCCTCTCGAAGGGGGCGAGTGGCCTTGACCAATTGTGCCCGGTCCGGTCGATAAAAGTGCGGTTTGCATTCCGCGCAAATCCGACAGCTTCTTGTCACTGACCTGACATCCTCCACCGAGTAGGGCAGGTTGCGGGCTTTTACGAAGTGGTAGAGTCGGGTGACTCCAGGATGGCTCAGGTCATTGTGGAGGGCCTTCAAGCGGTCCTCCTGCATGATGGCGCATGTTCCGCGCGAGAGGGCATCCGAGGGCTCATTGAGCTTCCCTGGACGATACATAATATCGTAATTATAGGTGGAGAGCTCAATTCTCCACCGCAAGATCTTATCATTCTTGATCTTGCCCCTCTGCGTGTTACTGAACATAAACGCCACGGATCGTTGATCCGTGATCAGGGTGAACCGCTTCCCCGCCAGGTAATGGCGCCAGTGTCTGACGGCCTCCACAATGGCCTGAGCCTCCTTCTCCACCGCTGAGTGCCGAATTTCGGGGCCTTGAAGGGTGCGGGAAAAAAACGCGACGGGCCTGCCTGCCTGGTTTAGTGTGGCGGCTAGGGCGAAATCAGATGCATCACTTTCCACCTGGAAAGGGATGGATTCATCCACCGCGTGCATCGTGGCTTTTGCAATGTCGCTTTTCAAAGCCTTGAAGGCCAATTGGGCCTCCGGCGTGAGTGGGAAGGTCGTGGACTTGATGAGCGGACGGGCTTTGTCCGCGTAGTTGGGGACCCACTGCGCATAATACGAAAAGAAGCCGAGGCATCTCCTCAGTGCTTTTGTGCTAGCGGGCAAGGGAAGTTCAGTAAGGGGGGCGCATACGGTCTGGATCAGGGCCGATGACCCCGTTTTCCACCACGTATCCAAGGATAGCTAACCTGCGCGTACGGAATACGCACTTCTCCCTGTTATAGGTCAGATTCAGGCGAGATGCAGTGCGCAGAAAGTTTTGGAGATTCGTGTCATGGTCCTGCTGGTCATGGCCGCAGATGGTGACGTTATCCAGGTAGCCCGCAACCCGTTCTGGTCCACCATTCGGTCCATAGCACGCTGGAAGACCGAGACCCCATTGGTGACACCAAAGGGAACCCTAAGAAACTGGTATAGACGACCATCCGCCTCAAAAGCCGTGTATTGTCGGTCCTCTGGGCGGATGGGGAGTTGATGGTAGGCGGACTTAAGGTCTATGGTAGAGAACACCCGGTACTGCGCAATCTGATTGACCATATCAGAAATGCGCGGGAGAGGATACGCATCCAGCTGCGTATAATGGTTAATGGTCTGACTGTAGTCGATGACCATCCGAGGTTTGTTCCCGCTTTTAACCACCACGACCTGCGCTCTCCACGGACTAGCACTGGCCTGTATGATCCCTTCCTTGAGGAGCCGCTGAACCTCAGATCTGATAAAGATCCGGTCTTCAGCGCTGTAACGCCTATTCTTAGTAGCGATGGGCTTGCAGCCTGGTACCAGATTCTTAAATAAAGAAGGTGTGGTGATTTTTAGTGTGGAGAGATTGCATGCGGGGCGCTTTGGGCAATTTGGAGGCTGCGGCTGATTCCCTACTGCCAGTGAAGGGAGTGGCCCACCGTACTGTAGGATCACACTCTTCATGTGGACCATAAAGTTTAGTCCGAGGAGAATTGGCGCACAAAGGTGCGGTAACACAAGGAGCCTGTATCGCTCGTAAATTGTGCCCTGCACCTCTAGGGTTACCATACAACGTCCTTGGATCGGTACAGACCGGGACCGTGATGCCATGGAAATTGTCTGTTTGGCAGGTAGAACCCGGAGTCCACACCTTTTTGCAGTGTCAGGGTGAATAAAACTCTCGGTGCTCCCACTGTCAAACAGACAATACACAGTACGACCATTTACCTTGATGTTCATCATCGAACAGTCAAGCCTGTGATGCTTTGTCTGGTCCAGAGAGATCGACGCCACCGTTGGCCCCTGGGCGTCACTGCATGCAGCCGAGGTTGATACTGAGGACCCCTGCTGGTCGCTCCTAGTCGTCGTTGACCATGATGGCCGCCCCCATGAGTCGCACATGGGTGAGGGCGCCAAACGTAGCGACTCCTGGTGGTCATCCTCCTCCTCCGTCAGCCACGATGGCGCCGTCCTGGATTCGCACGTGGTCGGACCTCATGGGTACTGCGACGCCGAAGGAGATTGTCTCCGCTCTGGAGGGTCACAGGCTGCACTGCCGTTTTTGGGCTTCGACCTGCAAACTTTAGCATAGTGTCCCTTTTTACCACACTGGCTGCAGATCGCCATTTTTGCAGGACACTGTTGCCGTGAATGCTTGGCTCCGCCGCAAAAATAGCATCGCTGGCCGCCTGGAGCTGCCGCCGTCGTCGGATCGATATAGGAGCGTGAGCCCGTGGGGCGAGGAGGGATTTGTGCTTGCTCCTGCCACGTTGTCTCCGCGTGGTCTTCGGGGTACAGAGCCAAGCTTTTCGACGCTGCCTCCAGCATCTCAGCCATCTCCATCGCTTGGGTCAAGTTGAGGTTCCCTTTCTCCAATAGCTTAAGCCGGATGTACGAGGACCCTACCCCTGCTACGAACGCATCTCGGGCGAGGTCGTACATATATTGCTCTGCTGACACATCTTTACAGTCGCAACCCCTGGCAAGCTGCAAGAGCTCATTGGCGTAGTCCTCCATGGTTTCGCCCGACTGCCGACGTCGTGTAGCGAGGAGGTAACGAGCGTGGATCTCGTTGGGTGGTCTCGTGTATCGTTTCTTCAAGAGCTCGATGGCCCTCGGGTAAGTGGTGGCCGCACGAATCGCAAGATAAATCGTGTCGCTTACCCTCGCGTGGAGGACCTGGAGTTTGTTGTCGTCTGTAGTAACAGCTGCAGAGGCTGCCAGGTAGTCTTCGAAACACTTCCACCAGTGGTCGAAGGTGTTAGCGGCACCGACCGCACGTGGGTCCAGCGCCAGACGCTCTGGTTTTAATATTTGTTCCATACTCCCTTTTACTGTTGAGAGTTTTATGTTTGCTAATAAAATTGATGCGCGACAATCAAGCACGTGGAACAAGGCTTCAGCTATTGAAGGCTTTTATTAGCAAACAATGGAACTAACTAACACGAGTACACCAATCCAGACTGGAGGGGTCCCGCCGGAGCAGAGGGTCTTATACCTCTCCCCAGGAGGCGGGGCCCGACCGGGATGTGCCATAACAACATCTACCACAGGTAAACATCCTAACCCAACAACATTATACAACCCCCACAGTGGCAACCCCCTAACCCAACAGTAACATAGGAATAACCAACGATGGTTCACCACACACTGCAATGAAGATACTGTGAAAATCCCCTAGTCACCACACTCTGGCGCCTGTTCAGGTACACTGAGGGAGAATTTAGCATTGCCAATACATGTAACCAGCATGCCTTTCCGATTATGGAAACGAGAGCACCCGGAGGAAACCCACGCAGACACAGGTAGAACGTGTAGACTCAGCGCAGACAGTGACCCAAGCTGGGAATTGAACCCAGCTCCCAGGCTGTGGGCAGCAGTGCTGACCACTGTGCCACCGTGCCACCCCTGTATGTAACTGAATAATGGTCAGGAACTGCCTTACTGCCATGTCCTGTCTTGCATGGTATGGTTCTTTAAACCTTTGCAGGACTGGATAATTCTCCAGCAGCAAATGGATTTTGCCAGTCCCCCTGTGCAAACTGCCCATCCCTGGCCATTTTCAGGCACTAGGGCTGCCCCAGTATATTCAAGATGCTGGATAATCGACCAAGATCTAAAGTGCACACATGGGGGGCGGGGGGGAGGTGGATGGAAGTGTCAGATCACTTTGAAGACTGGGGTGGTGGGGGGCATAGTGGTACTGCTCTTGAACAGGGTAATACAGAGACCCAGGGCATGGGTTCAAATCCCATTAGAGCAAGTGGTGAACTTTAAATTCAATTAATAAAATCCGGAATTCTTTTTTAAACAGCTGATTGTTGCAAAATAAATGCAACTTTGCAATGGCCTAGCAAGCCACTCAGTTCAAGGGCAATTGGGATGGGGCAACAAATTTGAGCCTTTCTGGTGACACCCACATCCCATGAGAGGAAAAAAAAATAGCTAAGTGGAAACACATTTGTGTGGTTCCATGGGAAAAATGTACAGCTGTACAAGGTTTACCAGACAAAGTGGGCAGGGTTTTCCAGCCGCGCACACCCCAAGACCGGAAATTCCTGCCTGAGTTCAACGGACCTTTACGTGGTCCGCTGAACTTTCTGTCTCGCCTGCTACGATCCCCGCGGTGGACAAGAAGGGAAATTTTCAGCCAGCACCTTATACCCCACAAATATCCGAGCTTTATTTCTTTTCTCATCAACTTACACTTCCAAACTGCTTAGAAATACTACTTACACACCCTCTCAATATCACAGAATTGTTACAATGCAGGAAGAGGCCATTTGGCCCATCAAATGTAGTCTCTGTGCGCAATCGCTTAGCACAGCAGTTAACCAAAAGGCATTCACCTTTCGCCCCTTTAATGCTTTGTTTCACACTGTGTTAAATTCTGTCCTTTGGTTCCTATACAAAAAAAAGGCACCAAACGGATTCAGCATTCATGTTAACAAGTCAGTTCCCACTTTGATAGTTCATCAATATCGTTTCAAGTAAAATATACTAACCTCAACCCGTTAGGAATATTGCATTTTCCGGGCGTCATGGTGGCACAGCGGTTAGCATTGCTATCTCACAGTGCTAAGGACCCGGATTCGATTTCCGACTTGGTTCACTGTCTGTGTGGAATTTGCACATTCTCCCCATGTCGGTGTGGGTTTCCTCCGGGTGCTCTGTTTCCTCCCACAGTTCAAAGATGTGCAGGTTAGGTGGATTGGCCATGCTAAATTGCCCCTTAGTGTCAGGGGCACTAGTAGGGTAAATGCGTGAGGTTATGGGGATAGGGTCTGGGTGGGATTGTGGTCAGTGCAGACTTGTTGGGCCAAAAATGGCCTCCTTCTGCACAGTAAGGATTCTATATCTGTGTCATCTCTCCATAGGAACAATTTTACCTACTGCCACTGCCCCGCACCTTCTCCTTGTAGCCCTGCCTGTTCCATTGTAAGGTGTTGTTCCTCGTTTCAGCCTTGACTAAGTCGAAAAACCTATGGGGAAACGTAGTCACTATTGTTTAATTAAAAAGTTACTATTAAAAAATATTTTTATTGGTTTACAGGGACGTGGGCGTCGCTGGCTAGGTAAGCATTTATTGCCTTGAGAAGGTGGTGGTGAACTGCCTTCGTGAACCGCTACTAAAAGATCAACTTATTAATTGCTAATTATATAATTGAATAACTGACAGGGAATTTGTTTATCTTGCTAAGCATTAAAACGGCTTCTTGTTATTCTAGTCACCTCCGTCTCTGTGGTTTGTTTTAATAAATGCAGCCCATTAGCTTGGACAAATCAATCCCTGCCTTTCAGTTGCTGTCCTTTCCATCTTAAAAATCCATCATTAATTGATTGTGCTTTCACTTTGTGACGTGTGACTGTCATTGCATTTTGCTTCCAATTGCTCCTCTTTATTCCCCACCCTTGCACAGCCACACATTTTAATGCTATTTTTCTGGACTGGAGAGGGGTCCGTAGTCCTCTTTGTTACTCTGCGGTATGTTGCAGTAGAGGCGTGTTGAGTACCACTCAATTCGAAAGAAGAAAGAGCAGCATTTGTATAGTGCCTTTCATGACCTCTCTATATTGCCAAAGCATGGCGGAATCACTGAAGCATTTTGTGAAGCACAGTCATTGTTGTAGTGTAGGAAGTGTGGCAGCCAATTTGTATATGGCTAGCCCCCACAATCAGCGATAAAACATTGACTTGATAATCTGGCTAGCAAGTGGATATCTAATTAAATGCTGCACAGATGCAGTGGGAGTGCTTTAACTTTTCACGCTTGCCGAAGAACTAAGCATCAGAGAGTGCATTGAGTGCGAGGGGCTGTGGTCCCCACTTACCGGCACTAAGAGTCGCCGGGTGAGTCCCCTTCTGCTTGACCCGCACAGCCCACAGCTATACAATGGGGCCTTTTATTGACTTGAAACTTGAGATGGAACTTTGGCCCCATCGGGTAGTAAGGACCAACTCCTGCCAGCTTGGTCTACACCTCTCTTATCCCAGCAGTGCCACCTGGAATGCTTTCCGATTCTGGGACTAAAGCAGGTCTCCTGAAGAGGAGGAGCTAGTCTGGAACAAGGTGAGTCCGGGACTTCCTGGGACCAGGCTGGTATAGGCCCCAGTGAGAGGCGGGGGAATGCTGGGTATGCAGCACAGGGGGATGGGGTGGGGAGGGTTGGAGAGTAACATGTGGGCTGGAACTTTCCAGCCGTTCAAGCAGGTGAGATTCTGTTATCATCTTCCCCTTGTTTCTTACCTCAGCCCAAATGGACACTGCAGTGATCGGCGTGCCAAATTCTCCGTCCTCGATTGCAGCGACAGCGAGGCGTGAATGGCTGGCACCCAAACAGGCACCTCTCCTGTCTTGGTCATCAGGCTGTCAGCTTTCACTGGACAGCCTGGACACTTAAAGCAGCTCACAATTGGTCGCAGGTGGAATCTTCCTGTCCCGCCAATGTCTACAGCGTTTTGTGTGACTCACACATCCTGCTTTCAGGAGAACCCTGAAGCAGGGTAGAGTCACCTTTGGCAGAACTGGAGGATCCCACAGACCGGAAGGGCCAGAAAATCCCATCCCTGGTGTGGGCCTACCCTGCTGTAGGAAACATACATATGGGGGCAGGGAAGGGAGGGTAGGCAATGGGCACACAGGCCTGTTAGTATAGTATAAGGCACACAAGACTCACACTTTCTGAACCATTAAAACAGACACTTAAAATCCTATCTCTGCCCTACTATCAAAAAAGGAAGCTCCATGTTGGAACAAAGATCACAAAGTAGTTCCTTAGGATGTTGAAGGGCAGCATGGTGGCACAGTGGTTAGCACTGCTGCCTCACAGCGCCAGGGACCTGGGTTCAATTCCTGGCTTGGGTCACTGTCTGTGTGGAGTCTGCATGTTCTCCGTGGGTTTCCTCCGGGTGTTCTGTTTTCCTCCCACAGTCCAAAAGATGTGCTGGTTAGATGCACTGGCCATGCTAAATTCTCCCGCAGTGTACCCGAACAGGCGCCGGAGTGTGGTGACTAGGGGATTTTCACAGTAACTTCATTGCAGTGTTAATATAAGCCTACTCGTGACACTAATAAACAAACTTTAAACTTTTAAAAAAACTTTTAAAACTTTAACTTAAACTTTGTTATTAAAACAAATGAAATAATTTTTTAAAAACTTCAATAATGTAATGCATTTCATGACCTCACGACATCCCAAATCACCAATTAATTTTGAAGTGTAGTTATGGTTGCAAAGTTGAAATTATTGAATATAATCATTGAACAGAAGATGGCCATTTGACCATCAAATCCATGCTGACATTCTATAAGAGTGATTTAGCTCGTCCCTCACTCCAGCTCTTTACACTGTAAACCTGCAATTTTTAAAACAATTCAGGTGTTTATCCAATTACCTTTGGAAAGCCACAATTAAATCTGCTTCCACCATCCTTTCAGGCAGTGCCTTCTAGATGCTAACCACTGACTGGATAATATGTTGTTTTTAGTTCTTTTGCCAAGCGCCCTCGGTAAAGCCTCTGCATCCTTCCTACAGCACCGTGTCTAGAACTGGGCACAATGGCCTGGATTTTTACAATGACAGAGAGCCTCTCCATCAGTGAAAATGAGAGAAGAGGCTGAAAATTGCAAGTCCTGCCCCCAAACATGGCACTTGCCATGTGTGTAGAGGGTGGGAATGGGCCCAGGTTGGGATTTGAGCATTTTTAAAAAATTCATTCATGGAGCATCGTTGGCTAGCATTTATTGACCATCCCAAGTTGCCCTTGAGAAGGTGGTGCCTTCTTCAACCACTGGCGTCCCTGAGGTATAGGTACACCCACAATTCTGTTAGGGAGGGAATTACAATATTTGACACAGTGACAGCGAAGGGACGGCTTTATATTTCCAAGTCAGGATGATGAGTGGGTTACAGGGGAGCTTCCAGGTGGTGTGTTCCCAGGTATCTGCTGCTTTGCGAATTCCTGCAGTGCATCTTGTAGATGGTACACTCTGCTGCCACCGTTCTTTGGTGGTGGAGACATTTGGCAGAGGCAGCTACCTATATAAATCAACAGCTTCCTCCACTCATGTCTACTTTTCTTGACCCAAGCGTGCGAAACATGATGGGTGGGATTTTCCTTCCGCGCTCGCCCCAAGGCCGGAAAATTCCGCCCAAGGTCAACGGATCTTTGCATGGTCTGTGTCCCGCCCACTACAATTCCTGTGGCGGGCAGGACAGGAAACTTCCGCACGATTGCCAGAATTTTACCACCTTGCCCACCCGAGGCTCATAAGATCCCACCCGAGGCCAACGAGAATGCCATTCTGCGAGCGTTGCCCGCCCCGATTCTGGGGTGAGTGAGGTGATAAAATTCCAGCCGATGTGTGCAAGTTAGACCTTTTAGGAACAGGTGTAAGCTTTGAGGAATCCTTTGGAGATCTGGTTCTCCTTTTGGAGAGATAGAGTACCCGTTCAGATTTGTGTCTGGGACACCTTTCGGGGAGGTCAGGTGCCCTTTTGGGGATGTCAGGTGCCCTTGGGAGCAGTTAGGTGCCCCTTGAGTTTATTAAAAGTAAACAGGCATGTGTGTTTAAAAGTGCAGAAACTCATTACCTGTCTGGCTTGTTGGAACTGTCAAAAGTGTCAAGATCATAGAATTGAATCATAGAAGCCCTACAGTGCAGAAGGAGGCCATTCGGCCCATTGAATCTGCACCGACTCTCTGACAGTGCATCTTACCCAGGCCCTATCCCTGTAACCGCATATATTTACCCCCACTAATCCTCCTAACCTACACATCTTGGGACAGATAAGGGGCAATTTAGTAAGGCCAATCCTAACGTGCACATCTTTTGACTGCGGGAAGAAACCAGAGTACCCAGAGGAAACCCACACAGATATGGAGAGAACGTGCAAACTCCACACAGACAGTCAGCCAAGGCTGGAATTGAACCCATGTCTCTGGTACTGTGAGGCAGCAGTGTTAACCACTGTGCCACTGTGCTGACAAATGAACTGTCAAAGGCAACTATCAAGCTGGCCAGGCATTTAAAACACATGCCCTTTAAAACTTTGAAACAAATGTCCTGAGTTTAATAAGTTGTTTGCAATTTCACTCTGTGACATAGGTCTGAGGGTTACCTTTACTGGATTAGTGCTAGATGACTGATTTCATAGCCTTCCACGATCATAGTAGGGTGCTTTCTATTTCAGTTTGATGGACAGCTCCAACCTTTTATAGACGCTTTGAAGTGGGCTGAATAATACTCCCCACCTGTGGAAACATATTATCAGACATGATGGTACATTGTCGCATTTCTGATATCATCATGCCAGTGTTGCATAATATAGCAGGTAGGCAGGCTTAAATATTGGGAGCCTGCCCACATCTTTGAAATCTCACTTAAGTGGCTATTTCAGGTCATTAATGACCCAATTGACTGCTATAATAGCGTGTCAGCAATAATATGCCTGTGGAGTCTGATTTACACCATGTGGAGTTACCACTTTTTACGAGGAAGCTTGTTAGGGTGGGTTTGAAAGGTTCAGCTGAGTCCTGTGTCTCACCTTTGCAGTTTGAAGATTGCTAAATGCTGGGGATGCTTCACTCAAGGAGCAGAGTTACTATTTCAAACTTGCATTAATTAGAGGCCTGTTCTTCACCTGCTCAGTGCTCTCCGGAAAGCTCTATTTAGTTCCTGTCCATCATCCAGGGCTATAACATAGCTGAGAGAAATGAGCATTGCAATCTTTGTGGGTGACACAATCCCCAGTGAGGAAGAGAGGAGGATGAGGAGGAGGAAGAGGAAGAGAGGGAGGAAGAAGGGCAGAGCGGAAGGTCCAGGATGCACTGGTGGTGTATGAAGGGGCCAGAACTGTACCCTCATGAAGCTGGCATGCAACCTTAGTGGAGGCACAGGAGGCCCTTGAGTATACAGGCAGAGACTGAGGGCTTTAAACTAAATAAAGTGGGAGGGATGGTTCTGGAGATTGGTTATGTCGGCTTACAAAGTAAAAGGCTATGACAGCATTACAAAGCAGCTATTTAGGTAATGATACCCAGAGTGTAACAGGAAGGGAGAGTGTACAAACATTAAAAAACAGCTTTATATGGGGTCAAAGGAGGAAAAAGTGGCAAAATGGCAAAATTACTGGCTCTTTACTTAAATGCATAAAATAAATCAATTAATGGCACAAGTTCAGGTTAATTTGTATGATCTTATAGCCATTACAGAGAGATACAAGGAGATCAAAGTTGGAACTAAATATCCAGCAGTATGTGACTTTTTGTAAGGACAGGCAAAAAGGAAAGGGTGGTGTGAAAGCTTTGTTAGTACGAGATGGAACAGGATAGCAAGAAATGATCTTGGATCGGAAGATGTAGAATCCATATGGGCAGAGGTAAGAAACAAGGGGAAGATGACACTGGTGGGAGTGGTCTGCAGGACCCCTGATAGTAGCTATACTGTAGGACGGAGAATAAATCAGGATATAATGAGTGCATGTTAAAAAAGGCAGGACATTAATCATGGGTGACTTTAATCTTCATGTGGATTGGGAAAATCAAATTGGCAGATGTAGCCATGAGGAAGGATTGATAGAGTGTACTTAGGGCAGTTTCCAAGAACAATGTGTTATGGATCCAATCAGGGATCAGGCTATTTTGGATATGGTAAAGTGTGATGAGGCAGGTTTAATAAACAACCTCAGAGTAAAAGATCCCTGAGAAAACAGTGACCATAGCATGGTGGAATTAGCATTCAGTTTGAGAGTGGGAAGCTTGGGTCAGAAACAACTGCGCAAAACTTAAATAAGAGCACTCACAAAGAAATGAGGGCAGCGTTGGCTGGAGTGGACTGAGAAAGGAGTTTAGCAGAAAAGAGAATTGAACAGTAATGGTAGATATTTATGAAAATCGCTGATGACTCACAACAAAGATATATCCCTTCGTGGAAGAAGGATTCGAGGAAGGGAATAAATCAACTAAAAGTAACTGAGATAGTTATCGATAGCATTAAACTGGAAGGAAAAGCATAGAATTTGGCAATAGTGGTAAGCCAGATATTGGGAAAGTTTTATAAACCAACAGAAGATAACCAAAAAATAAATGAAGAGGGCGAAAATAAACTATGAGGGTAAACTAACAAATAATATAAAAAGAGACAGCAAGAGCTTCTTTAAATATATAGGAGGCGATTCTCCCAGCCCACTGCGCTGCTAAAGATTCAAGCGGAGGCTGTTTTGTGGCCTCCCCACTGTGTGCCATGGCCTCCGCGCATCTCTGGCCACCGGATTTCCAGCGCCGTCAGTTATGTGCCAGAAATTGTTGCAGAGCTGTATAAATTATTAAAATTAGAATTTGCACATAATTATCGGACCTGGGACTGAAGTCTCCAGGACCGCTAGCCTGGATACTTCAGAGCCAGGGGGCCCAACAGCTTGGCAGTGCCAGCCTGGCCCCCTGGCACTGCCCATGAGCAGAGCCAACTGGATTGACTTTTGTAGCAACTGCAGATTTTCTCAGGGTACAGGAAGCTATTGGCTGTACTCCTGTCACCATAAAGCCCCCTGCTGGACAACCCTGCACCTTCATCAACTGGAAGGGCTTCCACTCATTGAACATCCAGCTGGTCTGTAATCACCATCACCGGTCCATGCAGGTATGGACAGACCGAAATTGATTGAAAGATATAAAAGGACCAGTCCAAAGATGTGCAGGTGGGATGGATTGGCCATGCTAAATTGTCTCTTAGTGTCCCAAGATGTGTAGGTTAGAGGGATGAGTAGGTAAATAGGTGGGGTTACAGGGATAGGGCAAGGGGTGGTGGCCCTGGGTGAGATTCAGAGAGTCAGTGCAGACCCGATGGGCTGAATGGCCTCCTTCTGCACTGTAGGATTCTATGACAAAGATCGATCTGAGCGGGTAGCAGCAGTTGAGTGCAGTGGTGCAGGACAGGCAAGCTGATTCTGAAGGCAGAGTCCTGATCCGGAAGCTGAGAATACGTTTGAAAGATTTTTCTATTACTTGAAGATAACATGGGTGGATCTACCCATCCAGATCGAGTTGAGCTAGTTCTGTGGGTATGTGCTGTTTCTGGTGAAGACTGTTCCCGTGGAAGTTGGAGTGAAGGTGCGCTGCTGTCCGACTGGATCCTAGAAGGAGAGGAGCAAAGAGAGTCTTGAAGGACTTGTTATTGAACCTGATCACCAAAATCTGAGTGGACTCCTGAGCCAAGTTGTAAGATCTCTCTTAGTTGCATCGACCATTTAATGTACAAGTTATAGATTATAATTAATCATAATTTGTCTGTTAATTGACATTTAACTCATGTTGATTCTGGATGTAAAGGTTATTTAAGATATTATTTAGTATTTGTTTTGTTTGACTCTTTTTTTGTTTGACAATAATCTCTCCCTTAATGTCAGCAAAATGAAGGAGATAGTCATCGACTTCAGGAAACATAGTGGAGGACATGCCCCTGTCGACATCAATGGGGATGAAGTAGAAATGGTCAAGAGCTTCAAGTTTCTAGGTGTCCAGATCACCAACAACCTGTTCTGGTTCCTCCAAGCCAACGCTATAGTTAAGAAAACCCACCGACTTCCTCAGGAAGCTCAGGAAATTTGGCATGTCCACTACAACTCTCACTACAGATGCACCATAGAAAGCATCCTTTCTGCTTGTATCACAGCTTGGTATTGCTCCTACTCTGTCCAAGACCACAAAGAGTCATGAATGATTTTCAGTCCATCACGCAAACCAGCCTCCCATCCATTGACACTGTCTATACTTCCCGCTGCCTCGGAAAAGCAGCCAGCATAATCAAGGACCGCATGAACCCTGGACATACTCTATTCCACCTTCTTCCGTCGGGAAAAAGGTACAAAAGTCTGAAGTCAAGTACCAACCGACTCAAAAACAGCTTCTTCCCTGCTGCCATCAGACTTTTGAATGAACCTCCCTCATATTAAGTTGATCTTTCTCTACACCTTAGCTGTGACTGTAACACTACATTCTGCACCCTCACCTTTTCTTCTCTATGTACAGTATGCTTGGTCTATATAGCACGCAAGAAAGAGTACTTTTCACTGTATACTAATACATGTGACAATAATAAACCAAATCAAATTTTATAGTTAAAATCTCTTCTGTTTTAAACTGTGGTATCTTGTGGCTTCATTCTTTTAGTAAATTCTTTAATTTCTTTTCTTCCATTTCTTTTGTTTTGTTTAAAGTTACTGGTTTCTACTAAGATCGTAACAAAATTGATGACTCTTTGCAGAAAGTTGAATCCACAGGTGGGTACGGCTGTTGACATTTTCTAAGGTTAAGGCCAACAGGACTTCACGGTTAATTCTACTATATAGGACAAAGGATGTCTTTATCAACTGCTATGGCTGTTCTGAAGACTGAAGATTTATCCCTGGGTGATTTTCAACATTTAATCAAGGTTAGGATAATAGCATGAGCAGAAAAGTTGAAGTTGGGTTTAAAAGCAGGGGCTTAGAGAAACAGACATAATTGAGGTAATAACGCAGCATCCGGGATTGGAAGAAGAAAAGTCAATAACTGGGATTTTGGATGACTTTTATTTTTTAAAAAAGAGTTACTGGTCCCTACTGAAGTTGTAACACAGGGAACCCAAGTGATTGAATAATAAGTTTAATTTTTAGTGTCACAAGTAGGCTTACATTAACACTGCAATGAAGTTACTGTGAAGATCCCCTAGTCGCCATACTCTGGCGTCTGTTCAAGCCTGCACCGACAACAACCTGACCCTGGGCCTGGGTGAGATTGTTGTCAGTGCAGGCTCGATTGGCTGAATGGCCTTCTTCTGCACTGTAGGGATTCTAAGGTTCTAAGACCCAGGCCCTATCCCTCTAACCCCACAAATTTACCTTGCTAGTCTCCCTGACACTGAGGGCCAGTCAACATAACCCTCACATCTTTGGAGTGTGCGAGGGAACAAGAGCACCGAGAGGAAACCCACACAGACACGGGGAGAATGTGCAAACTCCAGACAGACAGTGACCCGAGGTTGGAATTGAACCCAGATTGCTGGCGCTGTGAGGCAGCAGTGCTAACCACTATGCCACAATGCCACCCTGGGCCAGCAGAACAGTACAAAAAAGTTTGGCTCTTGCTTCTGAATTCTCCCGCTACTAATGATATGGTGGCAATAGTATCCAATATTTGTCCTAAACTGAGCCCTTCACAGTAACCCACGTTACTTATTGCTACAGTGGAACACGGCAGCACGGGGAGTTCAATTCGTAAGTTGCAGGAGAGAGCAATTTGTAAAGGACCGAGGTGAAGGAGGTGAATGTGATGTTATCGGAGCTTTTGGTCAGCGGTCCAACTCAGGGACACATTCAGCTGCTGAGTTCAGGGCTTTGGATCTTGCTTTTGGAAATCTAAATACACTACAATTTGGGAAATCACACCATCATGCAGGTAGATTATGTGGGAAGCGATGGCATAAAGGTAAAGGTAAAGTCACCATAGTCCCAGATGACCATAGGCATTTGAAATAAGGCAGCAGAGGCCGGTATCCCTTCACCAGATTCCCTTTTATTTATATGCTCTATTTTAGTTCATAGAGTGTTACAAACTCGGCATCAGCATCCGGACTGCCAGCAGACCCGACGCTCCCAATTATATATACATCAAAGACTCTCTGATTGGACAAGCAATAAAGATCTCAATCAGGGTCATTTAACTTGAGGATCACCACACCTCAGGCAAGGTTGAAAAGGCGGACTTTTTAGGAATAGCTTCAGCAGGTATGGGAATTGAACCCACGCTATTGGCGGTGGCAAAGTGATATTGTCACTGGACTAATAATCCAGCACCCAGTGTAATGCTTTGGAGACCTGGGTTCAAATCCCACCATGACAGATGGTGAAATTTGAATTCAATAAAAATCTGGAATTAAAAGTCTAATGATGATGTGGAGATGCCAGCATTGGACTGGGGTGGGCACAGTAAGAAGTCTCACAACACCAGGTTAAAGTCCAACAGGTTTATTTGGTATCACAAGCTTTCGGAGCGCTGCTCCTTCAGTAAAAGTCTAATGATGACCATGAAACCATTCTGGATTATTGCAAAATCCATCTGATTCATTAATGTTCTTTCGGGAAGGAAATATTCCATCCTTACCTGGTCTGGCCTATGTGTGACTCCAGACCCACAGCAATGTGGTTGACTTTTAATTGTCCCCAGAAAAGACCTAGCAAACCATTCAAGAACAAACAAAGAACAAAGAACAATACAGCACAGGAACAGGCCCTTCGGCCCTCCAAGCCCGCGCCGCTCCCCGGTCCAGGATTGAATCCTGAATCCAGGATCCCCGCCCAATTTTCCAGCCTATCTACATACCAATATCCTATCCACCGAGCTGTCCCTCACAGCTACGATGCTTTGTTCATCACAACCTATTAACTCACCCCCACCCCCCCATTCCAGACCATGTGATCTCCAGGGAGAGGCGAAAACCCAGAGTGAAAACCCCAGGGCCAATATGGGGAAAAAAAAATCTGGGAAATTCCTCTCCGACCCCCTGAGGCGATCGAAACGAGTCCAGGAGATCACAATGGCCCTGATCGGAAAATGCTTCCCAACCCTAGTCATTTCCACTTCCACGAACACCATATGAATTCCCTGCCCCCGAGACAGGTTCCCAACTATCCGCAGTCTCGCTCTGTACTGGCACCAGCAAGATGATCATAGAATGAAGCCTTGAAACGAGAAACAAGGAACAATTCGCCCGCGCCGCTCCCTGGTCCAAACTAGACCACTCTTTTGTATCCCTCCATTCCCACTCCGTTCATATAGCTGTCTAGATAAGTCTTAAACGTTCCCAGTGTGTCCGCCTCCACCACCTTGCCCGGCAACACATTCCAGGCCCCCACGACCCTCTGTGTGAAATATGTCCTTCTGATATCTGTGTTAAACCTCCCCCCCTTCACCTTGAACCTATGACCCCTCGTGAACGTCACCACCGACCCGGGGAAAAGCTTCCCACCGTTCACCCTATCTATGCCTTTCATAATTTTATACACCTCTATTAAGTCTCCCCTCATCCTCCGTCTTTCCAAGGAGAACAACCCCAGTTTCCCCAATCTCTCCTCATAACCAAGCCCCTCCATACCAGGCAACATCCTGGTAAACCTCCTCTGTACTCTCTCCAAAGCCTCCACGTCCTTCTGGTAGTGTGGCGACCAGAACTGGACGCAGTATTCCAAATGCGGCCGAACCAACGTTCTATACATCTGCAACATCAGACCCCAACTCTTATACTCTATGCCCCGTCCTATAAAGGCAAGCATGCCATATGCCTTCTTCACCACCTTCTCCACCTGTGACGTCACCTTCAAAGATCTGTGGACTTGCACACCCAGGTCCCTCTGCGTCTCTACACCCTTTATGGTTCTTCCATTTATCGTGTAGCTCCTCCCTACATTATTCCCACCAAAATGCATCACTTCGCATTTATCAGGATTGAACTCCATCTGCCATTTCCTTGCCCAAATTTCCAGCCTATCTATATCCTTCTGTAGCCTCTGACAATGTTCCTCACTATCTGAAAGTCCTGCCAGTTTTGTGTCGTCCGCAAACTTACTGATCACCCCAGTTACTCCTTCTTCCAGATCATTTATATAAATCACAAACAGCAGAGGTCCCAATACAGAGCCCTGCGGTACACCACTAGTCACAGGCCTCCAGCCGGAAAAAGACCCTTCCACTACTACCCTCTGTCTTCTATGGCCAAGCCAGTTCTCCACCCATCTAGCCACCTCCCCCTTTATCCCATGGGATCCAACCTTTTTCACTAGCCTACCATGAGGGACTTTGTCAAACGCTTTACTAAAGTCCATATAGACAACATCCACGGCCCTTCCTTCGTCAACCATTTTGGTCACTTCTTCAAAAAACACCACCAGGTTCGTGAGGCATGACCTCCCTCTCACAAAACCATGCTGACTATCGTTAATGAGTTTATTCCTTTCTAAATGCGCATACATCCTATCTCTAAGAACCTTCTCCAACAACTTCCCCACCACGGATGTCAAGCTCACCGGCCTATAATTACCCGGGTTATCCTTCCTCCCCTTCTTAAATAACGGGACCACATTGGCTATCCTCCAATCCTCTGGGACCTCACCTGTGTCCAGTGACGAGACAAAGATTTGCGTCAGAGGCCCAACGATTTCACCTCTCGTCTCCCTGAGCAGCCTTGGATAGATTCCATCAGGCCCTGGGGATTTGTCAGTCTTTATATTCTCTAACAAACCTAACACTTCCTCCTTTGTAATGGAGATTTTCTCCAACGGTTCAACACTCCCCTCCGAGACACTCCCAGTCAACACATCCCTCTCCTTTGTGAATACCGACGCAAAGTATTCATTTAGGATCTCTCCTACTTCTTTGGGCTCCAAGCATAAGTCCCCACTTTTGTCCCTGAGAGGTCCGATTTTTTCCCTAACAACCCTTTTGTTCCTAACGTATGAATAAAATGCCTTGGGATTCTCCTTAATCCTTTCTGCCAAGAACATTTCGTGACCCCTTTTTGCTCTTCTAATTCCCCGTTTGAGTACTTTCCTACTTTCATTGTACTCCTCCAGAGCTCCCTCCGTTTTTAGCTGCTTGGACCTAACATACGCCTCTCTTTTCCTTTTGACCAGTCCCTCAATTTCCCTGGTTATCCATGGTTCTCTAATCCTACCCTTCCTATCCTTCTTTTTTACAGGCACATGCTTGTCCTGTAGCCCTAACAACCGTTCCTTAAAAGACTGCCACATACCAGATGTGGATTTACCCTCAAACAGCCTCTCCCAATCAAGAGCTGCCAATTTCTGCCTGATCCCAATAAAGTTAGCCTTCCCCCAATCCAACACCTTACCCTTGGGACACCACTCATCCTTTTCCATCACTATCCTAAAGCTAACAGAATTGTGGTCACTATTTGCCACATGTTCCCCAACCAAAACTTTGAAGACCTGACCGGGCTCATTCCCCAGTACCAGGTCCAGTATAGCCCCCTCTCTAGTCGGGCTGTCCACATATTGTTCCAACGAACCCTCCTGTACACATTTTACAAATTCCTCCCCATCCAGAGTCCCTGCCCTCAGCGATTTCCAGTCTATACCAGGGAAATTGAAGTCTCCCACTACAACAACCCTATATTTCCTGCACCTATCCAGTATCTCCTGACATATCCATTCTTCCACTTCCCTTGGGCTGTTGGGGGGCCTGTAGTACACCCCCAACATAGTGACTGCGCCTTTCCTGTTTCTAAGCTCCACCCAGAGTGACTCGCTACACGACTCCTCCGAATTGTCCTCCCTCTGCACCGCTGTAATATGCTCTCCAACCAATACCGCTACTCCCCCACCTCTTTTGGCCCCTCCTCTGTCTCGCCTAAAACACTTGTACCCTGGAATATTCAGCTGCCAGTCCTGTCCCTCTTTCAACCAAGTCTCTGTCACCGCAACCACATCCAAATTCCTCGTGCGCATTAAGGCCCCAAGTTCGTCTGTTTTACCTGCTACGCTCCTTGCATTGAAGTATAAGCACTCCAGACCCCCAGGCTCAGTGAGGTCGTCCTCCCCCAGAGTGCTCTTCTTCTTTGCCAGCCTTGTCCCAGCCCCAAGCTCGTCCCCAGCCACCACACTTATAGACCTAATAGTTTGATCCCCACCCCCCTGCCATACTAGTTTAAACCCCCCCGAACTGCACTAGCAAAGCTCCCAGCCAGGATATTTGTACCCTTCCAACTTAGTTGTGACCCCTCCCTCTTGTACAGGTGCCATCCTCTCCTGAAAACCTCCCATTGGTCTATGAATATAAAGCCCTCCCTCCTGGACCAGTCCTTTAGCCAGGCATTTATTTGAACCAACTCCCTATTCTTAGCCTCACTGGCACGAGGCATTGGGAGCAGCCCAGAGATGGCCACCCTAATGACCCTACTTTTTAACCTATTTCCCAACTCCCTGAATTGCTCTCTTCGGACCCCCCTGCTCTTCCTATCTACGTCATTTCCACCAATGTGTATAATGACATCCGTTTCTTTATCTTCCCCTTTTAAGATGCCTCCTATCCGCTCGGAGACATCCGTGACCCCAGCACCAGGTAGGCAGACTACCATCCTGGAGTCCCGTTCGCCCCCACAGAATCGCCTGTCTGTGCCTCTAACTGATGCATCCCCCACCACTATCGCTCTCCTAACCCCTCTCTTCCCTTTCCGGGCCACAGAGCCTGACTGTGTGCCAGTGACCTGGTCACTGTGTCTTACCCCTGGAGAGGCACACTCCTCCACACTATCTAAAACAATATACCTGTTTTGGAGTGGGACAACCACAGGTGACCCCTCTTCTAACTGTCCACTCCCCTCCCCTCTCACACCTGTCACCAAGCCCTTCCTATTTTGAGACCCTATTCACTTCAAGGGTAACAAATGCTGACTCCGCCAGTGATACTCATATCCCAGGAAAGAAGTTAAAAACATATTATGGGGATTTGTACATCTTCTGAAGCTCTTTGATAATTCAAGTGTGATAGGTTTTTTGTTGTATCTGCAACTTTAATATTTTTGCTGTTGCGGTATGGCCATGGATAATAAGCAAAGAAAGATCTTTTGGATTGTTCAAGGACTTGGCATGGGCCAACAGTACATGTGAAATGATTTAACCTGCCTTCACACTTTGGGCCAACAATGGTGTTTGGATCTCTTAATTTGGCAGCTTCCTTACAATGAACAACATTCCACAGACAAAGAACAAAGAAAATTACAGCACAGGAACAGGCCCTTCGGCCCTCCAAGCTTGCACCGACCATGCTGCCTGACTTAACTAAAACCCCCTACCCTTCCGGGGAGCATATCCCTCTATTCCCATCCTATTCATGTATTTGTCAAGATGCCCTTTAAAAGTCACCACCGTATCCGCTTCCACTACCACCCCTGGCAACGAGTTCCAGGCACCCACTACTCTCTGTGTAAAAAATCTGCCTCGTACGTCTCCTTTCAACCTTGCTCCTCGCACCTTAAACCTGTGCCCCCTAGTAATTGACTCTTGGGAAAAAGCTTCTGACTATCCACTCTGTCCATGCCTCTCATAATCTTGTAGACTTCTATCAGGTCTCCCCTCAACCTCCGTCGCTCCAGTGAGAACAAACCAAGTTTCTCCAACCTCTCCTCATAGCTAATACCCTCCATACCAGGCAACATCTTGGTAAATCTTTTCTGTACCCTCTCCAAAGCCTCCACATCCTTCTGGTAGTGTGGTGACCAGAATTGAACACTATATTCCAAGTGTGGCCTAACTAAGGTTCTATAAAGCTGAAACATGACTTGCCAATTTTTAAACTCAATGCCCTGGCTGATGAAGGCAAGCATGCCATATGCCTTCTTAACTACCTTCTCCACCTGCATTGCCACTTTCAGTGACCTGTGCACCTGTACACCCTTTGCCTATCAATACTCTTAAGGGTTCTGCCATTTACTGTATATTTCCTATCTGTATTAGACATTCCAAAATGCATTACTTCACATTTGTCCAGATTAAATGCCATCTGCCATCTCTCCGCCCAAGTCTCCAACCGATCTATATCCTGCTATATCCTCTGATCATCGCTATCTGCAAATCCACCAACCTTTGTGTCGTCCGCAAATTCCTAATCAAACCAGTTACATTTTCCTCCAAATCATTTATATATATTACAAACAGCAAAGGTCCCAGCACTGATTCCTGAGGAATACCACTTGTCACAGCCCTCCATTCAGAAACGCACCCTTCCACTGCTACCCTCTGTCTTCTTTGACCGAGCCAGTTTTGTATCCAACTTGCCAGCTCACCTCTGGTCCCATGCGACTTCACCTTCTGCACCAGTCTGCCATGAGGGACCTTGTCAAAGGCCTTACTGAAGTCCATGTAGACAACATCCACTGCCCTACCCTCATCAATCATCTTTGTCACTTTCTCAAAAAACTCGATCAAGTTCGTGAGACACAACCTCCCCTTCACAAAACCATGTTGCCTCTCACTAATACGTCCACTTATTTCCAAGTGGGAATAAATCCTGTCTTGAAGAATCCTCTCCAATAATTTCTCTACCACTGATGTAAGGCTCACCGGCCTTTAATTATCTGGATTATTCTTGCTACTCTTCTTAAACAAAGAAACAACATTGGCTATTACTATGCCATAGAAAAATATTGTTCTAAAATATTATATACAGGCAAGTTCTTTCTGTTCTAAGTGGCTATGGACCAGGCAATTTTCCAGATACGTAACTAGTTAAAGGGCATAATTTTCCCATCTTGCCCGCCATGGGAGTTGAAGCAGGCGGGACGGGACCATGCAAATGTCCGTTGACCTTGTGCGGGATATTCCGGTCTTGGGATGAGCATGACCAGAAAATCCCGCCTAAACTATCTCAACCATCAAATCTTGAATCAGTGGCAAAAGAATCAGGGTCACTGATGTCTGTGTTTGTCCCTATTGCTCAAAAGTGAAGTCACACATTGAGTTCACAAAGCTTCTCATGATATCTTTGTTGTTCTGATCCATTATCCTTCTTCCCTATAAACGGTAACTCATTGTTGCATCTATCTCCACAGATGTAAGTGGCAAATAAGTACCTTGGTCAAGTGAACGTGGGAATTGGATTGGAGATTAATTGCCCATGGATTTTAAAAGGTTTATTTATTATTTATTAGTCACAAGTAGGCTTACATTAACATTGCAATGAAGTTACTGTGAAAACCCCCGAGTCGCTACACTTCGGCGCCTGTTCGGATGCACTGAGGGAGAATTTAGCATGGCCACTGCACTTAACCAGCACGTCTTTCGGACTGTGGGAGGAAACCAGAGCACCTGGAGGAAACCCATACAGACACAAGGAGAATGTGCAGACTCTGCACAGACAGCGACCCAAGCTGGAAATCGAACACGGGTCCCTGGCACGGTGAAGCAGCAGTGCTAACCACTGTGCTCAGTTCAGTTCTGTGCCACCTGCCACATGCACGAGTACCTGCGTGCATTCACACGCACTTTGCTAATTTGACTTTCTTTGCGTGTCCTGTTTTCTGCAATTCACTTATTTTCGTACTTATTGATCTTCGCTCATAATATCAGCTCTACAGACCTTTAAACAAAGGGATGATATTTGCTTGGTAATTTACTCAGAAAAAATAGTTGCTCGTGATCTGCTATAGCTTGACTGGATTGGTGCCAGCCTGTGTTTTTGTTTTGAGGTTTGGGTCACAGAAGTAGGGCACACTAAGCCGCTCCCTTTGGGAAAACATATTTCATGAGACATTGGAACACTTACACTGTCACCTGTCACATCAAGTTTCATTTACCAGAGTAAATCAGGCAGCTCACAAGAGGCCCAGTTTCATGCCTAAAGGGTTGACTTTAATCAACCTGAAAAATATTGTGTTCAGCTTTTCTTTAACTGAGTTCATGGAATGCTTGAGAATTTGGGTCAGTGTGCATTGACTACAAGCAACATTGATTTTAAGAAATTAACAATAAAATTGCTTTGTTTAACAGGGCAGAAACACATTTCAGTCTTCCACGATATAGTTTGCCACCACTGGCAAATAATAAACACGCGTCTGCACAATTTTAAAGTTTTGTAATGAGTTTGAAGTTTATTTGTCACAAGTAGGCTTACATTAACACTGCAATGAAGTTACTGTGAAAATCCCCTAGTTGCCACACGTTTGGGTACACTTAGGGAGAATTTTAACATGGCCAATGTACCTAACCAGCACGTCTTTCAGACTGTGGGAGGAAACCGGAGCACCCAGAGGAGACCCATGCAGACACACAGGGAGAAAGTGCAAACTCCACACAGACAGTGACCCAAGCCAGGAATTGAACCTGGGTTCCTGGCATTGTGAGGCAGCAGTGCTAAAACCACTGTGCCACCGTGTCACCACTGATGTCCTGATGCTTTGATTTCATCATGTTAAAATGGCAGCAACATGTTCACCATCTTGCATTTCCATTCTGTTTATTTGCCACTGTCTGGGTAATAAATATCAGCCTTGCAATCGGCATAGCTGAGTGAGTTTGCCATTTCAGAGGGCAGTTAAGTGTCCCGATGAAAGACCTGAAGTATTAACTCTGGCTGGGATTTTCCTGTCTCGCCCATGGCAGAATGGAAAATTTGGTGAGCCAGCTAGAAATCCATTAACTTTCAGTGATGGCACTCAAAAATTCCAACTCTGAGTGTGGCTAGCAAATCCCAGCCTCTGTTTCTCTTCCACGGATGCTGCCAGATCTACTGAGTATTACCAGCATTTTCTGTTTCTAGTTCAGATTCCCCGTATTTTGCTAAGAGTCAACCACAACGGTGTAGGACTGGAGTTCAGACAAAGGTCTGACTGGATAACCGGGATCTTGGGTTCATGTCACACTACATGTAACCCTCACTATACTGCCTGGGTTTGCAAAATCCTATTAACTGTCCTGGCTTGAGACAATTCACACCTCTTTAACCTGTAATTATCCCTCTCTCCACACGCACACTGTACCTGCAAAGACTTAATTACTTGTAAAGACTCGCATTCCAACCATTCTTCACATTCCAATCTGTAATTATTTTGCAATTGTGTCTTTGCCTATATATGCCGTCTTTGTGAACCTACGTCCACTCACATGATGAAGGAGTAGCACTCTGAAAGCTCGTGATTCCAAATAAACCTGTTAGACTTTTAAAATGATGTTGTGAGACTCCTTACTATGCCCACCCCAGTCCAACGCCGGCATCTCCATATCATGGATAATGAAAGATAAACACATAGAAGCGTAGAAAATAGGAGCAGTAGTAGGCCACTCGGCCCTTCAATTGTGGCTGATCCTCTATCTTAGTGCCATAATCCAGCGCTCTCCCCATATCCCTTCTGATTTTTAACTACAATTTAGTCAGATGTTAAACAGTTTAGAATAGCATGCTTAACTTGCCGTTAATTTACCTTTCTTATTGGAGGAGAATTTCCAGTCAAGTTCTCTTCCAACAATGTTGAAGTAAGAAATCACTTGACAGGAAGACCTGGTGAAGAGTTTCTGCTTTTTTTTTACCAGTAAGATCAACAGAATCCTAGCAGAAGCTGCCAAACCAGTGCAAAAGATTGGGAAATTTTAAAAGCAAGTGATTAACCTCCAAGAATGGCATGGTGGCAGAGTGGTCAGAACTGCTGCCTTACAGTACCAGGGACCCAGGTTCAATACAGGCCAAGGTTGACTATGTGGAATTTGTATGTTCTCCCCGTGCCTGTGTGGGTTCTCTCTGAATGCTCCAGTTTCCTCCCTCAGACCAAAAATGTGCGGGTTAGATTGATTGGCTGTGTTATATTGTCCCTAGGTGTCAGGGGGATTAGCAAGGTAAATACATGGGGTTACGGGGGTAGGACCTGAGTGGGATTGTTGTCAGTGCAGGCTCGATGGGCCAAATGACCTCCTTCTGAACTGTAGGGATTCTATTTCTAAGCAAGCAACTTCATTCATACTAAGATTTTGCCTCCAAAATTAGCCATTTCGCTGAATCCACATTGCAAGTTCCCACCAATTGTGCTAGATAGAGGCAACTCTTCAAACAATGCCAATTTTCTTTGGCACACCGGCACCAGTGGACATGTCTTTAAAGAATTCTCAGTTCAAAAAAGATTTAATTTATTTAGGCGCTGACTACACACCAATGAAAGCAATAAATATTTCAGTCGTTTTGTCTTTTTCAACGGTTTTAAATCAGACGATTTTTTCGGTGAACTGGAACAGTGATTAAAAATCCTTGTTTTGGTAATCAAAGAATATCTTTTAATAAAACTTAATTGTTTATAATTTTTCTATTACATTAGCTGAATGCACTGGTAGATGTTACATTCATTATCACGCAAATGACTGTTATCGGAAATTTGAGATGAAACTTGACAAGTATTTTTTGAGTATTTTGGGTGGAAGTTTCTGACTGCACCCAAAGCCCTGCTTTAGCTTTTAATTTTTTTTTCAAAGGCAAATTAGCATTTTAAAATGTGAAGTTCTAAATTGAGAAATCCTCCGTTAGAATTCGAAACATCAGAGACACGACAGCATGTATTGAAGCACAGCTCAGTCCAGTTGTAACATGGCATTTGACCTTGTCTTCCTTGGTTATTAGTGGCTAAATGAAATAACATCAGCCGGTCCTTGCAATAAAAGGAAAGGCTTAAGGAGGTCCCCGAGCGCTTTACAATGAATGCTTCACAGTCATTACTTCAGTCTTCAAACCCCATTGAGCATTATTTATAATATGTATTCCTTGTGGATGAGGCAACTTCAGCTGTGGTATGGATGCATACTGTGCAGGCTGGGTATAGTCACTTATTGGGAAATAGAAACTCCATCTGTCCAGCATTCTCAATCATTTAGAGATTCTTGGTAATTAATTCTCATGTGCATCAGTCAGCCAGCTGTAAACTATGATACAAGCTAAGCCAACCCCACCCCCAGATCTTTCTCATCAAATAGAAAAGTTTGCCTGCATTTGCGTAAAGTTTATTTATTAGTGTCACAGAGAAGCTTACATTAACACTGCAATGAAGTTACTGTGAAAATCCCTCAGTCGCCACACGCCGGTGCCTGTTCGGGTACACTGAGGGAGAATTTTGCATTGCCAATGCACCTAACCAGCACATCTTTTGGACTATGGGAGAAAGTCAGAGCATCTGGAGGAAACCCACACAGACACGGGGAGAATATGCGGACTCTACACAGAGACCCAAGCTGGGAATCAAACCCAGTGAGGCAGCAGGGCGAAACACTGTGTCAGACCAGTAAAGGTGGATTTCTGAATTATTTCAATGGACAATAAGCACTGGTGATGAAAGAGTTATCTCACCACAGCCAAGGTCTCTAATGATGGAGCAGCTTCTAATGAAGAAATTGCCTTATTTGATTTGCAGACCAAACTCAATTTAGATCACTATTATTAGCAGACACCAAACAGTGACCATATGTTGTACACTGACTGAAGTAGTGCTAGTCTGCTAGAAAACTTGTAAATGGGTTTCCTCTTGTTTTCTTTGTGTCAGCTTTGGATATCCTGCCAAAAAACACATGAGCCCTTTGAAAGGAAAAAATAGAGTCTGCTAAGGGACTGATTTGTTCTGCCTTGAAGAGTATACCCAAGCACACACTATTAGCATTTTTGAAAGTGCATTTGTCATTGAAAAATAACTAAGATTGATATTAAATCTATATTAACCATTGCCCTGTCAATAGGTCGCAATTTCAAATAATTACAACAAATGCAGCAGCCATCCCATTCATCAAACTAAAGTCCTTTAAGAATACAGTCAATATTCAAAATATTTGCTCTGTCTCACAATTCGCTGCCGCTGAATGATTTTTGAATTTCTTGAGCTGAATTACTTGAAATAACAGGTGGCTTTATTTATGGATTTATTGTTGGGCAGCACGGTGGCACAGTGGTGAGCACTGCTCCTTCACAGCGCCAGGGACCCGGGTTCGATTCCCGGCTTGGGTCACTGGGTGTGGAGTTTGCACATTCTCCCTGTGTCTGCGTGGATTTCCTCCAGGTGCCCTGGTTTCCTTCCACGATCCAAACATGTGCGGATTAAGGTGATCGGCCACACTAAATTGACTGTAGTCAGGGAATTGGCAGGGTAAATATGTGGAGTTACGGGAATAGGGCCTGGGTGGGATTGTGGTCAGTGCAGACTCGATGGGCCGAATGGCCTCCTTCTGCATTGTAGGGATTCTATATAACCATTCTATATTTCCACAATTCAAATACTACCATGCCACTGTGTAAGCGACCCTCCTCCCCATCCAACTTGTAAACTGTATGTAACTTGATGAAGAGGAAACGGTGTACGTAAATAACTGAGTGTGGTGAGCAAGGGTCTGGGAGTTGGAAGAATGGCATTGCCAATTCTGGAATGTACTTGTGCTATTAAAAAGGGAAGTGAACATCAAAGTATTACTAAAATTATCATTAAATGTGTAAATGGCACATCACATGTGTTGGTTACTTGGAGACTGAGAAGTTGGTGGAAATGTGTCTTGTTACCACATCAAGGCTGAATAAGAAATGTTCGGAAATTGTTACATGCAATTGCAGATTTAAATATAGCGAACATAAAAAAAGTCTGAGGTCACGTACCAACAAACTCAAGAACAGCTTCTTCCCTGCTGCCATCAGACTTTTCAGTGGACCTAACTTGCACTAAGTCTTGCACTTGGGCGACACGGTAGCACAGTGGTTAGCACTGCTGCTTCACAGCTCCAGGGACCTGGGTTCGATTCGCGGCTTGGGTCACTGTCCGTGTGGAGATTGCACATTCTCCTCGTGTCTGCATGGGTTTCCTTCCGGTGCTCCGGTTTCCTCCCACAGTCCAAAGATGTGTGAGTTAGGTTGATTGGCCATGCTAAAATTGCCCCTTAGTGTCCTGAGATGCGTAGGTTAGAGGGATTAGTGGGTAAATATGTAGGGATAAGAGGGTAGAGCCAGGGTGGGATTGTGGTCGGTGTAGACTCGATGGGCCAAATGGCCTCTTTCTGCACTGTAGAGTTTCTATGATTCTATGATTCTAAGTTGATCTTTGTCCACACCCTAGCTAGGACTGTAACACTACATTCTGCACTCTCTCCTTTCCTTCTCTATGAATGATATGCTTAGTCTGTATAGCCTGCAAGGAGCAATACTTTTCATTGTATACTAATACATGTGGCAATAGTAAATCAAATCAAATCAAATCCTGATATCAGAAATATGTGAGGGGTAGGATATTCGATGTCATCCTATCAAAGACACGTTTCTCATGGGACCCAACAAAGATGTTTGCGAGAGCTGAGCCTGCAGGGGATCCCATGACAACATAATTCCGATATGTGGATGGTACATTTGTTATTTTTGAATCTGGGGCTGCATTTAAACATTCCCTGATATAACTTAATGGGCTCCATTCTGCGCTCAAATCTATCTTTGAAATGCAGCAGCCAAATGAACTCCCTTTCCTTGATGTACTGGTTGAGAAACCCCCATGGTAGGGGGTTCTCTACCATGATCTATCATAAGCCTACCTTCAATGGCCAACACACACGCGTTTGGGATTCTTACAATTCTGTACGCTATAAGATTGGTCTTCTTGAGATAGAATCATAGGATACAATCATAGAAACCTTCAGTGCAGAAGGAGGCCATTTGGCCCATCAAGTCTGCACTGACAACAATCCCACCTAAGCCTTATCCCCACTGCCCCACACATTTACCACTAATCCCTCTAACCCAAACATCCCAGGACACTAAGGGTCAATTTAGCATGGCCAATCAACCTAGCCCGCACATCTTTGGACTGTGGGAGGAAACTGGAGCACCCAGGGGAAACCCACGCTGACACAGGGAAAATGTGCAAACTCCACACAGACAGTGACCCAAGCCGGGAATCGAACCCAAGTCTTTGGAGCTGTGAGGTAGCAGTGCTAACCACTGTGCCACCGTGCCACCCTATTCTTAAATAGGGTCCAAGCCATTGGTTCACCATGCAAGCTTGATGCTGAAATAGGCCACATCAATGCTGGATAATGGCTACCTTGGTCAGATCATTTTGGTTTGTATATTGTGCAAACTCTTGAATGGGCCGAAGGCGGTCACTTTTGGCCCTCAAAAGTGCTCAGTCTATCTCAGAATATCCTGGAAGGGAAAGGTATCACAAAAATGTGAGTTTCAGGTGAAGCTAGCCTTTCCGCACTGCTACTATGCAGTAGCAGCATGAGTCGTATTCACAACTAAGGTGATGCTGACGTCAAACCAAAACGACATTCTGCCGATCACACAGATGAGTAATGTGGTATCTGAATTTCAATGCCAGAGTGATGCTAGGTATGTAGGCCATCGGTCTCAAAGACTGTGCACAGCACATCTCTTCTCCTATTCACAATGGGTAAAGTACAGATTCTACCCAATCAGCCAATGCTTGCAAAACACAGTGTCCAATGTTAGATGTGATGCCACAATTGGACATTTGCTAAATAATCCTCAATGCACTAAGAAATACGATGACAATTCAAGATTGCCAGTCCAGTTTGGAGTATGATGTATTTGCATGTACTAGAAGCTACAAATATTAATTTGCTGGGCCCTGTTCTTTGCAGATAGGAAGAACATGCACACATATTGCACCTCTTTCATTCAAACAAAATAAATGATAGCCATTCGCTGGTTCATTTCTTGGGGCAATGCCTTGACCAATCAGAGTCAAGCTACCTGGTTTAAATTTCAAGCAATGCTTGGCAGCTAACTGTCAGTCACTGTCAACTGGTGCATTCCTTGTGACAATGCCTCTACAAATTAGAGTCCAAATACTAACCAATCAACATGTTCTTTTCATAGAGTATACATTTGTTGTTTTGTATATTCATAGAGTATACAAAACAACATATATGTACTCATAGAGTATACATTTGTTGGTGTTGTCATGAATTGACCCAATGAGTGCAAGATGAAAAGCTTCAGCAAAATTTCTTTTATTCTGCAATACCCAATTTCCTTTTACTGCATCTCATGTTTGACTGTCCCGTTTTTGTTACAGTTATGGAGTGCTTTTAAGTATCAAACCTTTCATGAATGCATTACATTAATGTTGTTCTACCATCCTGTAAAGAGATCAGTTTTACATGTATAATATATGTAACTAGGTACTATGCATTGGACATGAAACACATTTCAAAGGTGGCTCACAATGTCTGCTTGAATATAAAATAATATTAACTGTGGTTTATTTTACTATAGTGCAGATACCGGCATCACAGGTGTTTCTGTTTTTGCTAATTAATTTAATGTACATATGATTGCAGCAAAAATAACAGGGCATTCTACAATAAGATGCAAATGGGAAAAACATTGGCCACGATTCTCCCAAAAGCGCTGAATCACATAGAACATAGAAAAAATACAGCACAAACAGGCCCTTCGGCCCACAAGTTGCACCGGTCATGTCCCTATCTACCTAGGCTTATATATAGGCTTACCTATAACCCTCAATCCTATTAAGTCCCATGTACTCATCCAGAAGTCTCTTAAACGATCCTATCGAGTTTGCCTCCACCACCACTGACGGCAGCCGATTCCACTCACCCACCACCCTCTGAGTGAAAACCTTAGCCCTGACATCTCCTCTGTACCTACTCCCCAGCACCTTAAACCTGTGTCCTCTCGTAGCAGCCATTTCAGCCCTGGGAAAAAGCCTCCGAGAATCCACCCGATCTTTACCTCTCAACAACTTGTACACCTCTATCAGGTCACCTCTCATCCTTCGTCTCTCCAAGGAGAAAAGACCGAGCTCCCTCAACCTATCCTCATAAGGCATGCCAACCAATCCAGGCAACATCCTTGTAAATCTTCTCTGCACTCTTTCAATCATTTCCACACCCCTCTGTAATGAGGCGACCAGAACTGAGCACAGTACTCCAAGTGGGGTCTGACGAGGATCTTATAAAGCTACATCATTATCTCCCGACTCCTAATCTCCATCCCTCGATTGATGAAGGCCAGCACACCATACGCCTTCTTAACCACCTCCTCTACCTGCAAGGCCAATTTAAGAGTCCTATGGACCTGGACCCCAAGGTCCTTCTGATCCTCTACACTGCTAAGAGTCTTATTGGTGGGTGGAATTGGTGGGAAAACTGTTCTAGATCCAGATTGTTTTGTCAGTTCAACTTCTCACCCGAACCTCCGCACTCTGTGCACTGCAGAGGTCCCAATCGTGAATCTCATTAAAAACCCAGAGGGGCGGGGCCTATTCGCACCAGAGTCTGACAGCTCTGGAACTCTGCGCATGCACAGTGGTCCTGATCTGTCAGACGCCCCGTTTGCTGGCCAGCCCGATTGCTGGCTAGCTCGGGACCCCCGCAGTGCTGCCCCTCCAGCAGACGCCCCCCCCCCCCCCCCCCCCCCCCCCGCCCCCACCACGGCCTGAACACGGCCCCCACAACAATTCCTGGGCCAGCCCTGACCACCCACCCCACCCCGAAGTGCCCCGATGTCTAGCCCACCCCCCCCCCTGCAGTGGCAAAACCCCCACCCCCCTCACCCCGGCAGACTCCCCACCCCCGCAGACGCCCCCCCCAGCAAACCACCTCCCCCAGCCCGCCCCAATCGCTGCCCTCCCTCCAGCCCAGACTGATCCTGATGCAGAGCGGGATACCCCACCCCCACCGATCACCCCTAGGCACTGCCCACAATAGGTCTTGCCCCCTTGGCACTGCCCGATGCCCGGTGGGCAGTGCCAAGGGGCCCCCTGGGCATTGGCACTTTTCCCCTTGGGCAGTGCCGGGAGCACAGGCTGGCACTGCCGGGGTGCCTATGCCCAGGGAGCAGTACCCCCCCCCCCACCGCCTGACCCCCTCCCCCACCCCCCCGCCCCCGGGGGCCCCGATTGCCCCCCCCCTTCATTCCGGCAGTGTCTCCCGCTAGTTCTCCGAATGTGTGGAGTTAGTGTAAACCCCGCTGGAATGAAGTACTCATGGTGGGGAGGGAGATTCAATCGGGCCTGGTAAATTCCCAATAATTAGGTTTAAAAGACATTTAAAACATATTAAAAAAAGATTCAAATTACTTACCTGCCTGCCCGCCGGTTTCCTGCGTGGTCTGACCAGCGACCGTTCGCCGGCTCTGGGAGATGTGCATGCATTCCCGGCGCATGCACAAATCCCGGAACAAGGCCGGCGACGCACATCTCCCAACCCGACCCGCCAGAAAAGTTGCGGGTCGGGATGGGAAAATCGCGGCCATTACTGCTGATATAACATATAGGTCAGATAATCTTAGTAGCTATTTGATGAACTGGATTCATGTGCATATCACTTAAAACTTAATTGTTTTTTCATAAGTCCATTGGTAATTTAGAAATCTCCTTCCTATGTCACTGGGCCCCAGTTCTTCTTTTAGCAGTCTTCCATCTTCCCAGAATTAGTCTTGTTCATCACATTAACCTCTCCAGACATAAAAAGCAACAGTTATACTTGGCAAGTGTAAAGCGCAATGGAGCAGTGACCTAGTTTGTGGTCTCTGGAGTTGCACTTTATGATGAGTTCTTATCCTGATAGAAAAATTAAGTTTCAGTGAAAAAAAAAATTGAATCAATTTACCAAGTTCAAATGCTCAAATTCACCTCAAGCAGTTGGGTAGCAATGAAGCTATATCCTGGCAGATAAAAGGTAGAAACAAAGCGAAATGAAAATGTGTGGAACAAAATATATTCTGATACGTGGGTCATATTTCTAGGAGTTTTGTGGTACTTTTGGTGCACACTTGTAAAGTTTAATGTTTATTTATTAGTGTCACAAGTAGGCTTATGTTAACACTGCAATGAAGTTACTGTGAAAATCCCCCAGTTGCCACACTCCGGTGCCTGTTCGGGTACACTGAGGGAGAATTTAGCATGGCCAATGCAACCTATGATGTGGAGATGCCGGCGTTGGACTGGGGTAAACACACCCAGAACCTGAACCTGAAGGTGAACCTGACTCACCTGAAGAAGGGGCTTGGGGCTCCGAAAGCTTGTGTGGCTTTTGCTACCAAATAAACCTGTTGGACTTTAACCTGGTGTTGTTAAACTTCTTACAATGCAACCTAACCAGCACATCTTTCAGACTGTGGGAGGAAACCAGAAGAAGAAACCCACGCAAACACAGGGAGAATGTGCAGACTCCACGCAGACAGTGACACAAGTTGATTTAATGTAATCTTAATCCTATGCATATCCTAAGTGGAGGTTGCTGAAATTTTAACTTTGAACCTGAACCAGAGTGCTGTCCAGCCACAGTACCCACTGAATTGAACCTGGGGCCCAGGCACTATGAGGCAACAGTGAGGCACTGTGAGGCACCACTGTGCCATACCCTAGCTGAGCAATCAAAATTGAATGCAATTAGTAGAAAGCGAAAGAATGATTAGGGAAGTAAGTTCTGCTCCCTTTGTTATAGTTCCAATTCTTAGCATGTGCAGTGGCTACATGAGTGAAAACATTAACTTAAATACAAACATCCTACTAGATGCAGTTTGTGTTAATAAAGCTGCCTCATAGTAACCTCCTTAATAAAATGGGATCAGTTCTAAAAGAGAAAGGTGGACATCAGAGTAGCTTTATTTATTTGCACTGGATCAATGCAATTGTTCAAGTTCCGGGGTAGTGCAGCAAGGGGAGTGTATTCGGAAGACGTAAGTAAGTAAAGTTTGATAAGTGAGTGTGAAGATGTAAAAATCAGACCGTGGCTGGTTTTGTAGAAATAAGACAAATAAATTGTTTGGGGTGGGAGCCTAAATTCTGGTGAGGTGCGCCTGTAACCTGATGGGAGATTGTTTGAACCCTCAGAGCAGAGTAAGCAACTGCGTGCATTCGGTTTCTCGAAGGGTTCCACTGATTCTCCATTGGAGTTATGGCAGGATTTCAGAAGATCTGTGTGAAAATTCCAGACCTGTGTATCTGTTCAAACAGCCACCAAAGCTTGTGAGTGAGGGAGAGTGAAGGGCTGACTCAGCAGAATTAATTATATAAATGGATACTGTGGTTGCAGAGCACTCTGGTTCATGTCCAAAATTAAAATTTCAGTAACCTCCACTGGCAGCATTGAATTGTAAAATTATCCTTGGGTATTTGGTCTGTACTCAACATCTCCTACCACAAATATAGCTGAGACCAACATTTTGTTGAGTCTTGTCCCTACAAAGGGTGGCATGGTGACACAATGGTTAGCACTGCTGCCTCACAACGCCAGGGACCCGGGTTCGATTCCTGGCTTGGATCACTGTCTGTGTGGAGATTGCACATTCTCCCCATGTCTGCGTGGGTTTCCTCCAGGTGCTCCGGTTTACTCCCATAGTCCGAAAGACGTGCTGGTTAGGTGCATCGGCCATGCTAAATTCTCCCTCAGTGAACCTGAACAGGTGCCAGAGTGTGGCGACTAGGGGATTTTCACAGTAACTTCATTGCAGTGTTAATGTAAGCCTACTTGCGACACTAACAAATAAATGAAATAAGGGTCTGAAATATCATCTTAACATTTCACTTTTATTAGAGTCATAGAATCCCTACAGTGCAGAAGGAGGCCATACAGCTCATCAAGCCTGTACCGACAACAATCCCACCCAGGCCCTATCCACATAACCCCATGTATCTAACCTGCTGGTCCCCCTGACACGAAGAGGCAATTGATCATGGCCAATCAACCTAACTTTCACATCTTTGGAGTGTGGGAGGAAACTGGAGCACCCGGAGGAAACCCTTTTCTTGCATTTGCTTCTCTGTGTCTTTTTTTCCTGCGTTCTTTGACCTCTCAACTCCGCCAACTCATTCAGTCACCATCATGTGATTCTCTGGAATCAAAATGGTTTGGAGCTTTATTTAAAATAAATAAGGGTCAATACTCACTGACTCCCGGCAAGTATAACATCCACAGCTGTAACATGCACATTGCAAAAAGCAGAATGAGAGTTAGTTTAATGGCACTCTAGCTGATGAAGAGCAGGAGCACATTGGAGCATTGCTGCTTCAGTGGAATAGATCTAATTAGCACACAACCATGATATGATTGAATCATATCCGATCCAGCCAAGTTGACCAGATGTTGAGCATCTTCGTGGACTTGGAAAACGCAGCCAAGAGTCGATTAGAGTTTTCGGTTGAGACACTGTGCACTTTTAGTCAGTTAAATTCCAGCAGTACTCCTGCACACACTTGGACAATTTCGGGTTTTGGCTTGGTTTATCTAATTGCTGTTTGAGAGACTTGATTGTGCATGAAATTGACTGCAATGTTTCCCTACTTAACAGCAGTGATTATGCTTCACAAATTACTCCAACTGTAATGAAGCATTTTGGGTCAGAAACACGTTAGGAAACATCCTTTCTGGATGTATCACAGCTTGGTATGGCGCCTGCTCTGACCAAGACCGCAAAAAACTATAAAGGGTTGTGAACGTATCCCAATCCATCACGCAAACCAGCCTCCCATCCATTGACTTTGTCTACACTCCCCGTTGCCTCGGCAAAGCAGCCAGCATAATCAAGGACCCCACGCACCCCGGGCATACTCTCTTCCACCTCCTTCCATCGGGAAAAAGATATAAAAGTCTGAGATCACGTACCAACCAACTCAATAACAGCTTCTTCCCTGCTTTCAGACTTTTGAATGGACCTACCTCATATTAAGCTGATCTTTCTCTACATCCTTGCTATGACTGTAGCATTATATTCTGCACCCTCTCCTTTCCTTCTCCCCTATGTGCTCTATGAACGGTATGCTTTATCTTTATAGCGCACAAGAAACAATACATTTCACTGTATCCCAATACATATGCCAACAATAAATCAAATCAAATTAAAAAGTCATCCTGAACACAGGAACAGTGCTTCTCCCCTTCGTGACATAGAAAAACGTAGAAACATAGAAACTGGAAGCAGGAGTAGGCCATTCGGCCCTTTGAGCCTGCTCTGCTACTCATTTTGATCATGGCTGCTCATCGAATTCAATATCCTGATCTCCCCTTTCCCCCTATATCCCTTGATCCCTTTAGCCCCAAGAACTATATCTAATTTCTTCTTGAAATCAAACAACGCTTTGGCCTCAACTACATTCTGTGGCAGTGAATTCAACACATTCACCACCCTCTGGCTGAAGAAATTTCTCCTCACCTCAGCTCGAAAAGGTTTACCCCTTTTCCTCAAACTATGACCCCTAGTTCAGGACTCTTTCCAACGTGTGCGTAAATCCAGGTGACTGAGGGATTTTACTACGGGACCAGTTATGCACTTGATAGCCGAAACTGGGTTTTCTTCCTGGTGGAAGGTATTGCTACCATAGATAATAAATGCAATATTGTACTCTTGTCACGTATCTTCCAATGCCATTACCTAAATGTCCATAGCACAGACTCTGGATGCTTTGATAGACATCTCTATGTCTTCCATCAACACCATGCAGAGGGCTGAATTTTGCCTGGCTAAACAAGAAGCGGGCGATTCTCAACTGCTCTCTCTTGCCTCTTTCAATCTCCTTCAACAGTAGCCCGTGGAGGAAAGAATCCCAGATCTGGTGATAAACATTGCTGCCAGTGATTAAAATCAAGGCCAAAGTCATTTTGTTTTGTTTAAAGTCAACTCTGAAGCTAATACTCCCTGATTGTTTGTCCTGAAACGTTCTGTTGATAATTTGCTGCAGATTTTGAGAGCATTAATACTTACTGACTGTTGATGTTATCAAAAGGGGGTGACTCAACGCAGCAGATAATGTGCTGATGTACCATTTTATAACCGAGCAGGATGCAAATTATCCAGTGTACGTCCCGCACGGAGAATTTCAGCCAGGCTGTCTGGATGCATCGATTGGAAAGATCTGCTTTTCCAGAGAGAGAAATGCAAAATATTGGAGTGAGTCAAACTTCATCACTTCCATATAATTTATCTGACTGTGTCAGAGTGATTAAAGAATAGTGACCTCGGGCGATTGAGAAAGAGAAATTAGTTGGAGAGAGCATAGATGACTAATCTCTTTGAACTCCCCGTAGTTAGGGGACATCCCAGCGAGGGGACAAGTTTGGCAGTAGTATTAGATTTTCAGAGGCTTGTGAATTTATATCCCTGGCTTGACTGATGAGCAAGCTTATTGGGTTTCTTTGGGAAATGTTACTAGTTCTTAGTCAGACCACTAGTTGGAAGATAACTGCGCCACCAGAATGGTCCATTGGATTGGAAAAAAACAAACTGGCAGAAGTACGCTCCTGTTCAACTAATTACAGAGCTATGTCAATGGGAAGAAGTTTTCATGAACTGAGCCATCCAAGCATTTTGCCACAAAGGCTGGGCATAGTGTGGTCTGACCTATAGCCTTAAGAAGTGAAAACAAAAGTATGTACGTAAGGGAAATCATGGAATATAAATTTATAACTAAAAATAAATACACTTCCTTCTCTGAAATTAGCTGTTTTTTTTATACATTGCACAAAGAGCACTGCTATTATATAAATTATATGGAAGTAATGAATCTTAACTCACTCCAATATTTTGCATTTCTCTCTCTAGAAATGCAGGGCTTTTGTCTTTATAAATTGCTCAAAACGTTGAACATCTTATTATTGGAAATTCTCTACCAAACTTGCTTTAACAGACCTCGAATGATTAAACGTTTCTCTTTGACGACGCACTTTATACTATTTGCAAATACAGCAAGGCTATTTATTAACCAAGCTGTGATATTTTACAAATACAACTTGCAGCCAAAAAAGTGTATAATCACTTTAGTTGAATATCTCAAATCACCGATAGAGCCCAGATGTCAACTGCTGCAAATGCTCTGATAGATTTATAAATGACCTTTTCTTTAATGTGAAGGATTCAAATGCTCTCAGCTTCCAACACATATATTAGTTTAACAGGCTCCTATTACCATCCATTCATTATTTGGGTGTTTAATTGCCCTGCATTGGTTTGTATCAGGACACTAATAATCTTGGCACAGTGCATAGTCTTTAATTCCCAGTTTGCAGGTTCGAAGCTTTATTTACTTCATCACTGTTGCTCACGAACCACATTCAGCAGAAGTTGCAAACACCACCTCCAACAAGATCATAATGCCTGTGATTTCAAACCCCTGCTGATCTTAATCTTTACAACCCTTTCCTTGCTCGCTACAATTTCAATTCTTCAACAGCTACCTTGTTGATTCAAATTGAGATTTGAGTGAATCCTCTGTTTTAGCCGGTAATGCAGAGCAAGATTCAGTTGCACAACCCAATTTTGTGCTCGGTCTGACCCTGATCTGATTATCTCAGTCTCTCGAGCAATCTTTATCCATAAAACTAAGGGGATGCACATCTTTTTCTGTTATTTTCTTCCCCAGTGTTTTTACAAATGCAGTTTATAGATCGTTGTGATTTTGGGTCTACGTCTTAACTTAGGGTAAAATGGAGGAGTGAAGGGGGTCATTCGACCTGCTCCGAATTCTGCTGTCCCTCCTGCATATGGTTTGGTTGTTGAAGGGGGACACAAGTTGTTTTACTGGGAAGGAGGTGCAAGGTATTCACGGCTGCAAGCACTGATCTGACCACCTGTGCTGGCAGTGGATAGATTGTTAGGCCAAGAATTTTGTTCCTGGGTCAGATGCATAGGCTGGAATCTTATCACCGTTCATGCCGGGGGGGATTTTCCCATCCCACTGCAGTGAACGGGGATTTGGCTGGCCGCCAAATTCTCCAACCTCGCTGCAGTGGGAGAATGGCCTCAACAGTGGGTAAGATCGCATCCATAGAGATGGAACAATTCCTTCTCCGAGAACACAAATTTTAAAAACAGCTGCCTGGACATTGGATTTTCCATCTGGGGGGATGGGGTGGATTAGAAGACAGGGAGGGCACCCAGGGAGAACTGAGGAAGATGCCAGGTGCATGGGCAGTTTGGATGGAAGGCCTGCTTTGGGGCTCCAGCACCGTGTTCAAAGTTTAAAAGTAAAGATTGAAACATGAAACATCCCTCCTGCTTCACCCCATGCCCCATCCATGCCCCTTCATTCTCCCCACTCACCCACATAGCCTTTTCTAGCCCCATGACAACTCATGTCCTTCCACCCACCAACACACTTCCCCCGTCCCACCCCATAGCCCTTTATAGCCCATATGACCCCACGCAGCTCCGTGGTCCCTATGATAACCTTGTGCCAACCCGTGCTTCCCCACTCATTGCCCTTATACTTTCATTGTCAACTCATATAGTATCCACCATGGACAGACTTTAGGACCCATGCGCAGATGAGACACAATAAAGCTCTATAAAATAAAGTTCTAAATGTCTATTGCAGACTTCAGTATATTGAAAAATCACAAGCCTTAAAAACCCATTTACTGAATTTGCATCCCTTTAACTAATGCCTTAAAACAACAAATAATTAATTCAAGTGCAAAATCGCTTAACACAACCTAACATTGGAATTCATAGTCCCACATTAGAATCCTTAACCACTTGTAGCTCTTAACCAAACTGTGAAATAGCAGGTATCCTACTGTGATAATGGATGGTTGTGAAATCTGTAATGAACCCCAGTCCAGTAACGGAAGCTCTCAGGCTTATGTTAAAGGATAGAGTGAAGTAGCAAATTATCATTTTGTTCAACACTGCAGACAGTTTTATTTTCAAAGATTTAATAGATTAGAGTTTTAAATCTGTTTACTCCCTTTGACAGGTATTTCTGATAGATTTGACAGGTCCATTTGGGAGGTGCTTTTTTAATGCTTCTCTCAGTTTTGACAGTTGATTGTGACAAGGCTGTTGACAGTTCCAATGAGCTTGAAAGTAATGAGTTTATGTACATCCTATGCACATTTCTGTATACTTTTAACAATTCCAAAGGTTATCTGACCTATCCAAAGAGAACCTGATCTCCACAAAATGGCACCATAGCTCTACAAAAAGCTGTCCCTGCACCAGATCTTGCCTCTCCAAAGGGATATCCTGGCAATCCAAATGAATCCACAATGGGTGGCATGGTGGCAGAGTGGTTAGCACTGCTGCCTCACAGTGCTAGGGACTCCGGTTCGATTTCTGGGTTGGGTCACTGTCTGTGTGGAGTCTGCACATTCTCCCAGTGTCTACATGGGTTTCCTCTGGGTGCTCCAATTTCCTCCCACAGTTCAAAAGACGCGCTGGTTAGGTGCATTGGCCGTGCTAAATTCTCCCTCACTGTACCCAAACAGGCGCTGGAGTGTGGCGACTACGGGATTGTCACAGTAACGTCATTGCAAGCCTATTTGTGACTAATAAATAAACTTTAACAAAGTTCGGATCTGCTTTTACCTGGCCTAATAGGCACATTTCGGGTTTCACAATCCCGGCCTACCAAAATCCCACACCAGTTGGGGCAGCTGATGATTTAAATGGCCAGCTGCCTCTGTAAATTATGCATGCATGAAACATGCCCCCCCCCGCCACCCCCCACCCCCCCCCCCGCGCCCCCCGCCCCCCCCTATTCCCATCCCTGTGAGAGTGGGAAGTGTTGTATTTGGGAGCACCTTTTCATGCTAATGCCATTTAAATGATATTTAAATTACCCGCTGCATACTTTATGCTGCCTCACAGCGCCAGGGACCCCGGTTCAATTCCTGGCTTAGGCCACTGTCTGTGTGGAGTCTGCACGTTCTCCCTTTGTCTGCATGGGTTTCCTCCGGGTGCTCTGGTTTCCTCCCACAGTCTGAAAGAAGTGCGGGAAATCCGGCGCTGGGAGATGCACTCAGGGCCAGACGCCCAGCGTGAACTGTGCGATTCGGCCGGCGCTTGAATCTCCCAGCCCGCTGCGATAAAAAATCAGCGCAGCGGAATGGGAGAAACTGGCCCAAATACTTTCCCTTGTGCGGCAATCTAGAACGAGAGGTCACAGGTGTAGGTTGAGAGGCAGTGGGTTTTAAACTGAGATGAGGAGGAACTACTTCCCACAGAGGGTGGTGAAGTTGTGGAACTTGCTGCCCCATAGCACGGTACAGTTTGAATCATTAAATGCTTTCAAGAAGGAGATAGATATATTTATTGCTGCTTTTAAAAAATGGGTTAAAGGGATATGGGGAACAGGTAGGGAGGTGGATTTGAGATCAGGGCGAGATCAGCCATGATCTGATTGAATGGCAGAGCAGGCTCAAAAGGCTGAATTGCCTCCTTCTGCTCCTAATTCCCATGTTCCTTGTACAGGCCTTTCCACTCTTGGGGCACGCACAGCCAAAGAATCCTGTCTTTGCCTTTGGTTTACACTAACACTAAAGAAATAAACAGGGCCCAGGATTTGTCAACAGCCCATCACTTTAATTTATTTGGCTGCTTGCTGCACCATGTTTGATGGCTGCAGGTTGACTGGTGCATAACCTTCTAAAATTTGGCAGGGACAACTGATGTAAATCTCTATCACTGGCAAAGCGTTGAAGATTACAGAGAATGTATTTATAGCTTGGTGCAATTTAATCTCAAGAGGTATCAAATCATGAAGTGTATAAATCTTTTATTTCAGCCTGGGTGGCATTGGTGAAATGGTCATAATTGAAGTGAGGTCACTGCTGTGAGGCAGATTTAATTCTAATTTAACATTCAAACCTGAGACAAAAGTTAGGATTATAATCACCTAAAACTGCTAGCTATTGGTTCTACTTTTGAAGTAGTTGCTGTTCTCGCTACCTGTATAATCTACTGACAAAACCCCCAGAAAGGCCTCGCAGCACCCGAGGGGTCATGTTTCCAAATTTAATTCACTGATTTTCTAAACTAATTAAGGCCAACTAAGTGAATTATTCAACTCACAGACAGTTGTTGATTTGATTCTGCTCTTACAAAAAAAAAACTTTTATTCTAATGGCCATAAGTGTTTGGATATCGATGAGAAACAGCCTGCACTTGCCGCAGCTAAATCTGTTTCCTTATCCAGGCACGAGGATTATAGAACCAAACTCCAAGGATAAGAGCACTTAATCTAACAGCGCAAATGCAAGGGACCTACTCACAGGTTTCAGTCTTCCTGAATTCCACCTAAATGACCGCCAGTGAGCAATGGGCCTTGAGAAGCATCAGTGGAGAGAAGAAAATCCTAACTATGACTGCAACACTACATTCTGCACTCTCTTGTTTCCTTCTCTATGAACGGTATGTTTTGTCTGTATAGCGCGCAAGAAACAATACTTTTCACTGTATGTTAATACATGTGACAATAATAAATCAAATCAAATCAAATCAAATGTCAAGTTAGGATTTTCGAGGGTGACTCTTCAACACTAACCGATGGAATTGCCATGTGGGGGCTGGAAAAAGTAGGGATAGAACAACAGGGAGAAAGGAAAATATAAGCAAATGTTTGCCCGCATTGCTAACTTGGCTTTTTCTTGCCTACTACTGCTGACTCACTTGCTCTGTGCTTCCAACATTTTTAATGTTTTGTCTTTTCTTTGCAGTTTGCTGCTTTTTCTGTTTGCGTCCGAAAACAAGTCACCATTTAAACCAGTGTAAATAGATTATTGATCCCCTTTACAAGTGGTAAATGACTTGAAAAATATCTAACCATAAATCATGTCCACTGCAGTAAGAAGTGCACCTATTTGTTTACTCGCACAGATTTACACTTCCTACACCACAGTGCATATCCTTAAGCTCCACAAAACAGCATTAAGCCTCAGATTTGTACTGTCTCTGACAGCCATGTGTGACATGCAATCTGGGGGCTTATGCTTGTAAAAAGAATGCTGAATCAAAGAATCCCTACAGTGCAGAAGGAGGCCATTCGGCCCATCGAGTCTGCACCAACCACAATCCCACCCAGGCCCTTTTCCCATAACCCCACATACTTACCCTGCTAATCCCCCTGACACTAGGGTCAACTTAGCATGGTCAATCAACCTAACCCGCACATCTTTGAGTGTAGGAGGAAACCGGAGCACCCGGAGGAAACCCACGCAGACACAGGGAGAACGTGCAAACTCCACACAGTCACCCGAGGCCGGAATTGAACCGGGCCCCTGGCGCTGTGAGGCAGCAGTGCAAATAGTAGAAGAAAATTTACATTCCAACCTTTGACATTTTGTTGCCTTGTTTCAATTACTTCAGATGGGCTCTCAACATTCACGCCTATTTTAAGAACCAAATATCCAAGAATAGGGTTTATTTATTTATTATTGTCACAAGCAGGCTTCCAGTAACACTGCAATGGAGTTACTGTGAAAATCCCCTCGTCGCCACACTCCGGCGCCTGTTCGGGTACACTGAGGGAGAATTTGGCATGGCTAAAGCACCTAACCAGCACATCTTTTGGACTGCGGGAGGAAACTGGAGCACCCGGAGGAAACCCTTGCAACATTTATTTTGTTTCAAAGAGGGTTTAATCCAGAAAGAAACATGAAGTGAATCAAAAATGGGGAGAACGTGCAAACTCCGCACAGACAGTGACGCAAGCCGGGAATCGAACCTGGGTCCCTGGCACTGTGAGGCAGCAATGCTAACCACTGTGCCACCATGCCATTCCACTTGGATGTTGTGGATTATTTCAAAATGATGAGATGTGAGTGAAATGAAATGTGATGTGAAGTTGACTGAAGACACTGTGAAAGATTCCGTCATCACAGGAGAACCATTACATCTGTACCACTACCAGCATCACTTCGAAACTACCTACTTTGGTACATACTTGCATTCTTCTTCACATCTTTTGCTTTTTTTTTTTGGTTTATTCATGATGCTCCACCCAAAACGTGATGATTAACTCTGTTCCAAATGTCACTTTTGGAAAATTACTCTGCGGAAGAGTTTTTCCATCAATTGTGGGCACATCTAGAATGTGAATGGGAAAAAATAATAATAATGTTGGTACATTTTCTTATCCGAAAGCTATTGTTTTCTATATTGTACAAAAATATTGCTGCTCCATGCAATTTACCCTCAAAATTTACTAATGAGTTTGTTTTAATAGAACCATAGAACCATAGAAAATTACAGCTCAGAAACAGGCCTTTTGGCCCTTCTTGTCTGTGCCGAACCATTTTATGCCTAGTCCCACTGACCTGCACTTGGACCATATCCCTCCACACCCCTCTCATCCATGAACCCGTCCAAGTTTTTCTTAAATGTTAAAAGTGACCCTGCATTTACCACTTTATCCAGCAGCTCATTCCACACTCCCACCACTCTCTGCGTGAAGAAGCCCCCCCTAATATTCCCTTTAAACTTTTCTCCTTTCACCCTTAACCCATGCCCTCTGGTTTTTTTCTCCCCTAGCCTCAGCGGAAAAAGCCTGCTTGCATTCACTCTATCTATACCCATCAAAATCTTATACACCTCTATCAAATCTCCCCTCAATCTTCTACGCTCCAGGGAATAAAGTCCCAACCTATTCAATCTCTCTCTGTAACTCAGCTTCTCAAGTCCCGGCAACATCCTTGTGAACCTTCTCTGCACTCTTTCAATCTTATTTACATCCTTCCTGTAACTAGGTGACCAAAACTGTACACAATACTCCAAATTCGGCCTCACCAATGCCTTATATAACCTTACCATAACACTCCAACTTTTATACTCGATACTCCGATTTATAAAGGCCAATGTACCAAAGGCACTCTTTACGACCCTATCCACCTGTGACGTCACTTTTAGGGAATTCTGTACCTGTATTCCCAGATCCCACTGTTCAACTGCACTCTTCAGAGTCCTACCATTTACCCTGTAATGGATCCCAAATGATTCAATGTTTATTTGCTGAGACATTTTACAATGTTTGTGAATACACCAAAGCTATTAAACCAAGTTGCAATTCTTTCCCTTACAAATGCAGCTTCCTGTCAAGAAATATCTGATCGCTTTAGCTAAATACCTTGAAATCATACTGAGGAGAAATTGACGGAGCGGATCTTGTGGGAGGGGTTCCGGATGGGAATCCTGGAACAATGGGTTTTTCGGATGCCCTGCTGAAATGAACTGCAGGACACAATTTACACTCTGTCACCAGTCTCCCCGCCTTTTGACAGGCAGTCTCCCTGTCAGGCAAGAAAACCCATGCTGCAGTAGGCTGAAGCTCGGGAGCAAGGAAAGGGGATGGGAGGGAGAGCAGGAGCATAAGTTTACATTTTAAATTTATTTTATTGGTGTCACAATTAGGCTTACATTAATACCACAATGACATTACTGTGGAAATCCCCGAATTGCCGCACTCTGGCACCTGTTCGGGTACACTGAGGGAGAATTTAACATGGTCAATGCGCCGAACCAGCACATCTTTTGGACTGTGGGACGAAACTGGAGCACTCGGAGCACGCAGACATGGGGAGATGGTGCAGACTCTGCACAGCCAGTGACCCAAGCTGGGAATCGAACCCAGGTACCTGGCACAGCGAGGCAGCAGTGTTAACCACTGTGCCATCATGCAGCCCCAAGGTCGGGGAACGGGTGAGATTGTAGAGATGGTGGAGAGTGGGGGGAGGTGGAATAAGTGAACTCAACAACACAGGGGGTGGGAAAATTGAAGGATGTAAGGGGGGGGGATGGAGCAAGATAAGGGGTGAAATCAACTCAAATGAGAAAAGAAATCGTGCTCGCTGGGAGTTTAATAAATAGTCTTTCTTTCCAGTATTCATAAAGATTCAAATGAATCAGATGTTCTTATTTTTTAATGTTTCAATTTAATGGGGCACAACTGTCCATTAAGTATTTGCATGTTTAATGCGCCTGTTGGTTTGCATCAAGACACTAATTGGGGACTCTACGGTGAGGGGGTCAGATAGGCGTTTTTGCGGACACAGACGGGACTCTCGGATGGTGGTTTGCCTCCCTGGTGCAGGGGTCCGGGATGTCTCTGGTCGAGTCCCAGAAATCCTGAAGGGGGAGGGAGAGGAGCCGAAGGTCGTGATGCATATAGGTACTGCTGACATAGGTAGGAAGAGGGAAGGGGTCATGAAAAGAGAATATAGGGAGTTAGGTAGACAGCTGAGAAAGAGGAATGCAAAGGTAGTAATCTCGGGATTGCTGCCTGTGCCGCGGGAGAGTGAGAACAGGAATCGGTGGAGAATGAATGCGTGGCTGAGGGACTGGAGCAAGGGACAAGGATTTGGGTACTTGGATCATTGGGACCTCTTTAGGGGCAGGTGTGACCTGTTTAAAAAAGACGGGTGGCACTTGAATCCCAGGGGGACCAATATCCTGGCGGGAAGGTTGGCTAAGGCTACTGGAGAGACTTTAAACTAGAAAGGTTGGGGGGAGGGAATTGAAATGAGGGGACTGAGAGCGAGGAGGTTAGCTCGCAAATAGATAAGGAATGTAAACAGGGTAAGAGGGAGGTTAGACGAGTGATGGAGAAGGGAAGTGCTCAGGCTGAAGGTCTGAGATGTGTCTATTTTAATGCCAGGAGTGTAGTGAATAAAGTGGATGAGCTTAGAGCGTGGATTGCTGCTTCGAATTGTGATGTGGTGGCCATTACGGAGACTTGGATGTCTCAGGGACAGGACTGGGTGCTTCAGGTGCCGGGTTTTAGATGTTTCAGGAAAGACAGGGAGGGAGGCAAGAGAGGGGGGGGAGTGGCACTGTTGATCAGGGATAGTGTCACGGCTGTAGAGAAGGTGGACGCCGTGGAGGGATTGACTACGGAGTCTCTGTGGGTGGAGGTTAGGAACAGGAAGGGGTCGGTAACGTTGCTGGGTGTTTTCTATAGGTCGCCCAATAGTAACAGAGATGTTGAGGAGCAGATGGGGAAACAGATCCTGGAGAGATGTAGGAATAACAGAGTTGTCGTGATGGGAGATTTTAATTTCCCAAACATAGATTGGAATATCCCTAGGGCTAGGGGTTTGGATGGAGAGGAGTTTGTTAGGTGTGTCCAGGAGAGTTTCCTGACACAGTATGTGGATAAGCCTACTAGAGGAGAGGCTGTACTTGATCTGGTGCTGGCTAATGAACCTGGACAGGTGGAGGATCTCTCGGTGGGTGAGCATCTTGGGGATAGCGATCATAATTCTATCTCCTTCACGATAGCATTGGAAAGAGATAGGATCAGGCAGGCTAGGAAAGTGTTTCTCTGGAGTAAAGGGAAATACAGTGTCATCAGGGAGGAAATTAGACGGGTAAATTGGAAGGAGGCATTCTTGGGGAAAAGTACCGAAGGAAAGTGGAGGATTTTCAAGGAATGTTTGTCTGGAGCTCTGCATGACAACGTTCCGATGAGACAGGGGGGTGTTGGTAGGGTACGGGAACCGTGGTGCACGAAGGTTGTGATGAACCTGGTGAATAAGAAAAGAGAGGCGTACAGAAGGTTCAGAGAGCTAGGGGATGTTAAGGATTTAGAGGAGTATACGGGATGTAGGAAGGAGCTTAAGAAGGAAATTAGGAGAGTGAGAAGGGGTCATGAGAAGGCCTTGGCGGGTAAGATTAAGGAGAATCCCAAGGCTTTCTACAAATATGTCAAGAGTAAAAGGATGAGATGTGAAGGCATAGGACCCTTAAAAGGTGAAGGGAGAAAAGTTTGTGCGGAACCGTTAGAAATGGCGGAGCTGCTTAATGAATACTTTACCTCGGTATTCACGGTGGAAAGGGATCTGGGTGGTTGTACTGCTGGTTTGCGGTGGACAGAAAGGATCGAGCATGTGGACATAAAGAAAGAGGATGTGTTGGAACTATTGAATGGCATCAAGGTTGGTAAGTCGCCGGGACCGGATGGGATGTACCCCAGGTTACTGTGGGAGGCGAGGGAGGAGATTGCGGAGCCTTTGGCGATGATCTTTGCATCGTCGATGGAGACGGGAGAGGTTCCGGAGGATTGGAGGATTGCAGATGTGGTCCCTATATTCAAGAAAGGGAACAGGGACAGCCCGGGAAATTACCGACCGGTGAGTCTAACCTCAGTGGTTGGTAAGTTGATGGAGAGGATCCTGAGAGACAGGATTTATGATCATCTAGAGAAGTTTAGTATGATCAAAAGTAGTCAGCACGGCTTTGTCAAGGGCAGGTCGTGCCTTACGAGCCTGGTTGAGTTCTTTGAAAATGTGACCAAACACATTGACGAAGGAAGAGCGGTGGATGTGGTCTATATGGACTTCAGCAAGGCGTTCGATAAGGTCCCCCATGCAAGACTTCTTGAGAAAGTGAGAGGGCATGGGATCCAAGGGGCTGTTGCCTTGTGGATCCAGAACTGGCTTGCCTGCAGAAGGCAGAGAGTGGCTGTGGAGGGGTCTTTCTCTGCATGGAGGTCAGTGACCAGTGGAGTGCCCCAGGGATCTGTTCTGGGACCCTTGCTATTTGTCATTTTCATAAATGACCTGGATGAGGAAGTGGAGGGATGGGTTGGTAAGTTTGCTGACGACACCAAGGTAGGTGGTGTTGTGGATAGTTTGGAGGGATGTCAGAAGTTGCAGCGAGACATAGATAGAATGCAAGACTGGGCGGAGAAGTGGCAGATGGACTTCAACCCGGATAAGTGTGTGGTGATCCATTTTGGCAGATCCAATGGGATGAAGCAACAGTATAATATGAAGGGTACCATTCTTAGCAGTGTCGAGGATCAGAAGGACCTTGGGGTCCGGGTCCATAGGACTCTTAAATCGGCCTCGCAGGTGGAGGATGCGGTCAAGAAGGCGTACTGGCCTTCATTAATCGAGGGATTGAGTTTAGGAGTCGGGAGATAATGCTGCAGCTTTATAGGACCCTGGTTAGACCCCACTTGGAGTACTGCGCGCAGTTCTGGTCACCTCATTACAGGAAAGATGTTGAAGCCATTGAAAGGGTGCAGAGGAGATTTACAAGGATGTTGCCTGGATTGGGGGGCATGCCTTATGAGGATAGGTTGAGGGAGCTTGGTCTCTTCTCCCTGGAGAGACGAAGGATGAGAGGTGACCTGATAGAGGTTTACAAGATGTTGAGAGGTCTGGATAGGGTAGACTCTCAGAGGCTATTTCCAAGGGCTGAAATGGTTGCTACGAGAGGACACAGGTTTAAGGTGCTGGGGGGTAGGTACAGAGGAGATGTCAGGGGTAAGTTTTTCACTCAGAGGGTGGTGGGTGAGTGGAATCGGCTGACGTCGGTGGTGGTGGAGGCAAACTCGTTGGGGTCTTTTAAGAGACTTCTGGATGAGTACATGGGATTTAATGGGATTGAGGGCTATAGATAGGCCTAGAGGTGGGGATGTGATCGGCGCAACTTGTGGGCCGAAGGGCCTGTTTGTGCTGTGGCTTTCTATGTTCTATGTTCTAATCATCCTTTGCATAATACATAGATTGATTCCCAGTTTACAGGTATGAAGATTTATTTACTTCATGCTTCTGAATAATGTCCACTAGCAGCTGCAAACCCTGCCTCTAACAATATCCTGATGACTGGGATTTCATTACCTTCAGTGAGTCTAAGTCAGCAGTGAGTTCCAAGACTTATTTGCAGTATTGGGTGCTCCCGCTGGTTCCACTGCAGGCTAAACAAAACTTTGGATCCCACGTTTCTATGGCAGCTTCCAGTGGTCCCTCTAACAACCACCCTCAACTGAGAGCTGCATTGGCAATGCTTGCTCCAAATATTTTAGCCAAGTTTGGCATCTGGGTCTGAAAACAAGCATTCGGCTCCTGGGCACAAGATGCCAAATGCCTTGATCGGGTGAGCACCCTGGGTACCTGGAGGTCACTAGCTCTTGATTCAGAGGGGATCGAGCCAACAATTAGTATCCCAATCATGAATTATGCTATGCACCGAAAAGATGGGCATGAGGGATACAAACTTCTGCTCCCATATTAGGATAGCAGTTGGCAAGCAAAAATTTTGTCTAACCTAATATGTGTTCAGGAAAAGTAGGCCAATCAGCCCCACAAACTTTTTTCACCATTCAGTTAGATTAGAGCTGATCTGTGTTTGATCTTCATCATCATAATAGCAAATTCTGGAACTCCCTATTTAACACTATTTGTCAGACCACATTCACCACAAGGGATGAAGCTGTTAAGAAGGTTCATCCCTGTCCTTTTGAGAGTATCGAAGAATGGATATAAATGCTGTCCATACCAGTGCTGCCCATATTCCAGAAATGAATATTGAAAAAAATTTGCAGTCCACAATGGATGGCATTCAACTATGGGCTGTTTTGGGGATAATAATCCACAATGCAGCTGGTTAATATGCTTCGACCTGGCAGCTGGAAGCCAGTTCAAAGTTGGGCCTCAGGGCTCAGCCAATAATATCTATAAAGGCAACTAGCCTACTTGAAGCAGATGAATTTTGGACCATGTCTTGCTGCCCTCAGGTAAATCCCAGGGAGGAGAGTGAATAATGGATTGGGGAAGGAGGGAAATCGTGAGTTGATGGTGTCTCAGGGGAGTGCCCAGTAATCCTATAAGGGACTTCTGGCCAGTATGGCATTTGACTTTTTTTTCCAGATGTCTTGGGACGAGGAAAGGCGTACCTTGTGGTCACATGTGCCTTTGTTTGCCTGCAAAGGTGCCCAATTGCTACAATACACTTCTAAAATAAATGGGTTTGAGTAGGTTTGCCACTGGTACAACCGATATAATGCATATTATTTTGATGCTATATTCTTAAGATGTTCTCTAGCTGGCCAAGGTGGACAGTGGCGTGGTGGTGTTGTCACTAGATTAGTAATCCTGAGACCTAGTTAATGCTCTTGGGGGGCGGGGGCCCCAGGTTCAAATCCCACCACAGCCAAATCAAGTAAAAATCCGATGATGATGAAACCATTGTCATTAAAACCTATCTGGTTCGTTAATGCCCTTTAAGGGGAGGAAAACTGTCGTCCTTTCCTGTGACTTCAAATCCACAGCAATGTGGTCAATTCTTAAATGCCTCCTGAAGGGCAATTAGGGATGGGCAATAAATGCTGGCCCAGCCAGTGGTGCCCACCTCCCATGAAAGAAAGAAAAAGGCTAGTTAGTATTTTCATTTAAGGTCATTTTTAGGACTATTGCATGAAATAATTTAGATCACAGTTCTACCAAGCTGCTTATACACTATTACGCAGCACTAACTAGAATAAGAGTGAGGTCAGTGTCATTCTAAGTAGGGCGAGGACAATAGTTATTTTCGTAGCACGGAAACCTTTTTAATCATTTTAGTTCATTAATTTCTCCCTCTGCGTCACTAAGTTCCCTTCTGAAAAGAATCTTCCCAATTATCGTTTCTGTATCTTTGGAATAAAATTCCCTGGTGAGCCACATAGCTGGGAGGGAATGAGTTTCCGCAATGGGACAGAGAGATTGCACTAATTCCACGACACAATGAAGAAAATTAAAAATGACTTGTGCAACTGTGATGACCCAGATTAAAAATCTTTAGACATTAAGAAGTATAACACTGCTAAATAATATAGTTGGTGCAGGGTTCAAAATTAATCCTTTGAGAAGTGCAATCCTGGAAAATTAAATGTTAAGTGCCACCATCTGGAATCTGTAAATGCACATTTAACTATAGAAATCAGAATATTGCCCTCTGAATTTAATTCTTTTACAGGCTGCACTGAACCCATTCCTCATTAATCAACTGAGCATTGAAATCCATTTACACTGTGGAGTTGTGGTATTTACCCATTAGTTGATCACCAAACAGACCAGAAAACATTGAATCACAGAATCATAGAAACCCTACAGTGCAGAAGGAGGCCATTCGGCCCATCGAGTCTGCACCGACCACAATCCCACCCAGGCCCTACCCCCACATATTTTACCCGCTAATCCCTCTAACCTACACATCCCAGGACTCTAAGGGGCAATTTTTTAACCTGGCCAATCAACCTAACCCGCACATCTTTGGACTGTGGGAGGAAACCGGAGCACCTGGAGGAAACCCACGCAGACACGAGGAGAATGTGCAAACTCCACACAGACAGTGACCCGAGCCGGGAATCGAACCCGGGACCCTGGAGCTGTGAAGCAGCAGTGCTAACCACTGTGCTACCGTGCCGCCCCGGGCTGGCATCTTCAGGTAGAAGAGATTCTTTAGCAGCAGGATATCTATATTCCTTCTAATTTCCTTTAGTTTTGCATGGCTTGTTCACTGCACTCTGCAGTCTAGTTAAGATCACCCCACAACCACACATGCACACATCTTTAAGAGACTGCTTCTTGCTTGTGTCCTGTTTGGATTCTACATGTTTAGTTCTGGACTGATGCACAGTGATTATACCTGATCAACTTAGTGTTATTCTTAAGTTTTAAAAGAACAAAAGAACAAAACGACCTCTCTGGCCCTGAAGATTCAGGCCTGAATGTTACAACCGTTCAGGCTGGTGGGATTTTCCCATCCCACCACAGTGATGGAGATTTGGCTGGATGCCAAATTCCCTGACCTCACTCCAGCGGGAGCGAGGCGGAAATGGCCAGTACGATTACGCCCTCAGTTTTACAAATTTTGAGTCTAATTGCTTCAGAATTTAATTACTGTTGGAGACTTTTTAACAAATTAAAAAATATTTTAAAAACTTTTCTTTCAGTCCTTTTTGCTTATCTTTCTTAATTTCTTTCAAGCTAAAAGCTTATTCATTAGTTACAAGTAGGCTTACATTCACACTGTAATAAAGTTACTGTGAAAATCCTCTAGTCGACACACTCCGGCGCCTGTTCAGGTACATTGAGGGAGAATTTAGCATGGCCAATGCACCTAACCAGCACATCTTTAGACTGTGGGAGGAAACCGAAACACCCGGAGGAAACCCACACAGACAATGTGCAAACTCCACACAGACAGTGACCCAAGCTGGCAATCAAACCCAGGTCCCTGGCGCTGTGAGGCAGCAGTGCTAACCACTGTGCCACTGTGCCACCCTCTTCACTCTCTTTATTTTGTTTTCTATGCCTGATTTTGCAATAAATTAAGTATTCTAATTGCTATTTCCTGTTTTAGTCTCTTCGTGTATCTGTGAGGATTCTCCAATCCAATTGGTTGAAGAGGCACACTGTTGCTTGTTCAGGCCATGGAGTAACAATTCCCAAGTAGTGGTACTATATTGGATCAGGTGCCCGATGGCAGCAAGTCGCTGCTCAAAAGCCCATGAAATATTTGCTGTGAAAATAACTCTCCCCCACCCCCCCATTCCAGACCATGTGATCTCCAGGGAGAGGCGAAAACCCAGAGTGAAAAACCCCAGGGCCAATATGGGGAAAAAAAATCTGGGAAATTCCTCTCCGACCCCCTGAGGCGATCGAAACGAGTCCAGGAGATCACAATGGCCCTGATCGGAAAATGCTTCCCAACCCTAGTCATTTCCACTTCCACGAACACCATATGAATTCCCTGCCCCCGAGACAGGTTCCCAACTATCCGCAGTCTCACTCTGTACTGGCACCAGCAAGATGATCATAGAATGAAGCCTTGAAACGAGAAACCAGGAACAATTAGCCCGCGCCGCTCCCTGGTCCAAACTAAGCCACTCTTTTGTATCCCTCCATTCCCACTCCGTTCATATAGCTGTCTAGATAAGTCTTAAACGTTCCCAGTGTGTCCGCCTCCACCACCTTGCCCGGCAACACATTCCAGGCCCCCACGACCCTCTGTGTGAAATATGTCCTTCTGATATCTGTGTTAAACCTCCCCCCCTTCACCTTGAACCTATGACCCCTCGTGAACGTCACCACCGACCCGGGGAAAAGCTTCCCACCGTTCACCCTATCTATGCCTTTCATAATTTTATACACCTCTATTAAGTCTCCCCTCATCCTCCGTCTTTCCAAGGAGAACAACCCCAGTTTCCCCAATCTCCCCTCATAACCAAGCCCCTCCATACCAGGCAACATCCTGGTAAACCTCCTCTGTACTCTCTCCAAAGCCTCCACGTCCTTCTGGTAGTGTGGCGACCAGAACTGGATGCAGTATTCCAAATGCGGCCGAACCAACGTTCTATACATCTGCAACATCAGACCCCAACTTTTATACTCTATGCCCCGTCCTATAAAGGCAAGCATGCCATATGCCTTCTTCACCACCTTCTCCACCTGTGACGTCACCTTCAAAGATCTGTGGACTTGCACACCCAGGTCCCTCTGCGTCTCTACACCCTTTATGGTTCTTCCATTTATCGTGTAGCTCCTCCCTACATTATTCCCACCAAAATGCATCACTTCGCATTTATCAGGATTGAACTCCATCTGCCATTTCCTTGCCCAAATTTCCAGCCTATCTATATCCTTCTGTAGCCTCTGACAATGTTCCTCACTATCTGCAAGTCCTGCCAGTTTTGTGTCGTCCGCAAACTTACTGATCACCCCAGTTACTCCTTCTTCCAGATCATTTATATAAATCACAAACAGCAGAGGTCCCAATACAGAGCCCTGCGGTACACCACTAGTCCCAGGCCTCCAGCCGGAAAAAGACCCTTCCACTACCACCCTCTGTCTTCTATGACCAAGCCAGTTCTCCACCCATCTAGCCACCTCACCTTCCCGAGGCTCGTAAGATCCCGTCCGAGGCCAACAGAGAATGCCATTCTGTGAGCCACCCCAATTCTGGGACGGGTGAGATGGTAACATTCCGTCTGTAGACTACTAGAAGACAGACACTAAAGCAAAGACCCGATGCCTCCCTCCTGCATTTAATTTACAACTCCAACAACAAGAAGTTGCATTTATAGGGCACTCTTAAAATAGGTAAATCCCAAACTGTACCATGGGAGCATCATCAAACAAGATTTGACACTGAGTCACACAAGATGATATTAGGACAGTGAACCAAATATTGTAAAGAATATCCTAAAGGAGGAAAAAGAGGCAGTGAGGTTTAGGGAGGGAATTCCAGAGCTTAAGTCCTTGAAAGCTGAAAGCTAACTGGGCCTGGGACCTATTGAAAGGCCAAGTACAGAAAATGGAACATATTTCAAATCTTGAAAAGCAAGATCCCAGGTGATAGTGAGGTTTACAGATTTTGTTTCCTTTATATTGATGTGTACCATCATGTCAGGGTGCCACTATTCCTCCTGACTAACCAACGTTGATATTAAAACACCTTTATAGACATCAAGGAACAAATCACTGTCACTCCCTTTCAAGGAAAGGTCTGTGACATGGAAAGATATTGAAAGAGGGTAAAATATATGGATTTGCAAAGAACAAAGAACAGTACAGCACAGGAACAGGCCCTTTGGCCCACCAAGTCTGTGCCGACACAGATGCCTCTCTAATCTAATATTTTGTTGCCTCTACATGGTCCATATCCCTCTATTCCCTGTCTATTCATGTATCTATCCAGATGCCTCTTGAACGTTATTATAAAATCTGCTTCCACCACCTCCTCTGGCAGCACGTTCCAGGCATTCACCACCCTCTGTATGAAAACCTTGCCCCTGACGTCTCTTTCAAACTTTCCCCCTCTCATTTTCAACTTATGCCCCCGAGTAATTGACGCTTCAACCCTGGGAAAAAGACTCTGACTATCCACTCTATCCAAGCCTGTTATAATCTTGTAAACCTCATCCTCCGACGCTCCAATTAAAATAATCCAACCTTTCTTCATAGTCCATATCCTCCAAACCAGCCAACATCCTGGTAAATCTCTTTCACTGGCTGTCCTGTCTGGAGACAATACACATCTCTTTGACCTGTCTTGGTGCTCGCTCCACTCACATTGTTTGTACCTTTAAGACTTGATTAGTTGTAAGCATTCGCATTCCAACATTATTCTGCAAATTGAGTTTGTGTCTTTATATGCCCTGTTTGTGAACAGAATTCCCACTCACCTGACGAAGGAGCAGCGCTCTGAAAGCTTGTGGCTTTTGCTACCAAATAAACCAAGGCATCAACATCCTTCCGGTAGTATGGCGATCAGAATTGTACACAATAACATAAATAAGTCAAATAAATGTACACAGAGAAATGTTTGAAAAATAAATGAGCTCTGTTATTGTGTCATATAGTAAAAGATATGTTCCAAATTGATAGATTTCAATTCAGCTTTACTGTATCTGGAAAATAACTCAGCATTCAAGTGTTCTTTATCTTATGCCCTGGGAAGGAAAAGTGGAAAATAATTGTATTGAAGGGTTGTGCAAATTTCCAAGTAACTCTACTGAGGTCTATTGATTTAGCTTATTGCTTTTAACAGTTAATCACCATGGTTACACAGCATGAAGCCCTGCATCTAACCAAACAAACGAATGATAGTTGCCATGGAAAACGATGGATGGTGTTTTTATAACATCAGGTTGGGAACTGGTTTAAAACAGATAGTTCAATGAAATCAAACTGATGCAAAACATACTGCTGAATGCCATGTGGAATATATATTTATATTTTAAGGCTTTGTACAGCATGAAGTTGCAATGGAAGTGGTTTATTTCCCATTAAATTTCCTACCTGCACTGAAGGATTCAATTCATATGATTCATCACTTCAATTAAAAGTAAAGTTGATGTTTATTTATCAGTATCACAAGTAAGGCTTACATTAACACTGCAATGAAGTTACTGTGAAATTCCCCTAGTCGCCACACTCCGGCACCTGTTTGGGTCAATGAACCTAACCTGCACGTCTTTCAGAATGTGGGAGGAAACCAGAGGAAACCCACGCAGACACGGGGAGAACGTGCAGACTCCACACAGACAGTGACCCAAGCTGGGAATTGAACCCAGGTCCCTGGCGCTGTGAAGCAGCAGTGCTAACACTGTGCCACTGCGCGCAAACTATTTTACGTGCTGCTTTATTCAGAGTGAGGAATACGTCCAATTCAATTCAGTCAATTGCATCTTTATTGTTTGCACCACGATTCAAACTTTGCTTCTTTCTCAAGTTTATGGGGAGGCGATGGCCTAGTGGTATTATCACGAGACTATTAATCCAGAAACTCAGCTAAATATTCTGGGGACCCGGGTTCAAATTCTGCCACGGCAGATGGTGGAATTTGAATTCAATAAAAAATATGTGGAATTAAGAATCTACTGATAACCATGAAATCATTGTTGATTGTTGGAAAAACTCATCTGGTTCACTTATGTCCTTTAGAGAAGAAAACCTGCCGTCCTTATGTGGTCTGGCCTACATGTGATTCCAGAGTCACAGCAATGTGGTAGTCTCTCAATTGCCCTCCAAGGGCAACTAGGGATGGGGAATAAATGCTGGCCAGTCAGTGACGCCCATGTCCCATGAATGAATAAAAAAACTACAAGTGAAATTGCACTTTAAGCAGCACACATTATATAAAATAACTGTCAACTTGGTTGAACAAATTTGGATTGTTTTCATTGGAGTGTCGAAGGATGAGGGGGGACCTGATAGAGGTTTACAAGATCATGACAGGCTTGGATAGAGTGGATAGTCAGAGACTTTTTTCCAGGGTCGAAAGGTCAATTACTCGGCACATCGGTTGAAAATGAGACGGGAGACGTTTAAAAGAGATGTAAGGGGTATGTTTTTCACGTGAGAACACCATCCACCAGGTACACGGTACATACTCTTGCAACTCGGCCAACGTTGTCTACCTGATACGCTGCAGGAAAGGATGTCCCGAGGCATGGTATATTGGGGAAACCATGCAGACGCTGCGACAATGGATGAATGAACACCCCTCGACAACCACCAGGCAAGACTGTTCTCTTCCTGTTGGGGAGCACTTCAGCGGTCACTGACATTCGGCATCTGATATTCGGGTAAGCGTTCTCCAAGGCAGCCTTCACGACACACGACGGTGCAGAGTCGCTGAGCAGAAACTGATAGCCAAGTTCCGCACACATGAGGACGGCCTCAACCGGGATATTGGGTTCATGTCACACTATCTGTAATCCCCACAGCTTGCCTGGACCTGCAGAATTTCACTGGCTGTCCTGTCTGGAGACAATACACATCTCTTTGACCTGTCTTGGTGCTCTCTCCACTCACATTGTTTGTACCTTTAAGACTTGATTAGCTGTAAGTATTCACATTCCAACATTATTCTGCAAATTGAGTTTGTGTCTTTATATGCCCTGTTTGTGAACAGAATTCTCACTCACCTGACAAAGGAGCAGCGCTCCGAAAGCTTGTGGCTTTTGCTACCAAATAAACCTGTTGGACTTTAACCTGGTGTTGTTAAACTTCTTACTGTGTTTACCCCAGTCCAACGCCGGCATCTCCACAGTATGTTTTTCACACAGAGGGTGGTGAATGCCTGGAACGCGTTGCCAGAGGAGGTGGTGGAAGCAGATTCTAGAACAACATTCAAGAGGCATCTGGATAGACATATGAATAGGCAGGGAATAGAGGGATATGGACCATATAGAGGCAAGAAAATATTGGGTTAGACTGCCCACTCCCAAGTCATTGGTGATGTTGCTCTCAACCAGCCACCCGGAACACAGGAGAGTGGAGACTTTTCCCACCTGAACTTCCCATTTGTCATGTTGCCTCATTGGATGGGAAACTCAGAGGGGTTGAAGAAATGCATCCGTGCTTCTCAGGATGCTGCACCTTGAAGCTCAAAACTAAAAGCTTACCTTCACAGTCGAGCCTGAGTATTTTGTGCAGTTATAATGTCCTCATTACTGCGCTGATGACGTATTGCCGTGACATCTCCATCTCAGCTCTGTAAATGGAATAACATTTAGGAACAACGGCAGAGTATATTTAAGTCAGGTGAATGTTTATTCTGATTTCTGTACTATGCTCGTTAATTTGCATGTCCTTGCAGGAATTCGAAACACATTCAGATCACTGTCAAAAGAATCGGAACTCTCACTGGTTATTACCGTCCATGCAATACGCTAGAAGTAGGAAAAATGGGTTCAATTAAATTGAGTTCTGGTCCCTAAGGCAGAGTTCCTTCACAGTTTCTTCACAGCATGGGCATTAAGGAATAATTATCTTAATGTGATTTGCTCGTTACAGGCCCTGAAATGTTTTATTTGTTGTCGGTCTTTTTAAAATTCTTCCCGATGAGGGTAAACTAAGATGATAGCTTTCCTCCATTTAAAATAAAACAGTGGCTTTCGTGTCCTCCAGGGCTTTACCGCTCTCCACAGAGATAGTCGTGGTCTAATGGATGAAAGTAGTGGGTACTCTTTGAGAATGTGCAGTGTATAATGGAAAACGCACGTGCAGCAGGAAAGGAGACAGAGTGCAGCGGATGCTCCATACTGGCAGAAGCATGCGCACTCAAATGAAATACAGCTGTATAACACATGAAAGATTTAATATTGATGTGTTAGAGACGCAGCTGACGAAATATTGATATGCTGCTTGCATGCTGCCTTGTAGCGGAAGGTCTGCATCCGCCAGAAAGCCTTTGACAATGTCGACTTCAAGGTGTAATCTGGCAGTATCCACTGACATGAAAGGACTGAATTACGTTTTGCAATTCTGCTGGGAGCATTTGATGGAGCAAGAGAGCTCTCAGGTCAATCTGCTCATCACATTGGTGAGAAATGAACAGGCCTCCTCCACACTGTTCTCTAGATTGAGATGTTCACAGTTACTGTTATTTTCTGGGGTAAGAAGTCTGACTTATGACTGTCTGTACAGTTCATATCAACACCTGATAAAAAAAAAACTGATTGAAGAAATAATGCTGCACGATGTCACATAACTGCTACCAGTGCCATCAGTGAAAAGCATTGATGTGTCTAGGCGAGTGTTTATGAAAGGAAGGGTGACTTCTGGCATTGTTATCTGCTGTGTAAACCTGACCCTAGTTAATAAGGCATTGCCAAAAAACTCCGCCACAAAATGGACCATGGTTCATTTGTTGCTTTCGTACTGTTATAGTTTGCCTGAACTCTATTCAATATAACCCATTAATCAATTAAATGCATATAATGGCGGAGCAGCCTGCGCTGATGCTTGACTTGCATCCACCTTTATTTATTGATCAACCTGTTTCACTTGCTGTGTGCCCCTCAAGAGAAATCTGTGAAATTAAACCATCTCCCCTTTACTTTGACTGAGATTTATTGCTGATCCAATCAGTAACAACTATGACTAGTGCTGAATAGCTTTGGCATAAATATTTTGAGGTGGCACAATGGCACAGTGGTTAGCACTGCTGCTTCACAGCACCAGGGTCCCAGGTTCGATTCTGGCCTTGGGTGACTGTGTGGAGTTTGCACGTTCTCCCTGTGTCTGCGTGGGTTTCCTCCAAATGCCCCGGTTTCCTCCCACAGTCCAAAGATGTGCAGGTTAGGTAGATCAGCCATGCTAAATTGTCCCTTAGTATCCCAAGATGTGTAGGTCAGGGGGATTGGGGAGTAAATATGTGGGGATATGGGAAAAGGGCCTGGATGAGATGCTCTGTTGGAGATTTGATACAGACCCAATAGATCAAATGGCCTTCTTCTGCACTGTAGGATTCTATGATATCAGTGAAAAAATGGCAGTTCACACATATTAGTGCAGATGAAAAATGGGCAGAAATACATCAAATTGTATTACCTCCTGAGTATTATAAGAAGTCTCACAACACCAGGTTAAAGTCCAACAGGTTTATTTGGTATCATGAGCTTTTGTAGCACTGCTCCTTCATCAGGTGAGCGGAGAGTTGGGTTCACAAACAGGGCATATATAGACAATGACTCAATTGCAAGATAAAGGTTGGAATGTGAGTCTTTACAGGTAATCAAGTCTTTACAGTAGAGACAATATGAGTGGAGAGAGCGATAATCACTGGTTAAAGAGGTGTGAATTGTCTCAAGCCAGGACAGTTAGTAGGAATTTGTAAGCTCCGGCCAAATCGTTGGGGTTACATGTAGTGTGACATGAACCCAAGGGCTTGCAAAACCCGATCGCACGGCCAGCGGGGGTTGAAACGCTGGCCAGCGATCGGGATGCCAGCAGTGCGGGGCTACTGTGCATGCGCCGATCTCGGTGCTGACAGATCGGTGCATGTGCTGTAGCCTGCTCAGCGCCATGCTACTGGCCTCTCTAGTGGGAATAGGCCCCACCCACTGATTTTCATTGTGAATCTCGCTAGTGCACCCTGTGATGCACAGAATGAGGGAGATTCATTTCGAAAATCCCGTTGAAAAAACCAGCGTGAGTTACTTCAATTTTTATGCGAATTTGGCACTTCGAAATTTTTTGGGAGAATCCCGTCCTTTGTGTGGACTACAGAAAAACAAATGTCATCACCAAGAGAGATTTGTTTCCTATAACACGGTTGGAGGCTTCCATCGAAAGACTGGATCGGTCTAAATTCATTATAAAAATAAACTTGCTAAAGGGCTATCAGTAAGTACCAGCAAGTCTGAAAAGGCAAAGGAAGTTCCAGCATTCATGACACCAAATCGACTTTATCAATTTAAAGTTATGCTTATTCAGGATGAAATACGCACCCACAACAGTTCAGAGATGAATGAATAAAGTTATTCAGGGACTGAATCGCTGTGGTGTGCATTGACGGTTTAGCGGTGTTTAGTCAAAGTTGGGTGGAACATCTGCAACATCTAAAAGAACTGTCTGAATGTTTAAAAGAGGCGAATTTTGTCATGAATTTGTCAAAAAGTGAATTTACTCAAGCTCAAATTTCACATTTGGGTCACATTGTGGGACATGGTCAGATGGCTCCACAAGATGCTAAAAAATAGACCATTTGGGATTTTCCACAACTTAAAGCAACAGAAGAGATTTTAAGATTTCTGTGAATGAACGGATTTTGTCCTAAGTTTGTGCTGAACTTTCGCAGTCTGGTAGCACCACGAACAGAACTCTTGAAGGAGAACAAGAAATTTATCCAGACAACTTGCGTACCAACATTTAAAAACTGTGTTAACAACAGCACTAGTGTTAGCCACACCAAATTATGACAAATAGTTTAAACTGGCCGTGGATGCCAGTGACATTGGTGTGGGAGCTGTGTTGTTACAGGAAGATGAAGCTGGAACTGAGGTCCTCATCTGACTTTTCTGCGACAGAGCTCACCTGTGATTCCATCCTCCTTTGAGCTAGCAAGCAAACCACCCTCCACACCCACTGCCCACTCATTCTCAGATGGCTCAGTTGGTCACAACTCTATACAAGCCTCCAGCTTGGCAGTGCCAATATTTGAGCCAGTGGCTACAAGTCAGATCAAGTGTGAGAGTCTTTCTCATTAGTGACGTGCTGTTGCTCTCTCTCTCCTTCAGCCGCTATGGCTGGGCAAGTACTAATTCTTGGGTATCTGAAAGAGAAAATCAGAGAAGGAGAGGTTGGTGTGAGGGAAGGGAGTGGGAAGGAAAAGAGCAATGGTCACACAGTTGCAGCTCGCTCATTGTGCCAAATAGGAGGATAAGGATAAACTGGGACACAAGACAGGACATAAGACAGGAACATCCTCAATATTCTTAGTGACACTGGATGCTCCTGCACAGACAGCCTATGGTACTGAGAGCCATCTCCCCCATAGGGCTTTGGAGATGCAGGCATCCTTGTTACTCACTGCTTCTATTCTGCTCCTTTCTATTCTGTGCAACTTTGGCCCACAAGAGGGTCAGTGATTGCGTAGCACTGTTTCGGGTGATATGCTGGAGCTATGAGGAGGCAGTGATGGTGAGTGTGAGACTTGCAGCTTTCGAAAGTTGTGTGAGAGTGACACAGAGTATCTGGGTCTTAGACATGGGTGTTAAGTGCCAGAAAGTGTTGCTGGGGGTGCAGTGCACGCGATTGGTGGCGTATTGGGTGGGAGATGTCATGTGAAATTGCATTCACTGACCTTGACCACCCACATGATGGCACTATTGCTATAGAAACATAGAAACCAGAAGCAGGAGTAGGCCATTTGGCCCTTCGAGCCTGTTCCACCATTCATTTTGATCATGGCTGATCATCGAATTCAATATCCTGATCCCCCCTTCCTCCCATATCCCTTGATCCCTGTATCCCCAAGAGTCATACGTTGCTGTATCCTCAGGTCCAGATTCACCCCTTTGGCCACTGTTCCTGATCCCTTCTGATGGTGATTATTGAGGGCCTCCTGGTCACCTGCAGTTATGATATCTCCTTCTGTCCACTTCCACCTCTAATAACCCTGATGCCTGCCTCACCCATCACCCTAGAACCCCCTTCTCACTCTGGTGTTCCATTTCTGATGATTTAAATTCCAGCTGTATGATTCAGTGCAGCTTCCCTGTAAGAGGAGCTGACCAGCTTTTAGAGAGGTTGGCAGGCTGGGTCACCTGCACTCAGCACAATGCTGAGCCCCCTGCTGAGCACAGAGGTGGGCAGCAATGGCACACAGGAGATCCAGCGGTAAGGAACACACTCGCCCCAATGCGACAGCCATGGGAAGGAGATGTGAGCTCCACTTTTGCATGTTACCAACCTCCAATGAGACCAACACAGGCTGGTTGCAAACCATGACCCTGATGTCCAATAGAAGGAGGTCAATGAATATTTAGCCCTCAGTGTCCCTCTGCTGGAATTTCTGGATCAAATTGTCAAATATATTTCATATAGCACCTACGCTTCATGGTGTGGAGTAATCTTACAATTTACAAAATAGACTGTCATTGAGAGCAGGTTTGCTGACTCTGTTCTTCCCTTGAACAAGAGAATGGAGTGAACCCTGATTCATCTGCGGTAGAAGTGAGACAGTTCTTGCAGGACCTGAGGGTAGACCTAATTGAAAGCTGGGTATGTCTTTTCATGTAGTGTTGCTTGTGGAAGGAAACTTTATGCCCAGTAGGAGCCCTTACTTTTGGGTTAGCTTTGAATGACACGAGGCAGCTCTTACTGTTTCCTGGAATTTACATTAAGGAGATACAAATAGCTAGAAGTTTTCCAATTTTTCCTCTTCTCAAATGCATTCAGAGTAGAAATGTTCTAGTTTGGCAGGGGCTAACAGTTGGTATTAGACAACTGTCTGTTGACTTCAATGGAACGAAAATCTAGTGGAGCGGAAAAGCTAATCAGATCTTACCCCCACCACTGTCGCAACACAGTGACCTATAATCAGTTCAAAATAATAGCTTACTTCAAACCTATACTGGAAAGAAGCAAGTAGGGAGGGCTAAAGCAATATTATAAACTTAATGGTGGAGGAACTGTCGACTGAGTGGTCACGTGATGAGACGGTTACTTCGGAGGTTCGTGACAGAAGTGCAGGAGTTCTCCCCGGAGCGCGGCCAGGAGCACAGAATGGCTGCTCAACTAGTAAATAAAGTATTGGTCCTAACAAGTCCTTGGTCGCCAGTCTTTGGGAACGCAGCATTTGAATCTATGAAGAGTCGTGAACGAAGCCCAACCCATCACGCAAACCAGCCTCCCAAACATTGTCTCTGTCTATACTTCCTGCTGACTCAGATAATAATAATACTCTGCCATTCTGTTTATCCCTCCAAAATGGATAACTTCACACTGATCCATGTAATACTGCATCTGCCATATACTTGCCCACTCACTCTTCAGGTTTTTAGGTGTCCAGATCACCAACAACCTGCCCTGGTCCCCCCATGCTGACACTATAGTTAAGAAAGCCCACCAACGCTTCTACTTTCTCAGGAAACTAAGGAAATTTGGCATCTCAGCTACGACTCTTGCCAACTTCTTTTACAGATGCACCATAGAAAGCATTCTTTCTGGTTGTATCACAGTTTGGTATGGCTCCTGCTCTGCCCAAGACCACAAGAACCCACAAAAGGTCATAAATGTAGCCCAATCAATCACGCAAACCAGCCTCCCATCCAGTGACTCTGTCTGCACTTCCCCCTGTCTCGGCAAAGCAGCCACTATAATTAACCCCACACCCCGGACATTCTCTCTTCCACCTTCTTCCGTCGGGAAAAAGATACAAAAGTCTGAGGTCATGTACCACCGACTCAAGAATAACTTCTTCCCTTCTGCCATCAGACTTTTGAATGGACTTACCTCACATTAAGTTCATCTTTCTCTACACCCTAGCCATGACTGTAACACTACATTCTGCACTCTCTCGTTTCCTTCTCTATGAACAGTATGCTTTGTCTGTATAGTGTGCGAAGAAACAATACTTTCCACTGCATGTTAATACATGGGACAATAATAAATCAAATCAAATCAAAAATTCTACAAGGACTAAGCACGTGTTAATGATTTTAACCAGTTACTATAATGACTTCCTATCATCTATCTGTCTTTACTTTATGCAGTATTGCAGAATGCATTAACTTAATTAGATCAGCTCTCTGCCTGCAAATGGATTGTCCATCTCCCACCACTAGCTCCCATTCAAACAAGATCAATCCTCTTTCTGCATTCTGTCTGTCAGAACTGAAGCTCGGAATCAAGGATTGAAAGTGTTTGATTGAAAGCTGGCCACATCCAGCCTTTCAATTTACATAATGGAGTGAAAACTTCACAAGATTCAAATTAAATCCTCCTTATTGTAAAAAAAAAACACTGGCATGTTTCCCGCATGTGAGAAGGGCTTTATAAACACAAGTAAATGCACATAGTTACTCTGCGGCATAATGACTGTTAACTCTCTCCCGCATGCACCAGTATGTTTCACATGAGTGAATGGACACGAATACTGTAACAAATGGATCACAGTCAATGCTTGAGATCTGTGGTCATGACTGAACTGCTGTTTGGACTATTGTAAGAACTCACTGATATTCTTTAGAGTAGGGAAGCTGCTATAAAAACAGAAAATGCTGGATAAACTCAGCAGGTCTGGCAGCATCTGTGGAGAGAGAAACAGGGTTAACAGCTGGAATTTTACTTTCCTGTCTGCCATGGGAATCGGAGCGGGCAAGGGATCGAATATGGAGAGGTCCATTGCTCTCGGGCGGGATTTTACAGTTTTGGGATGAACGAGGCCATAAAATCCCGCCCAACATTTCAAGTCCAGATGACCCTTTCACAGGACCTGCTCTCCTTGTCCAATTTGGCCTACACCTGACTCCAGTGCCCTTCCTGTGCAGTTCACCTTTTGGAGCCTAGTAAGTTGCTCAAGTGTATCCATCCACACAGTCTCAGGGCAACCAGGGATTAGCCACTGATGCAGCTTTGTCAGTGTCCTGTGCATGTCTAGAAAAGTTGTTTTAAAAATACAGGAGCCATGCTAACGGTAAACATCTACTGTGATGAATGACCTAGTACCAAGTGCCATCTTAAAGTCTTTGCAAGATAGATGCTAGTGTTATGACTGTACTGGAAGAGCTGGAGTAGGGGAGCATCAGGTTTTGGAGCACAAGTCTTCAGTTCTATTGTCAGAATGTTGTCAGTGCCCATCGAATTTGCAGTATCCAAGCCTCCAACTGTTTCTTGGTATCACATGAGGTGAATTGAATTGGCTGGAGGCTGACATTTGTGACGCTGAGGACCACTGGAGGAGGCCAAGATGGATCATCCACTCAGCACTTCTGGCTGAAGATTGCTGCCAATACTTCAGCTTTATCTTTTGCACTGGAGGTGCTGGGCTCCTCCACCACTAAGGATGGGGATGCTTGTGGAGCCTCCTGCTCCCCTTACTATACTCCTTATACACCTATGACTGTGTTTCCAAATTCCTCTCCAACTCAATTTTCAAGTTTGCTGACGACACCACCGTAGGGGTCAGATCTCAAACAATGATGAGATGGAGTACAGGAATGAGATAGAGAATCTGGTGAACTGGTGCAGCAACAATAATCTCTCCCTCAAAGTCAACAAAACAAAGGAGGTAGTCATCGACGTCAGGAACCGTAGAGGAGAACATGTCCTGTCAACATCAATGGTGACAAATTGGAAATGGTTAAGAGCTTCAAGTTTTTAGATGCCCAGATCACCAACAACCTGTCCTGGTCCCTCCACGCTGATGCTATAGTTAACAAAGCCCACCAATGCTCTACTTTCTCAGGAGGCTAAGGGAATTTGGCATGTCCACTACAACTCTCACCAACCTTTACAGATGCACCATAGAAGGCATTCTTTCTGGTTGTATCACTGCTTGGTATGGCTCCTGCTCTGCCCAATACCACAAGAAACTACAAAAGGTGGTGAACGAAGCCAGTCCATCACGTAAACCAGCTTCCCATCAATTGACTCTGTCTACACTTCCTGCTGCCTTGGAAAAGTAGCCAGCATAGTCAGGGACTCTATGCATCCTAGACATATTTTCTTCCAGCTTCTTCCATCAAGAAAAAGAAACAAAAGTCTGAGGTCACGTAGCAACCTACTCAAAAACAGCTTCTTCCCTGCTGCCATCAGACTTTTAAGTGGACCTACCTCATATTAAGTTGATCTTTCTCTACACCCTAGCTATGACTGTAACACTACTTTCAGCACTCTCTCCTTGCCTGCTCTATGTGCGGTATGTTTAGTCTGTATAGCACGTAAAAAGAAATAGTTTTCACTGTAGACTAATACATGTGACAATAATAAATCAAATCAAAAATCCACAGAGTTGTTTAATTGTCCATCACCATTCACAACTGGATGTCGCAGGACCACAGAGCTTAGATCTGATCCGTTGATTGGGGGATCACTTAGCTCTGTCTATCCCTTGCTGTTTATGCTGTTTGGCATGCATACAGTCCTGTTTGGTAGCTTCACCGGGTTGACACCTCATTTTTAGGTATGTCTGGTGCTGCTCCTGGCATGCCCTTCTGCATTCTCCATTCAACCAGAGTTGATCCCCTGGCTTGATGGTAAGGGATGAGTGGTTAGTTCAAGATAATGGGCTGGGTTGAGCTTCTCAGAGTTCAGACACTGGTGGATAATGTTGCATCTGCTTTCATTCCTCCTACAGTTGTTCTTCTTCCTGTTGCACTTCTTGCTGTGCCTGTGTTGGTGAGATAGTCTCCCATGACAATGAAGTTATGCAGCCTGTAATGGATGACCCACAAGTCTGAACAAATAGCTAGTTTTTTTTCTTTGAGGCAACCCTTCCCACTGGTTGAAAAGTTGGGGGGTGGGGTAGGATACAGGGGTGGGGGAGGATACAGGGGTGGGGGAGGATACAGGGGTGGGGGGAACATCTGTTAGGCACAGGGACCCACATAGCTTGGGTAATCCTCCATCATTTAAGGATATCAGTCAGCTCAAGAGCAGGAGAACTGCTCAACATCTAACCTACCATTGGTAAAAGACCTGCAGAGGTGAGTATGGACATGGGGCCCCTTGACATGCTTCACAAAATTAAAACATTCTGAAGTGGCTTAGAAACATTGAAAATAGGAGAAGGAGTAAGCCATTTGGCCCTTCGAACCTGCTCCACCATTCATTATGGTCAAGGATGATCATCCAACTCAGTAACCTGTTCCCGCCTCCCCCCATATCATAGATAGAATCATAGGGCCGGATTTTACCATTTTCATTCTAAGTGCCGAATCTGGGCGTAGTACAGATCCGACTTAGAAATCTGCTTTCAGGCGCCCCCATACGCTCTCAGCCATCTCCAGTCCGATTCGCGCTACGGGCGGGGCTTAGCGCTGCCGGAACGATCGGAGCTCTGAATTGTGCATGCGCAGTTAGAAAAACACTGGAAAAAGCGCGCCCGTGTCAGATCGCAACCCAAGCCGCAGAAAGCAGAGAAAGCGGCCCAGTAGCGAAAAGCAGCAGCCAGGGTGTATCTCGGGGCGGGGGAGGGTGCAGATGGATCTCTGGTGGGGGGGGGGGGGAGATGGATCTCTGGTGGGGGTGCGGGGGGCGCAGGGGTGTCTGCTGCCACTCTGCGGGTGATCGGTGGGGGGGAGGGGGGCAAGGTGGTGATCGGTCTGGGTAGTGGGGAGTGGTGGATAAGGGGGAAAGTGATGTGTGTGTGTGTCCCTTATTCACCCCCCCCACTACCCAGATCAATCGCCACCCCTGCCCCCCTCCCCCCCACCGATCACCCACTGAGTGGCAGTGGACCCCCCTGCCCCCCACCAGAGATCCATCTGCCCCCCCCACCAGAGATCCATCTGCCCCCCCTCCCTGAGATACATCTTACCCACTTCCCTCCGCTCCTGCCCCCCCCAAGACAACGATCTGGCCTCACTCCCTCCCCCCCCCCCCAAGACAACGATCTGGCCTCACTCTCCTCCCCCCCCCCCCCCCCCCGCCCACAGAGAATGGTCTGGCCTCACTCCACCTCCCCTCCAGAGGAACATCTGACCTGCCTCCCCCCCCCACCACCAGACAACGATCAGCCCTCCCCCCCACCACCAGACAACGATCGGCCCACCCACCCTCCGCCAGAGATACATCTGACCCGCCTCCTCCTCCTCCCCCACCCCAACCAGACAATGATCTAACCTCACTCCCCTCCTCCCCCCTCCAACCAGAGAATGATCTGACCCGCCTCCCTCCTCCCCCCCACCACTGATCTGAGTCAGAGAGCCATTGGAAACACTGAATGCGCTCTTGAGAGGCTGGAGCACCCGACTCAGACTTTTATTTAGCAGGTCCATAAAAGCACGGTTCTGGATCGGCAAACGCAGTGGTAAAGGGGGAAATGCCAATAGAGTTGGGCGGGCAGTTCATTAATTCAATTTAAATGCATGTAAATGCATTTAAATCGTCGTTGCGCCCGATTTGGGCGCGGAACGAATCCCCGCCATTCGCGGGTCTTGGTAAAGTGGCGATCTGCGCGGACGCGGGTGCAGATCGCGATTAAGGCCTCACACCCGACTTTACCACAATTTCGCGCCTGCAAAAGGGCGCAAATTGTTAGTAAAATCGGGCCCATCAACATTAAGAGCATTCAAATGGTTATTGGATAAACATATGGATGATATTGGAATAGTGTAGGTTAGAGGGGCTTTAGATTGGTACCACTGGTTGGCGCAACATCGAGGGCCGAAGGGCCTGTACTGCGCTGTAATGTTCTATGTTCTATGTTCATAGTCTACTCCTTGTGTGAACCTACTTTGCAGTTCAAAATAGTGAAGTGTCAGTACTACTGAGACCAGTACTACTGGAGTTCAATGTTCAGTGTACAAGACCAGTTCAGGCCAGCTTGACTCGTACTGTCATTTTCTAGTTTTACTGATTTTCCCTTTTGAAGCTTTTGTTTGCTTCTTAATGACCAGAACCAGACCAGGTACATTCTTTACTGTACACCAGTACAAGGTGTACAGTAAAGGTGTAACACTTGTCCCTTTACCTCTTCTATGTTCACCATCCAAGGTCCAAAACACTCATTCCAGGTTAAGCAGTGTTTCACTTGCACCTCTTTCAATTTGATCTACTGCATTCGCTGCTCCCAACGTGGTCTCCTCTATATCGGAGAGAGCAAGCGTAGACTGGGTGATCACTTTGCTGAGCACCTTTGGTCTATGCGCAGTCGGGACCCTGACCTTCCGGTTGCTTTCCATTTTAACACACGATCCTGCTCTCATGCCCACATGTCTGTCCTTGGCCTGCTGCAATGTTCCAGTGAAGCTCAATGCAAACTGGAGGAACAGCATCTCATTTTTCAGCGAGGCACTTTACAGCCTTCCGATCTCAACATCGAATTCAACAACTTCAGATGATTTGCTCTACCCCATCTTAACCCCTTTGTTTTCATTTTATTTAATTTTTACCTGTTCTCTACCTTTCATTTCTTTTTTCTCTTTCTTTATTTTTCTTTTCTCCCTCACTCTTTCCCCCTATTTTATCCCCATTTTCTTAATTTTTCTCTGCCTTCGCTTCCCTTTTCCCCTTTTTTCTCAAATTTACCTCTTTCCCACCCATCTTCCCCCACCCCCAAATCTTCATCTGTCACAGTTTACCCTCTGATTTCAGCTTCTCTGCCGTTTGGCCATTTGCACCTTCTATTCTCTCTATGGGCTGCCATCAGCAGCCTTTCCCCTTGTTTTTGTGGCTATGATTCATCTTCATTCCCTCACCCTACAGTATGAACATCTCCCACTTTCTATGCCTTTTAGCTTTGACAACGGTTCATCTGGACTCGAAACATTAGCTCTTTTTTCTCCTTACAGATGCTGCCAGACCCGCTGAGATTTTCCAGCATTTTCTCTTTTGGTTTCAGATTCCAGCATCCGCAGTAATTTGCTTTTATTCTTTACTGTACAGCTTGTTCATGGCCTGACACAAAGAAAAAGCTGAAAATATATAGCAAGTGATTGCACTAGAGAGGGTACAGAGGAGATTTATAAGGATGCTGCCATGAATAGAGATGTTTAGCTATGAGGATAGATTGGATAGGCTTTAGTAGGTTAAGGTTGCTTAGTTTTGAACAGAGGAGGGTGTGAGGAGATTTAGTTAAGGAATATGAAGTCAAGGGCCCAGATAGAAAAGCTAGAAAGGATTTATTTCCCTTAGCAGAAAGGTAAATAACCAGGTGACTTGGATTTAAAGTACTTTTTTAAGTTTATTCATTTACAGAATGTGGATGCCGCTGGCTATGCCAACATTTATTGCCCATCCCTAATTCCCCTTAAGAAAATGATGGTGAGCTCTTTCTTGAAACAACTGTAGTTCATGTGGTGTAGGTACACCCACAGTGCTGTTAGGGCAGATGTTCCAGGATTTTGACCCAGCAACAATGAAGGAACAGCGAGAGTTTCAAGTCAGGATGGCTTGCAGGGGAGCTTGCTTCTACTACCCTTATCCTTCCAAGTGATAGAGATTGCGAGTTTGGTTGAAGGAGCCTAGGTCAGTGCCTGCAATGCATCTTGTAGATGGTACTCATTGCTGCCACTGTGCATCGGTGATGGAGGGAGTGGATGTTGAAGGTGAGTTGATTGGGAGTCAGTCAAGGGGGATGCTTTGTCCTGGATGATGTTAAGCTTCTTGAGTGTCGTAACAGCTGCAGTCATCCAGGTAAGTGGAAAGTATTCCATTACACTCATGACTTGTGCCTTGCAGATGCTTTGGGGACAGGCTTTGGGGAATGAAGAGGTGAGTTACTCTCACAATATTCTCAGCTTCTGAGCTGCTGTGTTGACCACAGTATTTATATGGCTGGTCCAGTTCAGCTTCTGACCAATGGTAAAATAATTATAGGGGAAGTTGAGGATAAATACTTTCATCCAAAGGATGGTGTGGCTCTGGAACTCACTGCCTCAAAGAGGATGGTCGAGGAAGAAACTTGCATCATACTTACATCAACTTGTCTCTGTACTTGAAGTGCTGCAAAGCTACAGACCAAGATTTGGAAAGTTGGATTAGACTGAATAGCTATTTTCTGGTTGGCACAGAAACAATGCATCTCCTGTGCTGTAAATATCTATGATTCAGTGAAGTGCTTTTTCAACTTAAAGTAAGTTGTTGGCCATTATAACACTTTCACAAGTATTTATATCTGTTCATTTAACTCTGACAATGGAAAGTTTTGTAATAAAACATTCAAACCAGACTTTTCTTCTTGTCTTAAGTGTGGCAGATTTGTCACTTAGTGTTGTAACCATTCACAGAGCAGTCAAATATTTATAAGTCATCCATAAATTATTTAGAGAGAAGGTGTTTCTGGTTCCCTAGTAATTAATTAACTAATTGAATGCTACCAAATAATTAATGAGTTGATCTGATTGACTAAAAGGTATAGAATATAAAACCAAGAGGTAATGATGGACCTATATTAAATCTTAATTGGACCCATCACTTCACTGTGTGTAGTATTTTCTCCACATTACATACACTGAGGTTTTATAGAGGGAGCAATATAGAGGATGCTGCCTCGTATAAACCAATCCAAATAAAAAATGAACATGGAAGAACTGGTGTTCAGATTACAGGATGAAATGGTAGGAGTAATATAATTAGAAAGTTCACAGAATTGTTACAGCACAGGAGATCTTCAGCCCATTACATCTGCGCCACCTCTCCATAAGAGCAATTTACTCCCACTCCCATACCTTCGCTCGGTAGACCTGTACATTCTTCCTCAGTAACAATCCAATTCCGTTTTAAAAGAAACAAAAAACAGAAAATAGAACATAGAAAAAATACAGCACAAACAGGCCCTTCGGCCCACAAGTTGCGCCGGTCATGTCCCTACCTACCTTGGCTTATATATAGGCCTACCTATAACCCTCAATCCTATTAAGTCCCATGTACTCATCCAGAAGTCTCTTAAAAGACCCTATCGAGTTTGCCTCCACCACCACTGACGGCAGCCGATTCCATTCACCCACCACCCTCTGAGTGAAAAACTTACCCCTGACATCTCCTCTGTACTTAACCCCCAGAACCTTAAACCTGTGTCTTCTCGTAGCAGTCATTTCAGCCCTGGGAAAAAGTCTCCAAGAATCTACCTGATCTATACCTCTCAACATCTTGTACACCTCTATCAGGTCACCTCTCATCCTTCGTCTCTCCAAGGAGAAAAGACCGAGCTCCCTCAACCTATCCTCATAAGGCATGCCAACCAATCCAGGCAACATCCTTGTAAATCTTCTCTGCACCCTTTCAATAATTTCCACATCCCTCCTGTAAAGAGGCGACCAGAACTGAGCACAGTACTCTAAGTGGGGTCTGACAAGGGTCTTATAAATCTGCATCATTATCTCCCGACTCCTAAACTCAATCCCTCGATTGATGAAGGCCAGCACACCATACGCCTTCTTAACCACCTCCTCTACCTGCGAGGCCGATTTAAGAGTCCTAAGGACCCGGACCCCAAGATCCTTCTGATCCTCTACACTGCTAAGAGTCTTACCCTTGATATTATACTCCTTCAACCCATTTGACCTGCCAAAATGGACCACTACACATTTATCCGGGTTGAAGTCCATCTGCCACTTTTCAGCCCAGTCTTGCATCCTATCTATGTCACGCTGCAGCTTCTGACATTCCTCCAAACTATCCACAAGCACCAACCTTCGTGTCGTCGGCAAACTTACCAACCCATCCCTCCACTTCCTCATCCAGGTCATTTATGAAAATGACAAACAGCAAGGGTCCCAGAACAGATCCCTGGGGCACTCCACTGGTGACCAACCTCCATTCAGAAAAAGACCCATCTACAACCACTCTCTGCCATCTGCAGGTAAGCCAGTTCTGGTTCCAGAAGGCAACAACCCCTTGGATCCCATGCCCTCTCACTTTCTCGAGACGTCTTGCATGGGGGACCTTATCGAACGCCTTGCTGAAGTCCATGTAAACTACATCTACCGCTTTTCCTTCGTCAATGCGTTTCGTCACATTTTCAAAGAACTCCACCAGGCTTGTAAGGCACGATTTGCCTTTGACAAAGCCGTGTTGACTACTTTTGAGCATACTAAACTTCTCTAAATGTTCATAAATCCTGTCCCTCAGGATCTTCTCCATCAACTTACCAACCACTGAGGTTAGACTCACCGGTCGGAAATTTCCTGGGCTATCCCTGTTCCCTTTCTTGAATATAGGAATCACATCCGCAATCCTCCAATCTTCTGGAACCTCTCCCATCTCCATTGACGATGCAAAGATCATCGCCAGAGGCTCTGCAATCTCTTCCCTCGCCTCCCACAATAACCTGGGTACATCCCATCCAGTCCCGGCGACTTATATATCTTGATGCTATTCAAAATTTCCAACACATCCTCTTTATTAATGTCCACATACTCAATCTTTTCAGTCTGCCGCAATCCTGTAGTACAACCACTCAGGTCTTTTTCCACCGTGAATACTGAGGTAAAATATTCATTAAGCACCTCTGCTATTTCTTCCGGTTCTGTACATACTTTCTCACCTTCACATTTTATAGGTCCTATTCCTTCACATCTCATCCTTTTACTTTTCACATATTTATAGAACTCCTTAGGGTTCTCCTTAATCTTACCTGCCAAGGCCTTCTCGTGACCCCTTTTGGCTCTCCTAATTTCTTTCTTAAGTCCCTTCCTACAAGCCGTATACTCATCTAGATCCCTCTCATCGCTTAGCTCTCTGAACCTTTTGTACGCTTTCCTTTTCTTTTTGACTAGGTTCAGCGCAGTTTTCGTGCATCACAGTTCCCGTAACCTACCAACACCTCCCTGTCTCATCGGAACGTTGTCATGCAGAACTCCAGACAAACATTCCTTGAAAATCTGCCACCTTACTTCAGTACTTTTTCTCGAGAATGCCTCCTTCCAATTTACGCCTCTAATCTCCTGCCTGACGGCTTCACATTTCCTCTTACTCCAGATAAACACTTTCCTAGCTTGCCTGATCCTATCTCTTTCCAATGCTAGCGTAAAGGAGATAGAGTTATGATCACTATCCCCAAGATGCTCCCCCACTGAGAGATCCGACACCTGTCCAGGCTCATTAGCCAGTACCAGATCGAGTACAGCCTCTCCTCTTGTAGGCTTATCCACATGCTGTGTCAGGAAACCCTCCTGAACACACCTAACAAACTCCTCCCCATCCAAACCCCTTACCCTAGGGATATTCCAATCGATGTTTGGGAAATTAAAGTCTCCCATCACGACAACCCTGTTATTCCTACATCTCTCCAGGATCTGTTTCCCTATCTGCTCCTCAACATCCCTGTTACTATTGGGTGGCCTGTAGAAAACACCCAGCAAAGTTATCGACCCCTTCCCGCTCCGGACTTCCACCCACAGAGACTCCGTAGACAATCTCTTCACGGCTTCCACCTTCTCTACAGCTGTGACACTATCCCTGATTAGCAATGTCACTCCCCCCCCTCTTTTGCCTCCCTCTCTGTCCTTTCTGAAACATCTGAAACCCAGCACCTGAAGTATCCAGTCCTGTCCCTGTCCCCAAGTCTCCGTAATGGCCACCACATCACACTTCCAAGCATCGATCCACACTCTAAGCTCATCCACTTTATTCACTACACTCCTGGCGTTAAAATAGACACATCTCAAACCTTTGGTCTGAGCTCTCCCCTTCTCCATCACTCTTCTATTCTCCCTCTTACACTGTCTACAATCCTTCTCTATTTGCGGGCTACCCACCTCGCTCTCAGTCACCTCATCATGATTCCCTCCCCCAACCTTTCTAGTTTAAAGTCTCCCCAGTAGCCTTAGCCAACCTTCCTGCCAGGATATTGGTCCCCCTGGGATTCAAGTGCCACCCGTCTTTTTTGTACAGGTCACACCTTCCCCTAAAGAGGTCCCAATGATCCAGGAACCTGAATCCCTGCCCCCCGCTCCAGTCCCTCAGCCACGCATTCATCCTCCACCTCACTCCATTCCTGCTCTCACTTTCCTGTGGCACAGGCAGCAATCCTGAGATTACTACCTTTGCGTTCCTCCTTCCCAACTGTCTACCTAACTCCCTATATTCTCTTTTCATGACCCCTTCTGTCTTCCTACCTATGTCAGTGGTACCAATATGTACCACGACCTCTGGCTCCTCTCCCTCCCACCTCAGGATATCGGGGACACGATAAGAGACATCCCGGATCCCGGCACCAGGGAGGCAGACCACCATCCGAGACTCCCGTCTGCCTCCGCAAAAACGCCTGTCCGACCCCCTTACTGTTGAGTCCCCGATTAATACTGCCTTCCTCCTCCTTTCCTTAGCCCTCTGAGTTACAGGGCCGGACTCTGCTCCAGAGACACGGCCGCTGCTGCTTCCCCCAGGTGGGCTGTCCCCCCCAGCAGTACTCAGACAGGAGTACTGATTGTGAAGGGGCACATCCACCGGGGTGCTCTCTATCACCCGAGCTTTCCCCTTCCTGGACGTTACCCACTTGTCTGCCTCCCGTGGCCCTGGTGTGATCACCTGCTGATAGCTCCTGTCTATCACCTCCTCATTTTCCCTAACCAGACGAAGATCCTCGAGCTGCAGTTCCCGTTCTCTAACACGGTCCCTTAGGAACCGCAGCTCGACACACCCATCACAGATATGGATGTCCGGGGGGTCAGGAGCCTCCAGGACCTCCCACATCCTATATTGGGAACAACAGACAAGCCTCACACTCATAATTTCCCTTCTTATTTCAAGGAACACAGAGAAACGTACTTAAGAATTAAACTTACCCCGCCTCGCCCTTTCCGCCTAAGCCCTTAGAGCCAAAGCCCTTCAGCTCTCACTCTGCGCCCTTCTCACTCCGCTGCCCGCTCTCAACGCTGCCCGCTGGATAATGCGGCCTGCTTTTTAAACATCCCGCGCGCTAAAAAAAAACTAAATGCCTTCCCAGGTCATCCCGCGGGCGGCCTACTTCCGCTTTTCAAATTTAAACTACAACAACAAGAAACCCCGCGAAAAAGTAAGTAAAAATAATCAATTTCTTACCCCTTTAGCTGAACTCACAAATCGCTCCTCTCTCCTTTGTCCGGTGGAACAATGAGGACGCTCCCCCCAGGTAATTAGCTTATACTTAAAGAAAAACTAAATGCCTTCCCAGGTCGCCCCGAACATGCTGGAAAATCTCAGCAGGTCTGACAGCATCTGTGACCCACTGAGATTTTCCAGCATTTTCTGTTTTTGCTTCAGATTCCAGCATCCGCAGTATTTTGCTTTTAGTTTTTTCCTTTGAAAAGCCTGAGGTGAAACTGCCTCTCCCCATTCTCTGGCACTAACCGCTCGCTTGGTGAAAAAAGTTTTTCCTCATGTTGTCATTGCTTCCTTTGCCAATTATCTTAAACCTGTGCCCTCTTGTTCTTGATCCAGTGGGAACAGTTCCTCCCTATATACTCTTGTCCAGCCACCTCGTGATTTTGAAAAGCTCTATCGAATCAAAACTCTCCCCGATTAACTGAAATTTCTCGAGGTGATGAGTTACCCTATCCTTTATTAATGACTCCAACAATTTCCCCACCACAGACATCAGGCTAACTGGTCTGTAAATTTATGGTTTCCCTCTGTCACTCTTGTTGAAGAGTGAAGTGTCATGAGCCAATTTCCAGTCCAGGGGTATGACTCCTGAATCTAGGGAACCCAGAAAGATTATAGTTATAGCACCGTCAAGATGTTTTCGTATCTCTTTTAAGATGTGTAGATGGAAACCATTCGGTCCTGGGGATTGGTTACACTTCAGTTCCATTAGTTTCCCCATTATTGATGACTCACTTAAACTAATTCTATTTAGACTCTCTGAAATTCTCAAAGTTTCCTTGGGACTTCCGGCAAGCTATTTGTGGCTCTGACTGGAATGTTTTTTGTATCCTCCATACTTGCAACATGTCAAGTAGTTTCCCATTAGGTCATCCTAGAGCTCTCTGGACTGACATTCCATGAATTAGTTCAGCTTCTTCATTTGTTGCATATACCAATTTTTGTCTTGGGTTACTTTGCACACCTTCCTGTTCCTTTGTATGTAATCCAACAATTGAACAAATGTTCGGATTACATCTAATACCTGGGGAAGTGCACTGACCATCCTATCAAAAATCTGGTTACTGTGCTTGACTTATTCCCAAGACTGTTGCTTGTATAAGCAATTAATCCATACCTAATTATACTATTGTTGCTGTATTCACCACCCTACTATATGGGCTGCAGTTGTGGATCTACTACAACTGTTGATCTGGACATATGATTCACACTTGATTCCCACAACAAAGTGCAGTCTGGATAGCACAACTAAGCTGGACAGCTGAAACAATAAAGAGGTACATCTTACAATATTAACCACAACAACAGGGAAGACACAGCCATCAACAGACTGAGATGGTATTTGGGCCAGAATCGTCTTGTAATAAGTCCTCGGAGGCGGAGGTCCTTTCATCAAAATTCCTTTATTTACAAGATCCAACAACACTATACAGAGTGCTCTCAGAATGCAGTCTACATCTGGAGTGCCAGAGGAACTGACACTCCTGTTAAGTACAGAACATGGGGCTCCCCGATTGGACCATCAATTTGGCCCTTAATCAGGGCCATCTTTTGATGCGCCCTTAATCAGGGAGTTCATATTCAAGCAGGCCAACCTCAGTTGCCTAATTAAAAGTTACACTTCTGAAAATACTTTATCTTCTTGATTCTGGCCCATTTCCCAGGTCCTGACCCCACATTGGTCTGCTGTGTGCCCCGAGGGCATGATCTTAAACATATATATTCCAACAAGAAAGAAAAAATCCAAGCAGGGTATCCACCATACGTATTGAACTAAAAAGTTAAAGATAGTATCAAACTTAAAGAAAGATAGTGCAAAGGTGGGCAGCAGGTCAGAAGATTGGACAGATATAAAAAAGAAGCAAAGAATGATCAAAATATTGATAAGGAAAAAAAAATTAGAACAAGAGAAATCTTTTTTGGAAATATAAAGACAGATAGTCAGTGTTTTTCTAGTTACTTTAAAAAAGAAAAGAGTTAATAAAGTGAGCTTTACTCCTATAGAAAAAGGGCCTGGTGAATTAATAATGAAGAACAAAGATCAAAGAAAATTACAGCACAGGAACAGGCCCTTCAGCCCTTCAACCTGCACCGACCATGCTGCCCACCTGAACTAAAACCCCCTACCCTTCCGGGGACCATACCGCTCTATTCCCATCCTATTCATGTATTTGTTAAGACGCCCCTTAAATGTCACTACCGTATCCACTTCCACTACCTCCCCCGGCAACGGGTTCCAGGCACCCACCACCCTCTGTGTAAAAAACTTGCCTCGTACATCTCCTTTAAACCTTGCCCTTCACACCTTAAACCTGTGCCCCCTAGTAATTGACTCTTCCACCCTGGGAAAAAGTTTCTGACTATCCACTCTGCCCATGCCCCTCATAATCTTGTAGACTTCTATCAGGTCGCCCCTTAACCTCTGTCATTCCAGTGAGAACAAACCAAGTTTATCCAACCTCTCCTCATAGCTAATGCCCTCCATACCAGGCAACATCATGGTAAATTTTTTCTGTATCCTCTCCAAAGTCTCCACATCCTTCTGGTATTATGGCGACCAGAATTGAACACTAACTAAGGTTCTATAAAGCTGCAACATGACTTGCCAATTTGTAAACTCAATGCCCCCGTTGATGAAGGCAAGCATGCTGTTTGCCTTCTTGACTACCTTCTCCATCTGCATTGCCACTTTCAGTGACCTATGTACCTGTACACCCAGATCCCTCTGCCTATCAATACTCTTAAGGGTTCTGCCATTTACTGTATATTTTCTATCTTTATTAGACCTCCTAAAATGCATTACCTCACATTTGTCCGGATTAAACTCTATCTGCCATCTCTCCACCCAAGTCTCCAACTGATCTATATCCTGCTGTATCCTCTGATGGTCCTCATCGCTATCTGCAAATCCACCAACCTTTGTGTCATCTGCAAACTTACTAATCAAACCAGTTACATTTTTCTCCAACTCATTTATATATACATTGCAAACAGCAAAGATCCCAGCACTGATCCCTGAGGAATGCCACTTGTCACAGCCCTCCATTCAGAAATGCACCCTTCACTGCTACCCTCTGTATTCTATGACCAAGCCTGTATCCACCTTGCCAGCTCACCTCTGATCCCATGCCATTTCATCTTTTGCACTAGTCTGCCATGAGGGACCTTGTCAAAGGTCTCATTGAAGTCCATGTAGACAACATCCACTGCCCTACCCTCATCAATCAATGGGAAATAAGGAGACGGTGAATGTATTGAATAGACATTTTGCATCAGTCTTCACCAGGGAGGATACAAATAACATTCCAGATATAGCTGTCAATCAGGAAATGGGAGGAAGGGACGGAGGAGCTCAGGAAAATTACAATCAGGGAAGTGGTCCTGAGCAAATTGTTGGAGCTATGGGCTGACAAATCTCTCGGTCCTGATGGGCTTCAAACCTGGGTCTTAAAATAAGTGGCTCGTGATACAGTTACTGCATTGGTTTTAATTTCCCAAATTTCAGAGAAAGCTCCTTAGATTGAAATACAGTGAATGTAACCCCTTTGTTCTAAAAGGAGGGAAACAGAAAGCAGGAAACTCCAGGCCAACACCAGGCCAATGGTGAAATGATTAAAATGGTAAGGGGACTGTATTTGAGACTCAGCAATGTCTCCGTGAGACTGGAGGAGATTACAGAGGAGGAAAGGGATTTTACATGGAGACATGTTTAAACAGGAACCAATGTAACTAACTCAGCAAGCATGATAGGTGAACGAGCTTGGAACAAACTGTGACACAGTTTGGAGGTTTTGGAGGTCATAGAATCGCTACAGTACAGAAGGAGGTAATTCAGCCCATCAAGTCTGTACCGACTACAATCCCACCCAGGCCCTGGTCCCGCAATCCCACACATTTACGCTGCCAATCCTCCTGACACTAGGGTCAATTTAGCATGGCCAATCAACCTAACCTGCACATCTTTGGACTGCGGGAGGAAACCGGAGTACCCGGAGGAAACCCACTCAGACACGGGAAGAATGTGCAAACTTCGCACAGACAGTGACCAAGGTCAGAATTGAACCTGGGTCCCTGACGCTGTGAGGCAGCAGTGCTAACCACTGTGCCACCGTGCCACCCTAATGTTTACAGAAGTTAGACAGTGGGAGGCCAGCTAGTTAAGTCCATCTTGTTCCGAAACAACTGTTTGAGGCTGAACTTGACTCATCGCAACATGGTGCCACAAGCAAGTTATTACTGTTGTTGGTAGTGACTGTGGGTCTTGCAGTTTGTGAATCTGGGGGCAGGATTTTATGGCCGCGCTTGCCCCAAAGCTGAAAAATCCTGCCCAAGGTCAATGGCCCTTTGCAGGTCCCGCCTGCTACGATTCCCGTGGAACGGGAACATTCCGCACCGAGTGTCAGAAACAGAACTTTCCTCTAACACGTGACTGTAAAGTTTTCATCATACACATCTATGTAATCCATGAAAACAAAAGCTGGGTCAATCTGTCTTGGAAAATATTGTAAAAAGCAAAGGACAAAATACCAATCAACCAGAATTATACGATCTACCAAGTATGTGGGTGGCACGGTGGCACAGTGGTTAGCACTGCTGCCTCACAGTGCCAGTGACCCGGGTTCAATTCCGGCCTCGGGTGACTGTCTGTGTGGAGCTTACACATTCTCCATGTGTCTGCATGAGTTTCCTCCGGGTGCTTCAGTATCCTCCTACAGTCCAAAGACGTGCAGGTTAGGTTGATTGGTCATGGTAAATTGACTCTAGTGTCAGGGGGATTAGCAGGGGAATAGGACTCTACTTGGGATTTGTGATGTCTGTGTCTGAAATTAGGTTTATCACCAGCGCACCCTTAACAACTGAGACATACCAGTGTGAGACTCCATCCATTGTTCAACCAATATTATTTGTATCCTTCACATAATGTGAAAAGATTTATTGCTTAGTTATGTAGATTTAATCTTATTATTTCTACTGTTATTAATGCTAATCCTCTAATAAACTACTAAATCTGAAACGATCGCAGAATGAAATTTTGTAATGAGTTTTATCTCTTGTAGATTGAACACGGAGAGCAGAAAGGATGCACTCCCGCCTTCCGTCGCTGATATAATTCCAGAATGATAGATAATGAAAATTCAGATTGAAGAGGGATTTAAAGCAGCCTCACGTCCATTGATATTGATGAATGAGATTAATATTTTATAATATATTATTTAAAAGGGTACTCTCTGACATCCCATGGTTATACATTTCATTTTTATTTCTTTTAGTAATCATGAATGGCGAGAAAGCTGCAAGGGAAAACAGTACATTGTATTGCACTGCTTATTTCAAATGCTAGTGGTGTTATTTATTCATGGTCTAAACAGCTATTGCGATGATTTAAGGCAAACTATAAAGTCCCTTCAAATGGTAAGATAAATCCAATCATTATATCATTTAAATAAGCTGAAATTTCTTCACAATTGAATGAGAAAAATGATTGTCAAAGTTCGTAACTGGAAATAATTGTCACATCATAGAATCTCCCTACAGTGCTGAAGGAGGCCATTCAGCCCATCAGGTCTGCACTGACCACAATCCCACCCAGGTTCCTATCACCGTGACCCCATGTATTTACTCTGTTAGTCCCCCTGACACTAAGGGGCAATATTTCAGTACAGCCAATTAACCTAACCTGCACATCTTTGGACTGTGGGAGGAAACCGGAGCACCTGGAGGACGCAGACATGGGGAGAACGTGCAAACTCCACACAAACGGTCGCCCAAGGCCAGAATTGAACCGGGGTCCCTGGCGCTGTAAGGCAGCACTGCCAACCACTGTGCCACTGCGCCTTCCATGCCAAGTACTAGGCAGCCAGAAGTCACAACTTTAGTGAATGCATTGGTTCTAATCTTCCAAAATTCCCTTGATTCTGAAAGGATCCCAGCAAATATAATGCCTCTATCAAAGAAAGGATGGGTGCAGAAAGAAAGAAACTTTGGATCAGTTAGCCTAAAACCTGGCATTGGGAAACTGCTACTATCCATTACTAAGGAAGTGGTAGCAAGACATTTTAGAAAATCACTCAACATAGTTTTGTAAAAGAGAATAGTATTTGACAAATGTATGAGTTCTTTGAGGGTGCAACAAACAGGGTGAATAAAAAGGTATCACTATCTTGGAATCATAGAATCCCTACTATGCAGAAAGGAACCATTCGGCCCATCGAACTTGCACAGATAACAATCCCACCCAGGCCCTATCCCTGTAACCCCACATATTTGCTCTGCTAATCTACCTGACACTAAGGAGCAATTTAGCATGGCCAATCAATCTAACCTGCACTTCTTTGGACTGTGGGAGGAAACCAGAGCACCCGGAGGAAACCCATGCAGACACGGGGAGAATGTGCAAACTCCACACAGACAGTCATCCAAGGCCAGAATTGTACCTGGGCCTCTGATGCTATCAGGCAGCAGTGCTAACCACTGTGCCACCATGCCGCCCTACAGTAGTTGTAGGCCAGAATTCTCCGACATTGTACAACCCACCCCACTGCCAGCGAGCACAGAGAATTTGGCGCTCAGCCAAATCTCCTTTCACAGCAGCAGGACCAGAGAATCCCAGCCAGAAGTGAAGTTGGAGAATCCCGGCAGTAATGTAATTAGATTTCTAAAAGGTATTTGATAAAGTGACACATAAAAGATGACCAGATTAGCGTAGATTGACTCATGAAAAGGGAATGGAGGCCATGATATTGAGGCTGCTTCATGTCTGGCACAGAAACCAATGTGGCTCATCAAGCATGAGTATGATAGGAGAATGAGCTTGGCACAAATTAAGACACAGTAAGCAAAGCTTTGGATGTCCTCAAGTTCACAGAAGTGCGAGGCCAGCTAGGAAAGTCCATCTTGTTCCAAAACAACTGTCTGAGGCAGAACCTGACTCATTCCACATTTCATCCTGAAATGATATCTGCCCTACCTCCACCTCCATATCACTGAGCTGGCAGCTTCCACCCCTTCCCCCTCCTCCCAATGTATTGAATCCCCTGGTTGTAGCCTCCTGATGTCCAGCTTGTGGGGGCCAGGGACACATCCTGCAAAGCTGCCCAACATGGGTTTGCTAGAAAGCAGGGCCAAAGTAGGGGCCTCAGGCCATCCTGTAGAGGGGTTGCCTCTCCACAATAGTGGTCTGGCCACTCTGACCACAGCATATTTTGAAACATTTAGAAGTCTTCAGAGGGTGCCTCCACCTACGGTGGCAATGTCTGCTTCTCCCATTTGGATTGCCAGCTGCCCAGAGCCTTAGAGTCTGCCATTAACCCTCCTGCCTTCGGAGTCCACCGACCAACCATGTAAGAGCGATCTTTCAGACATGGTCTATTAATTGGCCGCTTCCTCACACCTCCTCCAGTGTTCCACCACAAACGGCTATAAGTTGAGTAAACCCACGCAGACATGGGGGGAACGTGCAAACTCCACACAGTTACCCAAGACTGGAATCGAACCCGGGTCCCTGGCGCTGTGAGGCAGCAGTGCTAATCATTATGCCACTGTGTGCAATAATTGGCATGTATGCATTAATATCTTTATGCTGATCATGTAGTCAAAAACAAAGATTTGTGGTAAGTTGCAGTGAATATATAACCACAAAACAGCAAATGTTGGATGTTTGTTATCTGAGCTTTTCTCATTCGATCTCATCTCCCAGAATTACATCAGTTTGTGCGAAAACTCACTTTACTTTTGTTTTATGCTCAAGATCCCCTAAGGTATAGTAAAGTGCTGTGATATTGAAGTGAACTGTAGACTGATGTACTAGATTACATTGAAATCCACAGACAGGGTTAAGATTTGTCAGTTATTATTCAGGCTACACGATGATATCTCATGCTTACAGAGCTTCGCCTTCTGTACCTGGATATTTCTTCCTCCACACTGGAAAATTGCATTTCTTCTCAAAGTATAACTTTAAAAAGGGAATCCAGTGCTGCAGGGTGTCATGAGATTTCCACTTCATGAGAATATACTTGAGATTTTGTGACTGAACATTTCCCTTGTGGAGGGGAAGCATATAAATTCTCTTTCAAATTAATGTCATTTGCAAGTATTTACATGCAAAATGATTCAGTCATTATCACCCTTATACTGTCAATTCAATCTTTAACCATTTGTTTAATTGAAGGTTTTTATTTATCCGAGCAGTAATGTTTAACATCTGCCACTAAATCAGCGTGATAATTGGATTTACAAACCATGATTTAAACATAGAAACATAGAAGATGGGAGCAGGAAGAGGCCATTTGGCCCATCAAGCCTGCTCCGCCATTCATTATGATCATGGTTGATTATCCAACTCAATAGCATAATCCTGCTTTTTCCCCATAACCTTTGATCCCATTCGTCCCAAGAGCCATATCCAGCTGCCTCTTGAATACATTCAATGTTTTGGCATTAAATACTTCCTGTGGTAAGTATCACCACTCTTTGGTGAAGAAATGTCTCCTCACCTCTGTCCTAAATGGTCTACCCTGAATCCTCAGACTGTGGCGGTTCAGAAGTAACAGTGCAAAAATATCACTGCAGACAAAACACAACAGACAGATAGATCCCTCTTCAGTTCGTAGATCATCCTTGCAATGTTACAAATGAATTGAATGGATTTCTTTTTAAGCCACTTTGAAAATGAAGAATTTGAGGAACATGCGAAGCTGGCTTCACTTGATCAGCTAGAAAGAGGTTGGGAAGAATTTTCCGGCCATTCACACCCCGCTGCAAGAGAGGACAGAGAATTTGGCACTCAGCCAAATCACCGTTCACTGCAGCAGGACCAGAAAATCCTGCCGGCGTGATCGGTCAGGAAATTCCGTGCAATGTGTAACGATTAACAAATAGGAGGTAGACAAGCGATTCGAACGAGTAAATCCATGGGAAGCACACGGCCCAGATCAGATCAGCGGAAAAATTCTGAAGGAATGTGTTCATCAGTAGGCAGTTCCTTCCTCTCTGGTCTTTCAGTAATCGTTCAATATGCACACTGTTTCTTGCTACTGGAAATCAAACATTATAGTCCCAATTACTAAGAAGTCACGACCTGCTAAGCTGAATGATTACTAACCAGTTACTCTAAACATCGATAGTCACAAAGGATTTCATGCGCATTGTGTCAAAGCTTTTAGATTCTCTTGTTCCACATAATGATCAGCTACAGTTTGTCTATTCACAAGTTAGTGGATGCCTCACAGCGCCAGGGACTTGGGTTCCCAGCTTGGGTCATTCTCTGTGCGGAGTCTGCACGTTCTCCCTGTGACTGCGTGGGTTTCCTCTGGATGCTCCGGTTTCCTCCCACAGTCTGAAAGATGTGCTGGTTAGGTGCATTGGCTATGCTAAATTCTCCCTCAGCGTACCCAAACAGGCGCCAGAATGTGGCGACTAAGGAATTTTCACTGTAACTTCATTGCAGTGTTAATGTAAGCCTAGTTTTGACACTAATAATTTTTTTTTAAATAATGCTATTCTGACCTTGGTCCACCTGTTCCAATAGCACATAGATAGATCAGGCCCACATTATCTTTGTTTAAATTTCTTGAGCTTTTAATATTATTCAAGCTCATTGAAAAATTAATAAACCTTGATTTCCATCTTACTCCCTTAGTCGGAATGATTTCCTTCCGAATGGCTGTTAGTTTCTGGGATTTACTCATAGCCCATGTTACCGAATGCCGGGTCTCCTTGGCATTGTGTACACTTTCGCCTTTACATCCTCGATACAAATTATTGTCAATCAGAATGTAACAACATAATCATCCTGAAGTATGCTGATAATACAGTACTTGTGGGTCTCATCAAGAATATTGAAATAAACTACAGGAACCCGGTGGAAAAGTTTATAAAATGATGTGATTCTTTTAAACGGAGCCAGTTACAGACTTTCGGAAATAAGGCAGTTAATGATATTGTTCCCATGAAAATTCATGATGTGGACATTTAATAGTTACTAACTACATTCTAGGTGTTAAAGTGGATGGTTCATTGAATTGGATGGAACAATGTACAGATGTGGTGGCCAAGGGACGTGCACAATTATACTGCCTGAGGAAATTAAAGTCCTTTTGTGTAGATCCTACAATCAGGAAACTCTTTCATACAGCTGGAGCTTGAGAGTGCTATCCATTTTGAATGTCTCACCTGGTACTGTCGTCTTTGGAAAATAGACTCTTTAAGGATACGGAGATCATATCTTTCTGGATGAAATTTCCTCTCGAATAATTTTTTTAAAAATTCTTCTGTGGGACATGGGCATCACTGGCTGGCCAGCATTTATTGCCCATCCTTAGTTGACCTTGAACTGAATGGCTTGTTTGGTCATTTCAGAGAGCAGTTGAGAGTCAACCACATTGCTGTGGCTCTGAGGTCGCATAGAGGCCAGACCAAGAAAGGATGGCAGATTTCCTTCTCTGAAGGACATTATGAACCAGATGGGTTTTTCTGACAATCAACAATGAGTGTCATGGTCATATGTAAATTCTTAATTCCAGATTTTTTAAAATTGAAATCAAATCCCACCATCGACTGTGGCGGAATTCGAACCCGGGTCCCCAGCACATTAGCTGAGCTTCTGGATTAATAGTCTAGTGATAATACCACTAGACCCTCACCTCCCCAGTGTGATGGTCAGGTGGTTAAGGCTTTGGACTTGAAATCCAATGGGGTTTCATCGCGTAGGCTTGAACTCTACTTGCGGCAGATGCGATTGAACCTGTTTATTCTCTTTAATCCATTTCCCAGGGTAATTACTGACTGGAAAACTGAATTCACATTGGATTTTCATAAAGGAATTGACACAAAATTGGATGGTCCAGTTAAAAAAAGACAATTTTGACAAGCATGAACAATGGGAATGGCCCCTGTTTCAGTATTACTAATGCATGCATTCAGGGATAAGGATACAATCCCTCAGATGCAGGATACAGCGATTCCTAAACAAGTTGTGCCCTTCTCTATAAGAAATTATAACAGGAGCTTGAAGAATGGATAAGGATATGAGCTCAGGGTGAGACTCGCTGGCTGATTATTTTAATGCGTTGGAATAGTTTTTAATAAATATTTTAATTAAAGTTAGATCTCTGAGATAGAGTAATTTTCTTTCTGTTGTTGTAATTATTTCATTTGTAATTTTAAAAAATGAATATGCAATGTTATGAATTTCCGTATGAATATCCATGTGGATAATGAAGGGAAATTGAATTGACTTAAACAAGTTCTCTCCTTGGTCAGTAATAATATGAGAGAAGTGAGAAGTGGTGCAAAATATAAGGAATCGGAGGGGTAAACAAGAAACTGAGCGAAACATTGGGAATGTGAGGATAACTGGTAGATGATAAATATTGAGCAACAACCTACAGTATAAGGGGCGGAATGATGGCACAGTGGTTAGCACTACTGCCTCACAGCGCCAGTGACCTGGGTTCGATTCCCAGCTTGGGTCTCTGTGGAGTTTACACATTCACCCCATTTCTGCGTGAGATTCCCCTACATGCTCCAGTTTCCTCCCACACTTCAAAGAAGTGCTGGTTAGGTTGATTGACCATCCCTTTGATTTGATTTGATTTATTATTGTCACATGTATTAGCATACAGTGAAAAGTATTATTTCTTGCATGCTATACAGATAAAGCATACCGTTCATAGAGAAGGAAAGGAGAGGGCGCAGAATGTAGTGTTACAGTCACAGCTAGGGTGTAGAGAAAGATCAACTTAATGCAAGGTAGGTCCATTCAAAAGTCTGATGGCAGCAGGGAAGAAGTTGTTCTTGAGTCGGTTGGTACGTGACCTCAGACTTTTGCATCTTTTTCCTGACGGAAGAAGATGGAAAAGAGAATGTCCTGGGTGCATGGGTTTCTTAATTATGCTGGCTGCTTTCCCGAGGCAGCGGGAAGTGTAGATAAAGTCAATGGATGGGAGATTGGTTTGCGTGATGGATTGGGCTACATTCACGACCTTTTGTAGTTTCTTGCGGTCTTGGGCAGAGCAGGAGCCATACCAAGCTGTGATACAACCAGAAAGAATGCTTTCTATGGTGCATCTGTAAAAGTTGGTGAGAGTCGTAGCTGACATGCCAAATCTCCTTAGTCTTCTGAGAAAATAGAGGCGTTGGTGGGCTTTCTTAACTATAGTGTCAGCATGGGGGTCCAGGACAGGTTGTTGGTGTTCTGGACACCTAAAAACTTGAAGATCTCAATCCTTTCTACATCGTCCCTGTTGATGTAGACAGGGGCATGTTCTCCTCTAGGCTTCCTGAAGTCGATGACAATCTCCTTTTCTTTGTTGACATTGAGGGAGAGATTATTGTCATCGCACCAGTTCACCAGTTTCATCCTACATTCTAGCTATCTACATTACATCCTAAAGTTCATCCTACTTTGTCCCTTAGTGTCAGGGTATTAGCAAGGTAAATAAGTAGGGTTATGGGGATAGGGCCTGGTTGGCACTGACTCGATGGGCAGAATGGCCTCCTTCTGCACTGTAGGGATTCTATGATTCTATGAATATAAATTGTTTCTTGTTCATCACAATGCAGCAACCATGTGTGGTTAGTTGCATCAATCCCTGGTTGCCAGAAGATGGTAGTGAGGTAACTTTTTGAGCCATTCCAGTCTGGTGAGTAGAGAATTCCAGGATTTTGACCTAGCCGTAATGAAACAGAAAATCAGAGCAGGAGTAGGCCATTTGAGCCTGCTCCACCATTCAGTATGATCATGGCTAATCTTCTATCTTAACACCATACTCCCATTGTCTCCCCATATCTCTTGACACCTTTGGAGTCCAGGAATCTATTTATTTCCTTCTTAAATATATTTAGTGACTTAGCCCCGACTGCCCTTTATGGGAGAGACTGCCACAGGTTCACCTACTTCCTGAGTAAAGAGGTTTCTCCTCCTTTCAGTCCTAAATGGCCAACCCCATATCCTGAGATTGTGATTCCCCAGCCAGATGAAACATTACCCAGACATCGAGTCTGTCCAGCCCTGTCAGAATTTTACACGTTTCAATGAGATCCCTTCCCATTCCTCTAAATCCCAGTGAATACAGGCCCAGAGACCTACTCTCTCCTCTTACAACAATCCTGCCATCCCAGAAATCATTGAGTCTTTGTTGCACTCGCTCTATGGCAAATACATCCATTCTTAAGTAAGGAGACCAAAAATGCACACAATATTCTAGCTTTGGTCACACCAAGGCCCTGTACAGCTACAGCAAAACATCCTTGCTCCTATATGCAAGTCCTCTTGTAATGAAGGCCAACAAATAATTTATCTTCTTAACTGCTTGCTGTACCTCCATGTCTGCTTTAAGTGACTGGTGCACAAGGACAGCCAGGTCCCTTTGTACATCATCAGTTCCCAATCTATCACCGTTTAAATACTCTGCCATTCCGTTTATCCCTCCAAAATGGATAACTTCACACTGATCCATGTAATACAGCATCTGTCATGTATTTGCCCACTCACTCTTCAAGTTTTTAGGTGTCCAGATCACCTGTCCTGGTCCCCCTATGCTGACACTATATTTAAGAAAGCCCACCAACGTCTCTATTTTCTCAGAAGACTAAGGAAATTTGGCATATCAGCTACGACTCTCACCAACATTTACAGATACAACCAGAAAGAATGCTTTCTATCGTGTATCACAGCTTGGTATGGCTCCTGCTCTGCCCAAGACCGCAAGGATCTACAAAAGGTCGTGAATGTAGCCCAATCCATCACGCAAACCAGCCTCCCGTCCATTGACTCTGTCCACACTTCCCACTGCCTTGGCAAAGCAGCCACCATGATTAACCCCGCACCCCGGACATTCTCTCTTCCACTTTCTCCCATCGGGAAAAAGATACAAAAGTCTGAGGTCACGTACCAACCGACACAAGAACAGCTTCTTCCCTGCTGCCATCAGACTTTTGAATAGACCTACCTTGCATTGAGTTGACCTTTCTCTACACCCTAGCTATGACTGTAACACTACATTCTGCACTCTCTCATTTTCTTCTCTATGAACGGTATGCTTTGTCTGTATAGCGCACAAGAAACAATACTTTCCACTGTATGTTAATATATGTGACAATGATAAATCAAATCAAATCATATCAAATCAAATCACTCAAGTTGTCAAAATCACCTTGAAATCATTTAACATTCTCCTCACCACTCACATTCCCATCAAGTTTTGCGTCATCAGCAGACTTGGAAATATTACATTTGATCCCTCACAGCTGGGGCCCAAGCACCGATCCCTGCGGGATGCCACTAGTCACTGCCTGGCACTTTGAAAAAGGCCCATTCATTCCTACTCTCTGTTTGCTGTCTGCTACCAATTCTCAATCCATGCCAACATCCAATCCCATGTATTATAATTTCACACATTAACCTCACATGTGTGACTTTATCAAATGCTTTCTGAAAGTTCAAATCCATTGGTTTGCCCTTATTTACTCTACTAGTTACATCCTCAAAAAAACTCCATTAGGTTTGTCAAAATTTATTTCATTTTTTATTTCCCTTTCATAAATTCTTGTTGACCTTGTCTAATCCCGCTGATGTTTAGCATCCTGTTATCACACTCTTTATAATTGACTCTTTCCCTACTACTGATGTTAGGCTAATTGATCTATAATTCCCTATTTTCTCCCTACCACCTTTTCAAAATGGTAGGGTAACATTGGCGGCACAATGGCACAGTGGGTAGCACTACTGCCTCACAGCGTCAGGGACCCAGGTTCAATTCCAGCCTCGAGTCACTGTAAGTGTGGAGTTTGCACATTCTCCCAGTATCTGCATGGGTTTCCTCGGGGTGCTCTGGTTTCCTCCCATAGTCCTAAGATGTGCAAGTTAGGTTGATTGGCCATGCTAAATTGCCCCTTAGTGTCAGGGTAAATACGTGAGGTTACGGGAATAGGGCCTGGGTGGGGTTGTTGTTGGTGCAGACGTGTTGGGCCAAATGGCCTCTTTCTGCACTGTAGGGATTCTATGATTTAATGCTCTCCAATCTGCTGGGCATGTTCCAGAATCTACAGAACTTTTCCTTCCATGGTTACGCCCTTAGTATCCTGGGATATAGATTATCAGGGCCCAGGAATTGAATGGCTTTGAGGTCCCTTAATTTCTACAGAACATTTTTCAGTAATACCAATTTCCTTCAATGCCACTTCTCACTAGACTCTTGGGGGGGCGATTCTCCCATCCCGAAGCACATGTTTTTTGGCGCGTCGGGATGGGAAAATCACCTGTCGGCCATTTTGTGGGATTCACGCATGCATCCCCGATGCTTGTGCGTCTCCCAGAGCCGGAGAACAGGCACAGTCGGGACTGCGCTGGAAACAAGAGGCAAGTAATTTAAATCTATTTTAAATGTATTTTAAATCTCATTATCGGGGCCCGGCATGGAATTCTCCAGGCACGATAGCATCTCCAACCCCGCCAGGAGTATTTCCCTCCGGTAGGTTTAGAGTAGCTCCCCACTTGTGGGGAACTAGCGGGAGACCCCACCAGAGTGAATGTGGGGGGCAATCAGGGTCCCCCCAGGGGGTCGGGCGGCGAGGGGGTGGTGCCCCCTGGGCATGGGCAACCTGGCAGTGTCAGCCTGTGCCCCCTGGCACTGCCCAAGGGGCAAAAGTGCCCATGCCCAGAGGCACCTTTGCACTGCCCACCGGGCATGGGGCAGTGCCAAGGGGGTGGGACCAAGGGGACATGGCCTCGGAGGGGGAGGGGCGGAGTCCATCATGGGTGGGGCCTATTGTAGGTGGGGTCAAGGGGCAGGACCTCTCATGGGCAGGGCCACAAGAGGATCGGTGGGGGTGGGGGTGGGGGCTCCCGCTGCCATTCTGCATTGGGATCGGTCGGGGCTGGAGGGAAGCCAGTAATCAGGTGAGCTGGGGGGATGGTCTGCTGGGGGGTCTGCCTCCCGGGTGGGGTACTTGGGGGGGGGGTCTGCCAGGGTGGGGGGGTGGGGGGAACGCCACTGCTGGGGGGCAGGGTGGCTGGAAATCGGAGTGCTCCGGGACGAGGGCGTGTAGGGTTGGGGCTGGCCCGGGAATGCTTGTGCGGGCCACGCATTGGGGCTCGCGGGTTGAAGGGGGAGTTGCAGGGGCAGCAGTGCGAGGGTCCCAGGCTGGCCAATGATCCAGTTCCCAGCAAACAGGGAGGCTGACAGATCTGCGCATGCGCAGAGGCCCGGAACGGTCAGATTCCAGCATGAATAGGCCCCATCCCTGAGTTCTTAATGAGATTCACAATTGTGACCTCTGCATTGCACAGAGTGTGGAGATACAGGTCTGAATGTGAACACCAGTTTTCTTGCCACTTCAGCATTTTTAGGAGAATCGCACCCCCCCCCCCCCCTCCCCCCCCCCGCGCCGTTCCCCAGCATTTTTGGAAAGTTTTTTGTGTCTTTCTTCCTAGAGACAGAACTAAAATAGTTGTTTAATTGCTTTGCCATTTCCTATTATAAATTCCCCGTTTTGGACAGCAAGGGGCCTACATTTATCTCCACTAATCCTTTCCTTTTTACTTATAGAAGCTTGTAAGGTCCGTTTACTCTCATTCTCCATTTTCCCCCTCTTAATCAATCCCACGACCCTCATTTGCTGAATTCTAAATTGCTCCCAATTGTCAGGTTTGCTACTTTTTTAACAACTTTATATGTGACTTCCCTTCGGATCTAACACTATCCTTGATTTATTTTTAGAATTTGATTGAGTTTTTTGTAGGGGTAACCAAGAAGGTAGATGAGGGCAGTGCAGTCAACATTGTCTACATGGATATTGGCAAGGCCTTTGACAAGGTACCATATGGTAGGTTGCTGCATCAGGTTAAATCTCATGAGATCCAGGACAAGGTAGCCAATTGGATACAAAATTGGCTTGATGACAGAAGACAGAGGGTAATTGTAGGGGGGGTTGTTTTTCAAACTGGAGTCCTGTGACCATTGGTGTGCCTCATGGATCAGTGCTGGGTCCACTGTTATTTGTCATTTATATTAATGATTTGGATGAGAATTTAGGAAGCATGGTTAGTACGTTTGCAGATGACACCAACATTGATGGCATAGTGGACAGTGAAGAAGGTTATCTAGGATTGCAACTGGATCTTGATCAATTGGGCCAGTGGGCTGACAAATGGCAGATGGAGGAGTTTCATTTAGATAAATGCGAGGTAATGCATTTTGGTAGATGGAACCAGGGCAGGGCTTACTCAGTTAGTGGTCGGGCGTTGAGGAGAGTTATCGACCAAAGAGATGGTCAGATGATCAGAACATTGAATACAGGAGTTGGGACGTCTTGTTGAAGTTGTACAAGACATTGGGAAGGCCACACTTGGAATACTGTGTACAGTTCTGGTCACCCTATTATAGAAAATATATTATTAAACTAGAAAGAGTGCAGAAAAGATTTACTATGATGGTACCGAGACTTGATGGTTTGAATTATGAGGAGAGGCTGGATAGACTGGGACTATTTTCCCTGGAGTGTAGGAGGCTTAGAAGTGATCTTTTGGAGGGCGTACAACACACTGATGGATCTGGGCTCGTCTACTCTTCATTGAGTGTATTACCACTACAATCATGACTACGAGCATTTTGGAGAGTTCACCTGGCGCTGTGAAGATGAATTGGGACCATGGAAGGCTGGTCTGATCCTGGCCAAGTTGGAAGAGCTGAGCAGCTGGTGCAGGAGCCTACTGCGAGAGCCCATTGAGGGCAGAGAAAAGGTGGATAGTCAACATCTTTTCCCAAAAGCAGGGGAGTCTAAAACTAGAGGGTGTAGGTTTAAAGTCAGAGGGAAGAGATACAAAAGGGAGAGGCAATTTTTTCACACAGAAGGTGGTATCTGGAATGAGCTGCCAGAGGTAGTAGTAGGGGCAATGTGGTGAACCATCGTTGGTTCCCACTAGATAGTACTGAGCCAGGGTCTGGCCAGTACTACGAGTATGTATATATGTTGCTGTTGGGGTTAGGGATGGGTTGTTCTACTTGTCGCTGTTGGGGTTAGGGTTGGGCTGTTACACCTGTATTATAGTTATTATGGTACATCCCAGTCGGGCTCCGCCTCCTGGGAGAGGTATAAAGGTCACTGCTCTGTCTGGGACCCCTCAGTCTGGGATCGTGTACTATACTTGGTAGCTTCGTTGTAACAGTAAATAAAAGCCTTTATTTCCTTGAGCATCTCAAGCCTCGTGTGTGATAACGCGCATCAGGCGGGTACAATTTTGTCTTTTAAAAAGCACCTAGACAGTTACATGGGTAACATTGGTATAGAGGGATGTGGGCCAAATGCGGGCAATGGGGACTAGCTTAATGGTAAAAACTGGGCGGCATGAACAAGTTGGGCCATGCTGTAAACCTCCATGACTCTTTGACTCTATTTTGTTAGCCATATATGGGCTGCCTATCTTGTTGTGATTTTGCACTAGACAGGAATGTGGGCAATGCACACATTCTTTCCTTATACCTTGCATGATACTGTCATTTCTATGGGATCATTCAACAAACACTATGGTTGGTAACCTCAATGCAATTAATAATTCCCAACACATTAGGTGCTCTTTCAAGTTACTTCCTCCACACCATCTGTTTTTAACATCTTGCACCATATCAACTGAAATTTTGAATATGTAGAATGAAGGGCTCATATTTGTGGAACATATTTCTGGGATCACAATGTGCTTAGAATTAACTCTGAACTTGGGGCAATGTCTGGGCAGATTGGGAATATATAAGCAAATGCTATATTGTATTTATTAAATGTCGAAATGAGAGTAGTGTTTTTATTCCCCTGAAACTTGACAATAAATAGAATTATGAATGATTGTTATTGAGCAATAAGGCTGTAATTTAATTGAGTACTTCAAATGACATAAGCCATGAAAGCTAATCGCAAATGATTTATGGACATTGTCTGTATCTCAAGATTAAATTACAGCGCGACTCACTTTCTACCATCAATCCTTTTAAAAATGTTCTAAGTAAGGTGAGACAATATCTATTTGAAATTAATTATCAGATAACTGACAGCATTGTGCAATAAATTTTAAACCTGTCTCCAAAAGCTGCACTGCTTAGCGAATGAATTGTAGACAGAATTAATCAATCATCGCGAATGGTCTTGTGTACCAGCATTGCTAACTCGCCATGTCAGTGGAGGAATGACCATACACTGGTGGTGGTGCAATATCTTTGTGGGAGCAGAAGGAGCCTGTGAAAAAATTGCCCCTCAAGTTGTTCCCCGGCCAATTTTGAAGTGGCCTCCACCTCGTCCTTCAAGGATCTCAAGGTAAGCCACGGGACCAATGGATCGGGTCTGTGCTGCACCAATTACTTCTTCAGAATTGCAAATGGCTTCCTAAACTGACACGGGACCCCATTTTCCAAATGTAAACAACTTTTCATGATGTGACCATTCAGCCTGCCTGAAAATCTTATCAAGCTGTCTTTGGGCTTGAGGGGCATCTGGTATTTTCAACTGCCAGGCAGCTCATAAACAAGGTAATTGAAAATCATGCCGTATCTATTTTTAAAAAATCCTCATTTCATTAAAGATTCATGGGAGTTAGCCATGCGGAGGGAGACTATTAAACCCATTGTCCCTGTTCTCCTCTGAATTAGCAATCTACTTCATTCTATTCCCTTGCTCCTACTCCACATTCTTGAAAATAAAACATTTTTCAAGTACCTATTCATTTCCCTTTTAATATATATCACGGATTCAGCTTCCAACAGTGGCTTTGGTCAGTTAGCTTTGCTTAAAAATTATCAGTCATATTGGATACGTATTAAGGTAATGGAAGGCTCAAACATTACAGGATGGGAAACTGAGACAAGTAGAAGGAATCACAAAGTCTCCTTGGAAAATTCCAACAAACTTGGATGGGATGATAATCCTTTCGGCATCAATTAAAACTAACTTCTTCCTATTTACTTCCATAGGAAATAAATGCATTCCTCAACATGTTGCAGCCAATAACATTGTGATGTCTGTGGTAATAATATTAAACAAATGTTTGTATTTGCATCATTTCAAATGGGTTAATGCCTTGGCTAAAGTGAACGGCACAGTGGTAGCACCAGGGACCCGGATTCAATTCCCGGCTTGGTTTCACTGTCTCTGTGGAGTCTGCACGTTCTCCCCGTGTCTGCGTGTGTTTCCTCCAGCTGCTCCGGTTTCCTTCCACAGTCTGAAAGTGGAGCTGGTTAGGTGCATTGGCCGTGCTAAATTCTCCCTCAGCGTACCCTTGTGGCGACGAGGGGATTTTCACAGTAACTTCATTACAGTGTTAATGTAAGCCTACTTGTGACACGAATAAATCAACTAAACTAAAATGCCCATGAATCCATAAAAGGAAGATTTTGGCATTTGGATTGAGTAACCCGCCATCAGAAGGCTGAAAGGCCAAAAAATAGGGAAAAATAGAGGAGGAAAAAAATGATAAGCAAACTGCATATGCAGCAAATCTGAAATTAAAACAGAAATTGGTGGAAATTGCAATAGGTGCACAAGTTATAAGAGAATGCACAGATTATGTCAGAATCCAATTAGTGGCAGCTGCGGGGGTTCAGTTGGCAGCAATGGAAAGGCAGGAGATGGAGAGAGGGAAAGCCATGAAGGGATTGGAGAATGCCAGTAATGGATTGTATGGAAGTAAAGGGTGGGTGGAAATTGAAAACATAGTGAATGAAATTTCCCCGATCAGAGCAAGGACAGAAAGAAGCACAAATGCAAAAATAGCAGAGGAAGAGGTCAAGGAGAGGTTGGACAAAGAACGATTCACAGTTCCTACAAAAAGAAAGACAGAGCTGGGATCCAAGTGGGTTTCCACGGTGACAATTTTTATCTGGAGCATGTGAGTAGAATTCAAAGTAAGGTTGTTCAAAGTGACAACAAACTCAGCTGCAGTGGAGGTAGATAATGGTAGATGGCAAATGAGAGGCTCATTGGAAATAGGAGAGTGCACAGAGGCCATCTTCATGATAGATAGAGATGTAGCGGGGGTGTGAGTCATGGGGACTAAAGGTTGCTTGGGGCTGAAGAGTCTGAAGCCATTAAAGTGGCGGAGGAACTCAGAAGAATCACAGATATATGATTAGGGTTTTATCACCCGGGATTAATAGCTAAGGACTAATGCTGTTGTGCACAGAAGTCAGTCAAAGTTTTCAGGCAGGGCAGATGCAACCATACAATTTTCATATAGCCATCTCATCCGCATGATTATACATTGGCCCAAGCACTGTTGTTTTCTCCTCCAAGCTACCTGTGATTTCTGTGCACAGCAGGGGAAGCGACAGCACTGTTTGCCAATCACTTGGTCCAGCCAGCCCATTCTTTTTAAAGGCAGATTGGATCTTGAGTAGAAATCGAATACAAATTTTACTGCAATGTAAACTATTGGAAAATGAACACCAGGACAGACAGAACATTCCAGAGTGATAGATGTGGCACTGGACGTATGGGTGGTGATGGGCAGGAGGAGAGATGTCATTGTGCAGGATGGCAGCATGAGGTGGATGGCCATCCACAGAAAGCAGTGAGAGATGGTGGCCAAGGATGTCAACTCCCATTGTCTGGACCCAAAGACCTGACAGCCATGTCACAAGAAGACTAACGAACTCACAGGGGTGGTTAAGGTCGAGATTGCATCTTCAACTTACACCTCCCACCCACCCCAAATCATCAATCTCTTACCCTCTTCAATGTACCAAACCCCATCCCTCACCCAGCAGCACTTCCTGGCGCTCAGCAGCATGCCTAACATCAATGCTAGGATTTTCCAGTCCTGTCAGCTGCAGGACTGGAAATTCACACCCAAAGTCAACAGACCTTTGACTGTTCTATCAAACATTCTATGAGTGTGACTGCAAGAGGTGATGCGTGAGGCAACGTTTCACCTTCATAAAAGTTAGTCTGGGTCAAATAATATTAGTGTTGCACCCTATGACAGTAATACCACTTTTGAATGGACCTACATCGTATTAAACTGATCTTTCTCTACACCCTAGCTATGACTGTAACACTACATTCTGCACCCTCTCCTTTCCTTCTCTATGTACAGTATGCTTTGTCTGTGTAGCGTGCGAGAAACAATACTTTTCACTGTACACCGATACATGTGACAATAAAAAATCAAATCAAATCACTTTGCAATGATGAACAAAGGGGAGAAGACTAGGCAGTTAAACCTTATTTAGGTACCCCTAATGTTATCGAAAAGAGAGACATGTTGCCAAAGCTTCTCATCTCTCACTCATCAGGACAAAGAGAAGAATACTAAATTTCAATCACTCGCAACAATTTGTACTACTGCTGAGTGCAAGACAAAAAGCTTTGGCAACATGCTTCTCAGCAATATTCGAGTTCAGTACTGCCAAGTGCTTGTTCGTACTGCTAATGTTGCTATAACTATTTTTAGGGGAATGAACCTATCTTAAATTCAATATGCCAATACCAACTACCTTATGGAATAATAATAGGGGAGATATATCACTATTAACAATCATAATTCATTTTAGCAAAATCTTTGGAATCAACCTGAGAGCCTAAATAGCGTTTTATATCCAGATTTATTTTTCTGGTTGGAGTCATTGCAACTAACAACGAGATGCAGCTATTGGATTTCATACTGTACATGGTGCCTTTCCTCCCCTTGCCAGGAGATAACGCCCATGCATTCATGCGAAAGCACTCTAGAAACATAGATAATTCAGAGGTGCAGACTCTTCAATATATAAAGCCTTTTAGCATCCAGTTGGGAATACAGTAACTCAGCGTTGTTGCATTTAAAATGGTGTCGGTTCATTTCATTAACTAACCCAAGACTTGAGAAAGTAATTTTCGTGGTTTCTTTACCTCACCCAGGGACTAGAGCAGTGCACCAGGAATGCACTGCACCTGTTCAGACTTGGGATCACTTCACTGTCTTGATCAAAAGTCAATGAAATAGCTCAAGGCATCCTTGGTGTAAATCAAAAAGTACTATATAGATTTGAATCTATTCCTGGAGAGGGGAAGGTCAAAATATATCAAGAGGTTTGCCTTGCATTTTTGATTTCTTAGCTCACTGCATTAGCAGATACTGTGCATACAAGGTCAAACATTGGGCTGGATTTAATGAGTCTGCCAGGGGTCTCTGCCAACAGTTCAATAGCCAGCGAGAGCCTTGTGTTACTTTTTTGTTGAATTAAGTGCCATTCAGTCAGTTAACTAGAGAGCATCAGGTCTTCCCTGGGTTCAAGGAACCAGGACGAAGCAAGTCCTATCCACCAAGAGTTCCCAGCCAGTCAATTGACTCAATTGAACAGCAGTGCCATTGGGGAGCTAGTGGCTGTTGCTGGTATGACACCCATCCAAGATCAAGGATTGTCACTGGATACCAGACCACAGTTGAGTAATGGAAAAGAGGGGGGTTTGTGGGGTGCAGTTTGCAGAAGAATGGGGACAACAGCAAGTGCTGTGGATGGCTCTCAGCAGCTTCCTGCTTCCTGATCTCAGGTCATTCGATGAGACACTAAGTGCCTTTGAATGCCACCTCTGTCCCCTCCACCTGGTCGGGAACTGGAGGGCAAGCCTGCACATGCTTGCTTGCATGGAGAGCCCCCTGCCCATTGTTGAGTTAATGCCAATGGTCGCAGGATGAGACCTTTAAGTGAACATGAATTGGCCACTTAAGAGCTTAAATTGGCGGTGGGGTGGGAAGACCATCCAGAGGTCTCCCTGCCTGGATTAAATAGGGGTGGATATGGGAAGATGGTGGTCTCCCCACCTGCAACCCTCCTGCTTGAGTAAATACCATGTCCCTTCACCAATCTCACGACAGGGTAGGGCAGAAGATTCCAGTCACTGCGTCACTCTGAGACCACCAGAAAATATCATGTAAATCATGCTTGTTCCTTTCCCACTGAACCTTACACGATTCTTTCAAGCTCCTTGATATATGTAACAGATATTGATACATTCAATTTTATTCTTAAATTATACATAACCAAAAATTTCTATTCAAAACTTATGTTAAAATGGAGTGAAGTATCACTAAAACAAATTATGCAATGCAGAGAAACATGCACTTATTTGTAATCTGAAACATGCACTTATTTGTAATCTGAAACATGCACTTATTTGTAATTCTCCCTAAGGTGAGCTAAAGGCTCTACCAAGTTATTTATTCTAAAAAAAACACCTCATGAATCTATGTCAGGGTTAGTCGTTTATGAGTGCAATGTGTGTTGGGATGATCACAAATTCCATACTATTCTGCTCCCGGGATTTGTTCTTCCCAACGTGTACTGAATTGTCAAATTTCCTTTCAATCTGGGCCTGTCATATAAAACAAAATATCCTCTTATTTGAAATTCAATTACACCATTCCCATTAGCATAGGCCATTGATCTGTGTCTCACAACACCTGGAGAGAATTCCCATAGAAAGCACAACATTCAATGCCAGTAATAAATCTGCCAGTCACGAGGAGATTTATTTCAAGGCTCACTGTCAGCACTAATGTACAATGTATTTAAATGTAATTTTTACCCAGGCAAAATCTAATTAAACTTATGTAAAACACCCGAGGCCTGATTTTCAATAGTTGGTGTTTTTACTGAGTTGGCCAAGCACTGTGCCATCTTTTCAGTTGCCCCTTTAATTGGCATTTTTAATGTTATCATGCCTGCATCTTAAACTTAGAAGGGCTCTTGATATCAAGGTAGATGGCAGATTAATGACACAAATGTTACTCCACTAATCCTCCTATTATCAATAATGTTCAAACTTGGTGCTTGCCTCATATTGTTAACCTTGCTGACACAATGATGGAAAAATTCTCCAAACACAGCCATTGTGCTCACAGATAAATAAGTGCATAATTAAGAACCTTGTTATTCTCGGCGTCAGTCACTGTCTGTGCAGAGTCTGCACTTTCTCCGTGTGTCTGCGTGGGTTTCTTCCAGGTGCTCCAGTTTCCTCCCACAGTCCAAAATACGTGCTAGTTAGGTGCATTGGCCATACTAAATTCTCCCTCAGTGTACCCGAACAGGCGCCGGAGTGTGGCGACTAGGGGGATTTTCACGGTAACTTCATTGCAGTGTTAATGTAAGCCTATTTGTGGCACTAATAAATAAACTTTATTCTTTACAAATGACAAATAACACAGCATCACAGTTTCTCACTAGTTAGACATAGTTACATATTTTGCTCACTTCAAAGGAATCAGTTTAACCTCTCACCCAAATAGTACCTTCAATAATAGTGAACCTTAGTACATCTAGTATCGCCTCCATTACAAGCCAAGACCTGAAATGGTTCCTTAATCTACAGTTTTTTAATTAAAAGGTACAGTTACTGCCAAATGACTCGAACACTATAGCAACACGTCAAAAAATATTGGCTTCTAAAGGCATCACTTCTATGGGAAATTGGTTAAAAGTTACCAAACAAGTAAAGATGTGATTTGGAAATCTATCTTCTAATTTAAATTTAATTCCAATTAACATTAATATTCCAAAGCATTCCGCAAAGCAGTCATTTATTATCATGCAGGAACAGATGCTACAGCCTTGCAATATCTGCTGCTATAAAATCTCTTGCATCCAGTGTCTCCCATAGGCAGAATTTTATTGTTCCCTACTTACACTGAAGTCAAAAATGTGGTTTTATTAAAAATTATTTTTGTCTGCATTTTCATTACAAATAATAAACAGAAGATACTGTCTTGGAGACATTTATAATTTTATTATTCATCAAGGAAACTTTCCCCAGCTATTCGAACTCACATAATATTGCTCCTGAAATTGCTGGAGTGGTGCATATCATGGTGCGCTCCCTAAATTAAATTATTTACCTCACCCTTCAGATCATACAAACTCTGCGCCATCAACTGCTGAAAATATGAATTGATAATGGCCAACAGCTCAATTGGGATCTCCGCAGGTGCAATAGTTCATCTCTTTTACCAATTAAATTTAAGAATAGAGAAATAAACAGAGAAAGAACAAAGAACAAAAATAATTACAGCACAGGAACTGGCCCCTTGGCCCTCCAAGCCTGCACCAACCATGCTGCCTGCCTGAACTAAAACCCCCTACTCTTATGGGGACCATATCCATCTATTCCCATCCTATTCATGTATTTGTCAAGACGGCCCTTAAAAGTCACTACTATCGTATCGGCTCCCACTAGCTCCCTCGGCAGTGAGCTCCAGGCACTCACCACCCTTTGTGTAAAAAACTTGAGGGTGAATTAGGATGAATTAGTATCAAATTAGACACAGAAAGAGGATTAAAAGGCAGAAAATACAGTAGGTCAGAAGAGAAGAGAAAGGAAAATTAGGATAATTTTTAATACAAAGACCTTTAGGAACTATCCAACACTGCCTGTGGGAGTGTTCCTCTGCAGCTTCAGTTGTTCCTTCTCTGGGTGTCCAAGGTTGAGTTTCATGCCAGGATCATAAGTCAGGGTTGGGATTTTACAGAGCATTGGTAGCCTTCATCCACCTGCCAGAATATATTGAGCAACCATACCTTGCCTGGCTATGGAAGAAACAACTTGGTTTGATGTGACTGACTGCAGTCAGGACTCCCATCCTCCTAAGGGTTGGGATCCCACCCCCAGGAGCTGCCAGTCTCTGGAAAGACATTGGTAAGGCCACACTTGGAATACTGTGTACAATTCTGGTCACCCTAATATAAAATGGATATTATTAAACTAGAAAGAGTGCAGAAAAGATTTTACTAGGATGCTACCGGGACTTGATGGTTTGAGTTATAAGGAGAGGCTGGATAGACTGGGACCTTTTTCCCTGGAGTGTAGGAGGCTTAGGGGTAATCTTATAGAAGTCTATAAAATAATGGGGGGCATAGATAAGGTAGATAGGTGGCACGGTAGCACAGTGGTTAGCACTGCTGCCTCACAGCGCCAGGGACCCAGGTTCAATTCCCAGCTTGGATCACTGTCTGTGCGGAGTCTGCACATTCTCCCCATGTCTGCGTGGGTTTCCTCGGGGTGCTCCAGTTTCCTCCCACAGTCTGAAAGACGTGCTGGTTAAGTGCATTGGTCATTCTAAATTCTCCCTCAGTATATAACCGAACAGGCGCTGGAGTGTGGCAACTAGGGGATTTTCACAGTAGCTTCATTGCAGTGTTAATGTAAGACTACCTGTGACTAACAAATAAACTTTTTAACTTTACTTTTTTCTTTTCCCAAAGGTAGGAGAGTCTAAAACTAGAGGGCATAGGTTTAAGGTGAGAGGGGAGAGATACAAAAAGGGCCAGAGGGGCAATTGTTTCACACAGAAGGTGGTGAGTGTCTAGGACGAGTTGCCAGAGGTAGTAGTAGAGGCGGGTATAATTTTGTCTTTAGACAGTTACATGGGTAAAATTGTTATGGAGAAATATGGGCCAAATGCAGGCAATTGGGACCAGCTTAATGGTAAAAACTGGGTGGTATAGACAAGTTGGGCTGAAGGGCCTGTTTCCACGCTGTAAACCTCTGTGACATTGTGACTCTGCAGTAGCAGCAGCACTCTGGGGACGTTGTCAATGCTGGGACTAAAACCATGCTGTGGAGATGTCGGTGTTGGACTGGGGTGGACAAGATGAGAGGTCACACAACACCAGGTTAGTCCAACAGGTTTATTTGAAATCTGACTTCACCTGACGAAGGAGCATCGCTGCGAAAGCTTGTGATTTCAAATAAATCTGCTGCACTAAAACTTGGTGTTGTGCAACCTCTCATCAAGACTAAAACCAGGCAGCAGCAGTTTCGATGGAAGAGGGCTCTGAACTCAGATGAGTCAGGTCGGTCTCAGTGGGGCCATTTAGGCAGATTAAGCAAGGGAGAGGGACAGTTGTCGTTCTTGAGGATTGGGGAGTTGCCAAAAGGATAGCCCCTTCTGTGGACTAAATGGTGCCCAAGTAGGATGGCCACAAAGTGCCCAGCAACAATGGGATGTAGACTTTAATTGGCCTCTTAAAGCTTTCAACTGGTCTAAGGGTAGCCGTGCCATCTGCCACCATAGATATTTGCTTTAGAATTTTGCGAGCCTGGCCTGTTGGAGTACGGTCCGTAACTACCTGCCCATGCTTGCAAAATCCAAAACAAGATGTCTACTGTTAGAATGATTCTTCAAGTGAGCAACAATCCTGAGTGTGGTAATAGCTACATTAGCAAGCAATTTCAGATAATCAGCTGAGCTCATAATATAGCTCATTTACACTTGCTGGAAGCAATGTACATTTATATGCAAGGTCCCATTCCCCGCAAACAAAAGAAATCTGTTTGAACCTTGCACCTTTTTTGAATTCCTCAGGAGCTTGGGAAGCCGATAGTTCCTTCTTGCTTTGTAAGAAGTCTCACAACACCAGGTGAAAGTCCAACAGGTTTATTTGGTAGCACAAGCTTTCGGAGCACTGCCCCTTCATCAGGTGAGTGGGCATAACGCAATGCCATCTGCACTCTCAAGACCAACCGCACATTGTCTTCAAACCAGCAAACAAAGGAGGGGCCACCATCATTTTGAACAGAATGATTACTGCAAAGAAGTGTACCAACAACTGAACAATCAGGAACACTACAGACAGTTACCCGCAGATCTGACCAAAGAACACACCCATCAACTCCACAGACTGATCAAGACCTTTGATCCAGATCTTCAGAGAACCCTCCATGCCCTCATCCCACATACTCCCCATGCTGGAGTTCTCTACTGCCTCCCGAAGATACAAAAGGCCATCACACCTGGCCGTCCTCCCGTATCAGGCAATGGGACCCTGTGTGAGAACCTCACTGGCTACATCGAAGGCATCCTGAAACCCATCGTACAAGGAACCCCCAGCTTCTGTTGCGACATTACAGACTTATTACAGAAACTCAGCACCCATGGAGTAGTTGAACCAGGAACATGCCTCGTCACAATGGACATCTCGGCACTCTACACCAGCATCCCCCAAAATGACAGCATTGCTGCAACTGCCTCAGTATTCAACACCGACAACTGCCAATCTCCAGATGCAATTCTACAACTCCTTTGCTTCATTCTGGACCACAACGTCTTCACCTTTAACAACCAGTTCTTCATCCAGACACAGGAACAGCTATGGGGACCAGATTCTCACCTCAATATGCCAACATCTTCATGCACAGGTTCAAACAAGACCTCTTCACCGCACAGGACCTTCAATCGATGCTATACACTAGATACACCTGATGAAGGAGCAGTGCTCCGAAAGCTCGTGCTATCAAATAAACCTGTGGGACTTTAACCTGGTGTTGTGAGACTTTTGACTGTGCCCACCCCAATTCAACACTGGTATCTCCACATCATGCCCTCTTGCTTTCTCCTTGGCAATGTGCTGGCCAATTAGAGCCACTTGCCAATCAATCAGCACCATTTTTTCCTGTACTATAACTTGTTGTGATTCTTTGAAATTTTGCATTCTTATATTTGTCCTGGTGAATGCAAAACAGAAAGCCTTGTCTTTCTTTTCAGTAATAAATATAACTGGTTAGGAATTCCAAGGTGAAAAAGGACTAAGGCCCATCTGAGATTTTCTTCAACATCATGTTGGTTGCATGATACAACACTAATGGATTTGTTAACTAATCATGGCAATCAATTAATTTACAATGGTCCCAGACGTGAGATGATAAAAATCCCCAGCTTTGAGAATACTATACCTGAAGTCCTTTCCACCAATTACCAATTACAGCCCGATCAGTCTACACTCAATCATCAGCAAAGTGATGGAAGGGGTCATTGACAGTACTATCAAGCAGCAGTTATTCAGCAATAGCCTGCTCACTGGCACTCAATTTGGGTTCCTCCAGGGCCATTCAGTTCCTGATCTTATTATAGATTTAATTCAAACATGGACAAAAGGCCTGAGGTGAGAGTAGCTGCCTTTGATGTATCATGGCCGTATTTTACCGTGTGTAGTACTAAGATGCCCTAGCCAAACTGGAGTCAATAGGAGTCATGGAGAAAACTCACCACTTTAGAGTCATACCTAGAACAAAGGAAGATATTTTTGGTTATTGGAAGTTAATCATCTTAGTCCCAGGACTTCACTGCAGGAGTTTCTTAGGGTAGTGCCCTCGGCCCAAACACCTTCAGCTGCATCATCAATAACCTTCCTTATAAAGTCAGAAGGAGAGCTATCCCCTGATGATTGTTCAATGTTCAGTACCATTCGTGACTCCTCAGATATTGATACAGCTCGCATCCTTATGCAGCAAGACATGGACAGCATTCAGGGCTGGACTGTTAAGTGGCAAGTAACATTTGCGACACACAAGTGTCAGGCAATGATCATCTCCAACAAGAGAAAATCCAATCATCTCTCTTGACATTCAATGGCAATACATAGAACATAGAACATAACAGCGCAGAACAGGCCCTTCGGCCCACGATGTTGCACCGACCAGTTAAAAAAAAACTGTGACCCTCCAACCTAAACCAATTTCTTTTCGTCCATGAACCTATCTACGGATCTCTTAAACGCCCCCAAACTAGGCGCATTTACAACTGATGCTGGCAGGGCATTCCAATCCCTCACCACCCTCTGGGTAAAGAACCTACCCCTGACATCGGTTCTATAACTACCCCCCCTCAATTTAAAGCCATGCCCCCTCGTGCTGGATTTCTCCATCAGAGGAAAAAGGCTATCACTATCCACCCTATCTAAACCTCTAATCATCTTATATGTTTCAATAAGATCCCCTCTTAGCCGCCGCCTTTCCAGCGAAAACAATCCCAAATCCCTCAGCCTCTCCTCATAGGATCTCCCCTCCATACCAGGCAACATCCTGGTAAACCTCCTCTGCACCCTCTCCAAAGCCTCCACATCCTTCCTGTAATGTGGGGACCAGAACTGCACACAGTACTCCAAGTGCGGCCGCACCAGAGTTGTGTACAGTTGCAACATAACGCTACGACTCCTAAATTCAATCCCCCTACCAATAAACGCCAAGACACCATATGCCTTCTTAACAACCTTATCTACTTGATTCCCAACTTTCAGGGATCTATGCACACATACACCTAGATCCCTCTGCTCCTCCACACTATTCAAAGTCCTCCCGTTAGCCCTATACTCAACACATCTGTTATTCCTACCAAAGTGAATTACCTCACACTTCTCCGCATTAAACTCCATCCGCCACCTCTCGGCCCAACTTTGCAACCTGTCTAAGTCTTCCTGCAAACTACGACACCCTTCCTCACTGTCTACCACACCACCGACTTTGGTGTCATCAGCAAATTTGCTAATCCACCCAACTATACCCTCATCCAGATCATTAATAAATATTACAAACAGCAGTGGCCCCAAAACAGATCCCTGAGGTACACCACTTGTAACCGCACTCCATGATGAATATTTACTATCAACCACCACCCTCTGTTTCCTATCCGCTAGCCAATTCCTGATCCAATTTCCTAGATCACCCCCAATCCCATACATCTGCATTTTCTGCAGAAGCCTACCATGGTGAACCTTATCAAACGCCTTACTAAAATCCATATATACCACGTCCACTGCCTTGCCCCCATCCACCTCCTTGGTCACTTTCTCAAAAAACTCAATAAGGTTAGTAAGGCACGACCTACCTGCCACAAAACCATGCTGACTATCACCTATCAATTCATTACTCTCCAAATAACTATAAATCCTATCCCTTATAATTTTTTCCAACATCTTGCCGACAACAGAAGTGAGACTCACCGGTCTATAATTCCCGGGGAAGTCTCTGTTCCCCTTCTTAAACAATGGGACAACATTCGCTAACCTCCAATCTTCTGGTACTATACCAGAGGCCAACGACGACCTGAAGATCAGAGCCAGAGGCTCTGCAATCACTTCTCTTGCCTCCCAGAGAATCCTTGGATAAATCCCATCCGGACCAGGGGATTTATCTATTTTCAGACCCTCCAGAATATCCTGCACATCCTCCTTATCAACTGTAATACTGTCTATTCTACTCCCCTGCAACCCAGTGTCCTCCTCAGCTATATTCATGTCCCCTTGCGTGAACACCGAAGAGAAATATTGGTTCAATGCTTCACCAATCTCCTCCGGTTCCACACATAACTTCCCTCTGCCATCTATAACTGGCCCTAAACTTGCCCTAACCAACCTTCTGTTCTTGACATACCTATAGAACGCCTTAGGATTCTCTTTAACCCTATCCGCCAAAGTCTTCTCATGTCCCCTTTTAGCCCTTCTAAGCTCGCTCTTCAACTCCCTCTTAGCCAATCTAAAGCTTTCTAGTGCACTACCCGAGTGCTCACGTCTCATCCGAACATAAGCCTCCTTTTTCTTTTTAACCAACAAAGAAACTTTTTTGGTGCACCACGGTTCCCTAGCCCTACCAATTCCTCCTTGCCTGACAGGGACATACCTATCACAGACTCGCAGTAGCTGCTCCTTGAAAAAACTCCACATGTCGGACGTTCCCAGTCCCTGTAATCTCCTAGTCCAACCTATGTTTCCTAATTCTCTCCTAATAGCCTCATAATTACCCTTCCCCCAGCTAAAACCACTGGCCCGAGGTTCATGCCTATCCCTTTCCATCACTAAGGTGAACGTAACCGAATTGTGGTCACTATCACCAAAATGCACACCAACTTCCAAGTCTAGCACCTGGTCTGGCTCATTTCCCAGCACCAGATCCAATATAGCCTCACCTCTAGTTGGCCTGTCTACATACTGAGTCAAAAAACCTTCCTGCATGCTTTGAACAAAAACTGACCCCTCTAACGAGCTAGAGCTATAACAATTCCAGTCAATATTAGTCAAGTTAAAATCCCCCATAACAATTGCCCTATTACTTTCACTCCTAAGCAGGATTGACTCCGCAATCCTTTCCTCAACCTCTCTAGAACTTTTAGGAGGTCTATAAAAGACTCCCAACAGGGTGACCTCTCCTCTCCTATTTCTAATCTCCGCCCATACTACCTCAACAGATAAGTCCTCATCAAACCTCCTCTCTGACACTGTGATACAATCTCTGACCAATAATGCTACCCCTCCCCCTCTTCTACCTCCTTCCCTACTTCGACTAAAACATTTGAACCCCGGGACCTGCAGCATCCATTCCTGCCCCTGCTCTATCCATGTCTCTGAAATAGCCACAACATCGAAGTCCCAGGTACTGATCCACGCTGCAAGTTCACCCACTTTATTGCGAATACTCCTGGCATTGAAGTATACACATTTCAAACCCTGCTCCACCCCACCTCTGCAATGCCGTGCATTGCAGTCCCCATCCATGCATCCCTCACTTTCAGCCCCACTACTCAGGATCCCTCCCCCCCCCCGAATCAGTTTAAACCTCCCTGCATGGCCTTAGCAAATTTACCCCCCAGGATATTGGTCCCCTTCTGATTAAGGTGTAGACCATCCTTCTCATAGAGGTCACACCTTCCCCAGTACGAGCCCCAATTGCTTAAGTACCTGAACCCCTCCCTCCTGCACCATCCCCTCAGCCATGAATTCAAACCTTCCCTCTCCCTATTCCTCTCTAAACTATCCCGTGGTACAGGCAAGAGTCCAGAGATAACCACTCTGTCAGTCTTGGCCTTTAGTTTCCACCCCAACTCCATAAATCCCTGCCTAATATCCCCTTCCCCTATCCTCCCTATGTCGTGTGTCCCCACATGTACAATAACTTGTGGTTTATCTCCCTCCCCCCTAAGAGTCCTGAATACCCTGTCAGACACATCCCGGACCCCAGCCCCTGGTAGGCAACACACCAACCCTGAGTCCCTACCTTTAGTTCCGACCCTCCTATCTGTCCCCTTAATTGTGGAGTCCCCAATCACAAGGCCCAGTCTTTTACAGCCCCTAACCACCTGAGCTTTCTCACTCGGCTCACCCCCAGAGATCTGCTCTCTATGCTCAGTTGATTCCTCCTCAACTGTAGCCTCCAGCACCGAAAACCTATTATGGAGGGGATCCGCCCCAGGGGATTGTCTTCCCGATTGCTTCTTACCCCTCCTCCTGGCATTGACCCAAGCCTCATTTCTAGGAGTTACTATTTCTCTATAACTCCTATCAACTTCCACCTCCGCCTCCCGAATTATGCGGAGTTCCTCTAACTCCCCCTCCAGCTCCTTTACACGCTTCTCCAGAAGCTGCAATCTAATGCACTTCTTACAACTAAAATCTCCTGAAACACTACTGGATTTCCTCACCACATACATCCCACAGGAGATGCAGCATACTGCCTGAACTGCCATCCCTGAAGCCATTACCAGCAAGAAAAAAAGAAAACAAAAAAACTTCCCCACACTTATAATTAGGTTAGAGGAGGATGGAAGGGTGGGATCCTCTACCAGTGTAGAGGATCGGGTATCTCCTCTGCACCAATTTATAGGGCTAGGGGCCCGAGAGAAAAAAAAACTACAGCTACCGGCAGGCTTCGCGATGCGGCCTTCCGGTTTCCGTTAATTACAAAAAACCTCCCGAAAATTAGACAAAAAAACCCCAGAATTTACTCACAGTCCGCGCTCTCTCTCTCACCGCTCACAGTCTCCACCCCGCAGGTCCGCTCCCAGAGGAACACTGAGGCCGATACCCCAAGGCGAGTACTTATAAGGTAAGTGAGAGAAAAAAAAAAACTACAGCTACCGGCAGGCTTCGCGATGCGGCCTTCCGGTTTCCGTTAATTACAAAAAACCTCCCGAAAATTAGACAAAAAAAAACCCCAGAATTTACTCACAGTCCGCGCTCTCTCTCTCACCGCTCACAGTCTCCACCCCGCAGGTCCGCTCCCAGAGGAACACTGAGGCCGATACCCCGAGGCGAGTACTTATAAGGTAAGTGAGAGAAAAAAAAAAACTACAGCTACCGGCAGGCCTCGCGATGCGGCCTTCCGGTTTCCGTTAATTACAAAAAACCTCCCGAAAATTAGACAAAAAAACCCCCCAGAATTTACTCACAGTCCGCGCTCTCTCTCTCACCGCTCACAGTCTCCACCCCGCAGGTCCGCTCCCAGAGGAATACCATAATTGAATCCCCAACTATCAACATTCGGGGGATTACCATTGACCAGAATACTGTGGCTACAAGAGCAGGTCAGAGGCTGAAAATTCTGCAGCAAGTAACTCACTTCCTGACTCCCCAAAGCCTGTTCATCACCTACAAGGCACAAGCCAGGAGTATGATGAAATTCTCGCCACTTGCCTGGATGGGTGCAGTTCCAGCAACAATCAAGGAGCTTGACAACATCCAGAACAAAGCAGCCCACATGATTGGCACACTTGTACCACCTCCAACATCTACTCCCTCCACCACCATTGCACAGTGGCAGCAGTTTGTGCCATCTACAAGATGCAACTCACCAACAGGCCTTCGACAGCACCTTCCAAAGCCATCATGTCTATAACTTGCTGCATAAGGCCAAGGGCAGCGAACGCACGGGAACATCACCATCTGCAAATTCTCCTCAAAGCCACACACCACCCTGATTTGGAACTATATCACCTTCACTGTAGGCCGGTCAAAATCCTGGAACTCCCTCCACTGTGGGCATCCCTAAACTAAATGGATTGTGTGGTTCAAGAAGGCGGATCATCACTCGCTTCTCGAGGGCAATTAGAGATAGGCAATAAAATAAATGATGGACTAGCTAGCGATGTCCATATCTTGGGAAATTTTAAAAAGGCACAAAAGCACGAGGCAATGACCATCTCCAACAAGACAGAATATAACCATCTTCTCTTGACATTCAATGGTATTACCATCACTGAATATCCCAGTGGTATATATGGATTTTAGTAAGGCGTTTGATAAGGTTCACCATGGTAGGCTTCTGCAGAAAATGCAGATGTATGGGATTGGGGGTGATCTAGGAAATTGGATCAGGAATTGGCTAGCGGATAGGAAACAGAGGGTGGTGGTTGATAGTAAATATTCATCATGGAGTGCGGTTACAAGTGGTGTACCTCAGGGATCTGTTTTGGGGCCACTGCTGTTTGTAATATTTATTAATGATCTGGATGAGGGTATAGTTGGGTGGATTAGCAAATTTGCTGATGACACCAAAGTCGGTGGTGTGGTAGACAGTGAGGAAGGGTGTCGTAGTTTGCAGGAAGACTTAGACAGGTTGCAAAGTTGGGCCGAGAGGTGGCGGATGGAGTTTAATGCGGAGAAGTGTGAGGTAATTCACTTTGGTAGGAATAACAGATGTGTTGAGTATAGGGCTAACGGGAGGACTTTGAATAGTGTGGAGGAGCAGAGGGATCTAGGTGTATGTGTGCATAGATCCCTGAAAGTTGGGAATCAAGTAGATAAGGTTGTTAAGAAGGCATATGGTGTCTTGGCGTTTATTGGTAGGGGGATTGAATTTAGGAGTCGTAGCGTTATGTTGCAACTGTACACAACTCTGGTGCGGCCGCACTTGGAGTACTGTGTGCAGTTCTGGTCCCCACATTACAGGAAGGATGTGGAGGCTTTGGAGAGGGTGCAGAGGAGGTTTACCAGGATGTTGCCTGGTATGGAGGGGAGATCCTATGAGGAGAGGCTGAGGGATTTGGGATTGTTTTCGCTGGAAAGGCGGCGGCTAAGAGGGGATCTTATTGAAACATATAAGATGATTAGAGGTTTAGATAGGGTGGATAGTGATAGCCTTTTTCCTCTGATGGAGAAATCCAGCACGAGGGGGCATGGCTTTAAATTGAGGGGGGGTAGTTATAGAACCGATGTCAGGGGTAGGTTCTTTACCCAGAGGGTGGTGAGGGATTGGAATGCCCTGCCAGCATCAGTTGTAAATGCGCCTAGTTTGGGGGCGTTTAAGAGATCCGTAGATAGGTTCATGGACGAAAAGAAATTGGTTTAGGTTGGAGGGTCACAGTTTTTTTTTAACTGGTCGGTGCAACATCGTGGGCCGAAGGGCCTGTTCTGCGCTGTTATGTTCTATGTTCTATGTTCTATTATCAACATCCTATGGGGTTGCCATTGATTAGAAATTGAACTGGACCAGTCATATAAACACGGGAGCTATAGTTTATGTTTATTTATTAGCTTCACAAGTAGGCTTACATTAACACTGCAATGGAGTAACTGTGAAAATCCCCTCGTCGCCACACTCTGGCGCCTGTTCGGGTACACTGCAGGAGAATTTAGCATGGCCAATGAACCTAATCAGCACGTCTTTTGGACTGTGGGAGGAACCCAGAGCACCCGGAGGACACCCATGCAGACATGGGGAGAATGTGCAGACTCCGTACAGACAGTGACCTAAGCCAGGAATCGAACCCGGGTCCTTGGTGCTGTGAGGCAGCAATGCTAACCACTGTGCCACCCCAAGGGCAGATCAAAGACTGGGAATTCTACGGTAAGTAACTCACCTCCTAAATCCCCAAAATCTGTTCACCATCTACAAGGCACAAGTCAGGAGAGTGATTGAATACTCTCCACTTGCCTGGGTGAATGAAATTCCAACTACACTCAAGAATCTCAACACTATCCATGACAAAATAACTCACTTGATTGATATCCCATCCATCACCTTAAACATTCACTCCCTAGTAATCAGAGCACAGTGGTAGCAGCATATATCAACTATAAAAGGTGCTGCAGCAGGTTCAGCAGCACCTTCCAAATCTATAACTTCTACCATCTAGAAGATTTTATTTATTGAATCATAGAATCATAGAATCCCTACAGTGCAGAAAGAGGCCATTCAGCCCATCGAGTCTGCACCAACCACAATCCCACCCAGGCCCTACCCCCCATATCCCTACTAATTTTTCCCGCTAATCCCTCTAACCTACGCATCTCAGAACACTAAGGGGCAATTTTAGCATGGCCAATCAACCTAACCCGCACATCTTTGGACTGTGGGAGGAAACCGGAGCACCCGGAGGAAACCCACGCAGACACGAGGAGAATGTGCAAATTCCACACAGACAGTGACCCGAGCCGGGATCGAACCCAGGTCTCCGGAGCTGTGAAGCAGCAGTGCTAACCACTGTTCTACCGTGCCGCCCCTATTGGTGTCACAAGTAGGCTCACATTAATACTGCAATGACATTATTGTGAAAATCCCCTCGTCACCACTCACTGGCGCCTGTTCGAGTACACTGCGGGAGAATTTAGCATGGCCAATGCACCAAACCAGCATGTCTTTCAGATTGTGGGAGGAAACCAGAGCACCCAAAGGGAACCCACCCATGCAGACACAGGGAGAACGTGCAGACTCCGCAAAGACAGTGACCCAAGTCAGGAATTGAACCCGGTCCCTGGCACTATGAGGCGGCAGTGTTAAGCACTGTGCCATCATGCTACCCATATGTCTATCACATACAGCAGTGGCTGAAGTGACTCATGACCACCTCCTCATCTTAGGGATGGCCAATAAATGCTGAACTTCACAAAAATGCTCATATCCCAGGAACAAATAAAAAAAATATTTTCTGGAAGAAACGTCTCTAATTTGCACTTGAATGAATCAAGAGTATCTTCTTCCATCCTCACACTGGGGAGCCTGGTCCACTGATAGACTACACGCTTACTGAAATAATGTTTCTATAGATTACTTTTGAATTTACAACTCTTTTAAAATATGGAGCATGTCTTCTAGTTCAACAGTTCGAGACAAGATGAAACATGTCATTATCTAAATTGTTATGATCACTGTAGAGATCAATAACTTTTAGAAAGAAATTTGAGCTCCAGTAAAAGATTGGCACGTCAAGATTTTACATTTTAAAACCCTTACTGTAACAAAGGAATAAAGGTACCATTGATTAAACACAATTTTCTTTTTGTAGGCAACTTATACTTTAAACAACACAGGTGACCATTATCTTTTATACTGATCACATAATGCATTCTCCATGGAATTATAGTTTATCCTTGCGTCCAGCTTCAAATGGACTCCTTATCCCCCTTTCATCGAATAATAACTTTGAGTGACTTTTGGAGAGTTTTGAAAAGCCAAACTAGAACAATAATGCCTGTTTCAAAGAATCTTCTTCCCATGGCCATGCCTGGCCAAATCTCCCTTAGATACCTGCAGAATGCGTTTCTTTGACTAAAGTTTATTCATTAGTCACAAGTAAGGCTTACATTAACACTGCAATGTAATTACAGTGAAATTCCCCTAGTCACCACAGTTTGGCGTCTGTTCGGGTCAATGTATTTAGCCAGCACGTCTTTCAGAATGTGGGAGGAAACCCATGCAGCACGTGGAGAATGTGCAAACTCCACACAGACAGTGACCCAAGCTGGGAAACAAACCTGTGTCCCTGACGCTGTGAAGCAGCAGCGCTAACCACTGTGCTACTATGCCATCTATTAGAGAACTTCTTCCTCCTGCATCTGCCTGTGATAGCTCACAGAGCTAAGTAGTTTCTTCTCTCCAATGACCACATAGAATTTCTGCTGTCTGCCCATAATTTCCATTGATTTTAAAGAAGCCTGTAACCTGATCTCAGAATTGACTTCCTCTGCCCTCTTCCCCATAGCAAAGTAAAACACATTGAACAGTCTCTTAAGAATCCTAAGAACAAAGGTCACATAACCTTTCAACCTTCCCTTTTCCAGTGATTGTGTGCTCAATTTACACAATTGCCCATTATAAACCAATCCATACATCCTTTCAATAATTTTAGTTGCCCTCTTCTATATCCTTTCAATAGCTGTTATATTTGTTTTTTGTACTGTGACTACCAGAACTGTCGACAATGGATGAATGAACACTGCTCGACAATCACAAGGCAAGAGTGTTGTCTTCCTATTGGGGAACACTTCAGCGGTCACGGGCATTCAGCCTCTGATCTTCGGATAAGCGTTCTCCAAGGCGGCCTTCACGACACAGGACAGCGTAGAGTTGCTGAGCAGAGACTGATAGCCAAGTTCTGCACATATGAGGATGGCCTCAACCGGGATCTTGGCTTCATGTCACACTACCTGTAACCCCCACGACTTGCCTGGGCTTGCAAAATCTCACTAACTGTCCTGGCTGGAGACAATACACATCTCTTTAACCTGTGCTTAACCCTCTCTCCACTCACATTGTCTGTACCTTTAAGACTTGATTACCTGTAAAGACTCGCATTCCAACCATTATTTTGTAAATTGAGTTTGTGTCTTTATATGCCCTGTTGGTGAACTGAACTCCCACTTACCTGACGAAGGAGCAGCGCTGCAAAAGCTAGTGGCTTTTGCTACCAAATAAACCTGTTGGACTTTAACCTGGAGTTGTGAGACTTCTTACTGTGTTTACCAGAACTGTACACAGTATTCTGAGTTCGGTCACATCAATGGTTAATGGTAGTTAACACCAGCAAAAGTATTTAGCAATGATAATTCTGAAATATGAACAAATAGCTTGCTGACTCCACTGTGAATTAATCTTTACAATCTACATAATGATATAGCCAATGATTACATTATTTCCATGTTTTCCTGCATTTAGATTTCTCTATATTTCATGACAGGATGTGTATAATTCAAATACATCCTGGTTAGTTTGCATTTAATTTGCCTTATATAGGTCAGTTTAAGAGTTCTGGTTGTCACAGTTAGGTTCTCATGGTTGGTTGCAGGCCGTACGAATGATAAAATGCCATAACGCATCTTTTCCAAAATCCTTGATGCTCACAGCAATATCTTTAAAATTACTTGTCAAGGGCTGAGCCATTAACTACCATGGACTGGAGCGGAGCTGTAATGGGAACATTACAATTGAAGCAGCGCTGCATTCAGAGTAAATACATTGCAGATTTCAGCAAAAGAACCATAATGATAACATTATGGAGACAAAATTCAATGGTCCCCCAAAAAGGGCCACAGATCACCATGTGAGATTAGAAGCACCCCAAATTCAGCCTGCCTGTTAATTTATTTTTTTATTTTTCTTTCATAGGATGTGGGCATTGAATAAATTAGACAGATTTTTCATTGGCAAGGGAGTGAAAGACAGAAATTTAGGGTTGGATTTTACCGGGCACTATATCCCCTATCTCCCCGACTAAAAAAAATAAAGTAAAAGTAAAATTTATTTATTAGTCACAAGTAGGCTTACATTAACACTGCAATGAAGTTACTGTGAAAATCCCCTAGTCGCCACAATCCGGCGCCTGTTCAGGTACACTGAGGGAGAATTTATCATGACCAATTCACCTAACCTGCACATCTTTGGACTTTGGGGTAAACCAGAGCACCCGGAGGAAACCCACGCAGACACAGGGAGAATGTGAAAACTCTGCACAGACAGTGACCCAAGCCGGGAATCGAAACCAGGTCCCTGGCGCTGTGAGGCAGCAGTGCTAACCACTGTGCCACTGTGCCACCCCAAAGGTTGTTTGAGAGCCCACCCACCAAATATCAACTGCCCCACAACCATTTTATACTCGGAGGCATTCATTAGCTCAAGGTGAGACTTCCGTCCCCACCATGGTTGGAAATCTTCGATGATTGCTAGCTAATCTGATTGGATGGTGTGATCTGTAATCCCATCAGCGGCAAGTTCAAATGGTGGTCATTAGTGGTACGGTCAGTCCAAGACTGGCTCCCCAACCTTCACCCTGGGTGGAGCTTGTTTCCCAGGTCATCTGACCCGCTCTTTTAAAGGGATGGTACATATCCCTATACATTTATACACTGTATATATAAAACACTTCCTTACCTAGATCTGTCAGCATGGCCCTGCCGATAACCAAAGTTCTCTTGAAGTCTGGCTGCATGACCTTCTTTTGTTCAGACACTGGCTGTAGTCCCGTGAACTGTACAAAGGAACACATTCCTAGCTAAAATCAGTTATTAGCCTGCATTCCCAGCATCTACTGCATGTTTACCAGACAAATTGGCTCGTGTAACAAAACACTTCTTCTTAAAGAAACCATGTCTTATACATAAAATATATCAAAATGGCACAGTATGATCACACTACTTCTACAGTTCTGGAGAAGTCAGATTGGATTCAAAACGTTAACATTTGCTCTCCACAGCTGAATTTTTCCTGCATTTTCTGCTTTTATCTCATTATATATGCTTGGCTGAGAGTCCAAGCAGCTATTAAATTATGAGACCACCTGCTCCCCAGAGTAAACATTGTTTAATTGACAGTTCAGGCTCAGAGATCTTTGCGGTAAATTTTGCAATGTGGTTTGCACAAGTTAAATGGTTTCAAGGGTTTATGGTTTATGGTTGCAGATGCTTCAAAAGCTCTGGATGATTGAAACTTTTATTAGCTTCTACTTCAGACACTTTTTTCAATAGGAGAAACCTCTCAATGAATGACTTATTTTTCAAGCTTTTAACACATTCCGCTATAGGGTTCCCTGCTTCTTCAAAGTGTACAGTGGGTCAATGGCAATGGGAGCGCCAAGCTTGGCATGGGGGCATTTGGTTTGGAATGCTTATTTTGTGTTGGCTCCTATTTTGGGATAATGGCCTAGTGGGTGCTATGATGGTTAGTAATAGAAGAAAAGTGAAATGTGGAACCATCAGAACTCTTTCTATTTGCACTTTGTGATTGCCATTTGTGCACAATATGTTCCAAAGTATAAACATCTGTTTGATTAAATCACCACGTATCAAACTTGAGAATGAAGAGTGAGTGCAAACATCAAAGTACAATAATCATATACGGCTATACATGATGGAATACATGCCAAAGATATCTTTGCAGCTCCAAGTAAAAATCTTCCATTTAGTCTCAATGATACTGGCTGTGTGACTGGGAATGACTCAAGTCAATACAAATGTCTTATTCCATAACCATGAAAGCCCAAAATCCCAAGATCTTGTTCAACTCCTATGGTGGAGTGGGAGCTTCAACTCACTGGTGACCTAAGTGTCTGTCCCCTTTTGATCTTCCAGTGTTTTTATAATAGTGGTGGGCACCTGTAACGGTATGGGCATCTCTCAAGCATCCACTAACTGGGGAGGGTAGTGCATGAGGTTAGAGGCAGCAAAATGCAGCACTGGCGCAACTTGTGAGTGAAGCTGTTAAGTCTGGCTGAAAAATTAAAGTAAACACAGTTTACTTTAATTAAAAAATTAATAAGAAAAATTAAATACATTGTACCCTCTTCAGCAAGAACGCTGGCCTTGAAGAGCAAAGTCATTTACTGATTTAATCAGGATGCAAACACGTATGTTCAAAACCAGGTCTGCTTGTTGCACAAAGGTACCACAGTCTTGTATCTTGCCAGGAATTGTATATGCTAGAGGCTCAGAAGGTCGAACTAGCAGTGCAAGGGATGAGTACAACAACTGGCTCTCCTCAATCTCACACAAAATTTTGTTTTCGCAAGACAGAGACCTGGAATTACTGGAACCTACTCCATTTTGTGCCCAATTAGTCTACATCTTCCCCAAACCCCAAGGAAATCCTAGATCAATGTATTCATTATTGCACAAGACTCCAAAACATTTTCTAACGTTTCTAATTAAGCAATCAACGTTGATGAGGATCATCTGGGGGGTTAGCATTGACCAGAAACTGAAATGGACTAGCCTTATAAATACAGTGGCTACAAGAGTAGGTCAAAGGCTAGGAATTCTGTGGCAAGTAACTCACCTCCTGACTCCCCAAAGCCTGTCCACCATCTACAAGGCACAAGTCAGGAGTGTGATGGAACACCCTCCATTTGCTTGGATGAGTGCATCTCCAACAACACTCAAGAAGCTTGACACCATCCAGGACAAAGCAGCCCACATGATTGACATCCATTCCACAAACATTCACTCTCTCCACAACCAACAACTAGTGGCAGCAGTGTGTACCATCTGTAAGATGCACAGCAATAACTCACCAAAGCTCCTTCGAAAGCGCCTTCCAAACTCACAACCACTACCACCCAGAAGGATAATAGTAGCAGACACATGCGAACACCACCACCTGGAGGTTCTCCTCCAAGCCATTCAACATCCTGAATTGGAAATATTTTGCCGTCCTTCATTGATGCTGGGTCAAAATCCTGGAACTTCCTCCCAAACAGTACTGTGGATGTACCTACACCACATGAACTGCAGCGGTTCAAGAGGGCAGCTCACCCACTACCTCCTCAAGGGCAATGAGAGATGGGCCTAGCCAGTGATACTCACATCCCGTAAATGAATAAAAGAATGGACTAATTCTATTCTGATGCAAATACTCTTGCTTATAGATACCTGCCAAACCCTTTAACTTTAAACTTTGTGCAGAGACTAGGCATTATATTACACCATTCCTCTGCTGAGTATAGAGTCATAAAATCCCTACAGTGCAGGAGGAGACCACTTGGCCCATCAAGCCTGCACTGACAATAATCCCACCCAGGCCCTATCCCCGTAACTCCATGTATTTACCCTAGCTTGCCCCCCTGACACTAAGGGGCAATTTAGCATGGCCAATCAACCTACCCTGCACATCCTTAGACTGTGGGAGGAAACCAGAGCACCCAGAGGAAACCCACGCAGACGTGGGGAGAATGTGCAAACTCCACACAGACAGTGACCCAAGCCGGGAATCAAATCTGGGTCCTTGGCGCTGTGAGGCAGCAGTGCAAACCACTCTGCCACCATAATAGTACATTACTATTTGGTTTCCTGTTCCAATCAGCATGGTTTTGTAACTCCTGAGACAGTTGTACAAGCATCTGATAAAAGGGTCATAGACCCAAAATGTTAACTCCATTTTTCTCTCTCCCCAGATGATGTCTGGCCTGCTGAGTATTCCCAACATTTCCTGTTTACATTTGAGATTTCCAGCATCCGCAGTTTTTTGACTTTTGTGTTATATAAATATCAGGGCCTGTATCCATTTGCTGTAATGGGGCATTACTCTTTTCGAGATTCCCATTGCCAAACAAGTTCCTGATAAACTTGAGTCCATTTTGAGCTTACTGCCTTTTTCAAAAATCGATGCAACTGTGGGTGGGATTTTCCAGCAGGGCAGTGCGGTCCCACCAAAAGTCAATGGACATTTGGCTGAGCGGTGGATCTCCCATCGTGGGTCCTGCCATGACTGTGCCAGAAAACCCCAGCATGTAAGTTTGATTGATGGGTGGAGCCAGTGTAGACAGTATGCTAGTGAGATCAGGAATAGGAGAAGCGACTGATCATAGGTGTGGCTGGAGAGACAGTGCAGGAGGAAGGGATTTAGCTTCCTTAGGCATTGGAACCAATTCTGGGAAAGATGGGACATGTGCAAGCTGGAAGGGTTGCAACCCAGCAGCACTGGGACCAATATCCCCACAGGGATTTTTTTTAATTTGTTCATGGGAGGTGGACATCACTGGCTGGGCCAACATTTGTTGCCCACCTGAGAGCAATTGAGAATCAACCACATTGCTGTGGGTCTGGAGTCACATGTAGGCCAGACCAGGTAAGGACAACAGATTTCCTTCCCTAAAGGGCATTAGTGAACCAGATGGGTTTTTATGACAATCAACAATGGTCATCATTGGGCTTTTTAAAAAACATTTCAGATACTTTTTGTTGAATTCAAATTTCATCATCTGACTTAGTGGGATTTGAACCCAGGTCCGCAGACTTTTACCCTGGGTCATCTGGGCCAGCGACAATACCACTGTGCTACTGCCTCCCCAAGTGCTGTTGGGGAGAGTTTAATCTAGAGTGGCGGGGGATGGGAAACCGAGTGGTTGCGTGGTGGGGGTGGGGAACAAGAGGAAGAAACAAAGATAAAAACGAAAGACAGAAAAGTAGAAACCAAAAATTAAAAGCAGAAGAAACAAGGGCCAGCACTAAATAGGACCATAGTACAAAAGAAATAAATAAAGTAAAATGCTAAAAAGATAAGTCTAAAGGCACTGATTCTGGAGCATTCACAATAATCTGGATGAATTAATAGTGCAAATACACGTAAATGGGCACAATATGATGGTAGGTAAGGAGAGATGTCTGCAGATTGACCAAGGTTGGGAACTGAAAATCCAAGGATACTCAATATTTCGGAACTTCAGGCAAAAAAGAAAAGGAGGTGGAATGGCATTGTTAGTTCAATAGCGACAGAGGATATTGTTTCAGAAAATTTAGATGTAGAATCAGTCTGGGTGGAGCTAAGAAGGAACAAGGAACAGAAAACATTCATGGGAGCTGGCCATAGGCCTCCAAACAGCAGTGGAAGGTAGGGGATAGCATTAAACGGGAAAATAGAGATGCATGTAACAAGGGCGATATAGTAAACATGAGTGACTTTAATCTGCATATAGGCTGTGCAAACAAAATTAGCAATAATATAGGAGCAGATGGATTCCTGGAGTATATACAAGATGTTTTGTTTTAGACCAGTACATCGAGGAAACAACTTAGAAGCAGGTTATCCTAGATTTGGCATTGTGTCATGAGAAGGGGTCAATTAATAATCTTGTTATGCGGAGTTCTTTAGGAAACAGTGATCATAACATGATAGAATTCTTAATTAGGATGGAAAGTGAAGTAGTCCAATCTGAAACTGGGATCTTATATCTAAATAAAGGTATGAGATGTGAGTTGGCTAAGATAAATCAGGGAATTTCATTAACAGGCATGATGGTAGATAGGTAATGGCTAATATTTAAGGAATGAATGTATGCATTGCAGCAGTTACACATTCCTTTCTGCCATAAAATGCTCAACAGGAAAAGCAGCCTAACAATGGCTTACAAAAGAAATTTAGGATATTATTAAGTCCAAAGATTGGCCATATAAAGTTGCTAGAAAATGTAGCAAGCTTGAGGTTTGGGAGCAGTTTAGAATTCAGCAAAGGAGCACCAAGAGATTGATTAAGAGGGGAAAAATAGAATATGAGAGTAAACTTGCGAGGAATATAAAACAGACTGTACAAACTTGGGGAGGCAGTGATGCAGTGGTATTGTCACTGGATTAGTAAGCTAGAGATCCAGGGTAATGCTCTGGGGACCCGAGTTCAAATCATACCATAGCAGATGGTGAAATTTGAATTTCATAAAAACCTGGAATTAAAAGTCTCATGGTGACTGTGAAACCATTGTTGATGGTCATAAAAAGCCATCTGGTTCACTAATGCTCTTTGGGGAAGGAAATCTGCCGTCCTTACCAAGTCAGGCCTATAGCAATGTGGTTGACTTTTAAATGTTCCCTCAAGGGCTATATAGGGATGGGCAACAAATGCTGCCTCAGGCAGCGGTGCCCACATTCCATGAATGAATTAAAAAATATTTTAAAACTTCAATACATAAGTAAGAGGAAAATGATTACACCCCAGTGTTCTAAAAGAGAGAGCTGAGGAAATTGTGGAGGCATTTGTGGTGATCTTTTAGGAATCACTGGAGGCAGGGAGGGTCCCAGAGGATTGGAAAGTAGCGAATATAACACCGCTGTTTAAGAAGGGAGGCAGCAGACAGGAAATTATAGGCCGGTTAGCCTGACTTCGGTCATTGGTAAGATTTTAGATCGTGGAGTACTTGGAAGTGCATGATAAAATAGGACTGAGTCAGCACAGCTTCATCAAGGGGAGGTCATGTCTGACAAATCTATTAGAGTTCTTTGAGGAGGTAACAAGGAAGTTAGATAAAGGAGAACCAGTGGACATGAATTATTTAGATTTCCAAAAGGTCCTTGACATGATGCCGCATCAGAAACTGTTAAATAAGTTAAGACCCCTTGGTGTTAAGGGTAAAATCCTGGCATGAATAGAGGATTGGTTGACTGGCAGAAGGCAGAGAGTAGGGATAAAGGGATTTTTTCAGGATGGCAGCCGGTGACTCGTGCTATGCCTCAGGGGTCGGTGCTGGGACCACAACTTTTCACAATATACATGAACGATTTGAAAGAAGGAACTGAAGGCACTGTTGCTAAGTTTGCAGATGATACAAAGATATGTAGAGGGGCAGGTAACATTGAGGAAGCAGGGGGGCTGCAGAACATAGAATATAGAACATTACAGCGCAGTACAGGCCCTTCGGCCCTCGATGTTGCGCCGACCTGTGAAACCAATCTAAAGCCCATCTAACCTACACTATTCCAATATCATCCATATGTTTATCCAATGACCATTTAAATGCCCTTAATGCTGGCGAGTCCACTACTGTTGCAGGCAGGGCATTCCACGTCCTTACTACTCTCTGAGTAAAGAACCTACCTCTAACATCTGTCCTATATCTATCACCCCTCAATTTAAAGCTATGTCCCCTCGTGCTAGCCATCACCATCCGAGGAAAAAGACTCTCACTGTTCACCTTATCTAATCTTCTGATCATCTTATATGCCTCTATTAAGTCACCTCTTCACCTTCTCTCTAACGAAAACAGCCTCAAGTCCCTCAGCCTTTCCTCATAAGACCTTCCCACCATACCAGGCAACATCCTGGTAAATCTCCGCTGCACCCTTTCCAATGCTTCCACATCTTTCCTATAATGCGGCGACCAGAACTGTACGCAATACTCCAAGTGCAGCCGCACCAGAGTTTTGTACAGCTGCAACATGACCTCATGGCTCCAAAACTCAATCCCTCTACAATAAAAGCTAACACACCATACGCCTTCTTAACAACCCTATCAACCTGGGTGCCAACTTTCAGGGATCTATGCACATGGACACCGAGATCTCTCTGCTCATCCACACTACCAAGTATCTTACCATTAGCCCAGTACTCTGTAATCCTGATACTCCTTCCAAAGTGAATCACCTCACACTTTTCCGCATTAAACTCCATTTGCCACCTCTCAGCCCAGCTCTGCAACTTATCTATGTCCCTCTGTAACCTGCAACAACCTTCTGCACTGTCCACAACTCCACCGACTTGAGTGTCATCCACAAATTTACTAACCCATCCTTCTACGCCCTCATCCAGGTCATTTATAAAAATGACAAACAGCAGTGGCCCCAAAACAGATCCTTGCGGTACACCACTAGTAACTGAACTCCAGGATGAACATTTCCCATCAACCACCACCCTCTGTCTTCTTACAGCAGAAGGACTTGGACAGGTTAGGAGAATGGGCAAAGAAGTGGCAGATGGAATACAATGTGGAAAAGTGTGAGGTTATGCACTTTGGAAGGAGGAATAGAGGCATAGAGTATTTTCTAAATGGGGAAATGCTTAGGAAATCAGAAACACAAAGGGACTTGGGAGCCATTGTTCAAGATTCTCTTAAGGTTAACGTGCAGGTTCAGTCGGTAGTTAGGATGGCAAATGTAATGTTAGCATTCATGTCAAGAGGGTGAGAATACAAGAGCAGTGATGTACTTCTGAGGCTGTATAAGGCTCTGGTCAGACCCCATTTGGATTATTGTGAGCAGTTTTGGGCCCCATATCTAAGGAAGGATGTGCTGGCCTCGGAAAGGGTCCAGAGAAGGTTCACAAGAATGATCCCTGGAATGATGAGCTTGTCGTATGAGGAACGGTTGAGGACTCTGGGTTCATGAAGGGCAGGTCATGTTTGACTAATTTGGTGGAATTCTTTGAGAACATTACATGTGCAGTGGACAATGGGGAACCTGTGGATGTGGTGTATCTGGATTTCCAGAAGGCATTTGACAAGGTGCTGCACCAAAGACTGCTACATAAGATAGAGGTGCACAGTGTTACGAGTAATGTATTAGCATGGATAGAGGATTGGTTAACTAACAGAAAGCAAAGAGCGGGGGTAAATGGGTGTTTTTCTGGTTGGCGATCAGTGCCTAGTGGTGTGCCTCAGAGATCAGTGTTGGGACCGCAATTGTTTACGATTTACATAGATGATTTGGAGTTGGGGACCAAGTGTCGTGTGTCAAAATTCGCAGATGACATTAAGATGGGTGGAAGAGCAAAGTGTGCAGAGGACGCTGAAAGTCTGCAAAGGGATATAGATAATCTAAGTGAGTGGGCGAGGGTCTGGCAGATGGAGTACAATGTTGGTAAATGTGAGGTCATCCATTTTGGTAGGAATAACAGCAAAATGGACTATTATTTAAATGGTAAAAAATTGCAGCATGCTGCTGTGCAGAGGGACCTGGGTGTCCTTGTGCAGGAATCTCAAGGAGTTGGTTTGCAGGTGCAGCAGGTAACTAAGAAGACAAATGGAATTTTGTCCATCATTGCGAGAGGGATGGAGTTTAAAAACAGCGAGATTATGTTGCAGCTGTATAAGGTGCTGGTGAGGCCATACCTGGAGTACCCTGTACAGTTTTGGTCTCCTTACTTGAGAAAGGATATACTGGCACTGGAGGGGGTGCAGAGGAGATTCACTAGGTTGATTCTGGAGTTGAGAGGGTTGGCTTATGAGGAGAGACTGAAGCTATACTCATTGGAATTCAGAAGAATGAGGGGAGATCTTATAGAAATATATAAGATTATGAAGGAAATAGATTAGAAGCAGGGAAGTTGTTTCCACTGGCGGGTGAAACTAGAATTAGGGAACATAGCTTCAAAATAAGGGGAAGCAGATTTAGGACTGAATTGAGGAGGAACTTCTTCACACAAAGTGTTGTGAATCTGTGGAATTCCCTGCCCAGTGAAGCAGTTGAGGCTACTTCATTGAATGTTTTTAAGGCAAGGATAGATAAATTTTTGAACAGTAAAGGAATTAAGGGTTCTGGTGAGCGGGCGGGTAAGTGGAGCTGAGTCCACAAAAAGATCAGCCATGATCTTATTGAATGGCGGAGCAGGCTCGAGGGGCCGAGTGGCCTAATTCTACTCCTATGTTTTATGATCTTATGGTCTTACGATTAGTGAAGACAAATGAAGATCCCGTACATTCTGAAAGAGGAGAATTTATAATAAAGGACAAGGAAATGGCAGAGGAATACTTTTGTTCTGTCATCATGGAGGAAGACACAAATAACTTCCTAGAAATTCTAAGGAACCAAGGGTCTAGTGAGACAGTGGAATTGAAAGGAATTACTAAAGGAATAGAAATTAATGGTATTGAAAGCTGATAAATCCCAGGGTCTAATAATTCATCCCAGTGGGTGACCATGGAAATAATGGATCCATTGGTCGTTATCTTCCAAAGTTCTGTGGATTCTGGAACAGTCCCAGCAGATTGGAGGGTGGCAAATGCAACTCCACAATTTAACAAAGGAGGGAGGGAGAAAATATGGAATTACAGACCGGCTAGCCTGACATCATTAGTAGTGGCAATACTAGCGTCTATTATAAAGGATATGTTAACAGGACATTTGGAAAATATCAACAGGATTTGACAAGGACTTGGGTTTATGAAAGGAGGATCATGTTTGTTAATCCCACTGAAGTTTTTTGAGGATGTAATGAGCAGAACAAACAAGGAAGAATAAATGGATGTTGCGTACTTGGATTTTCAGAAAATTGTTGATAAAGGTCCACATAAGAGGTTACTGTGCAAAATTAGATTGTGTGCGTTTGTCGGTAATATATTGGCATGGATTGAAAACTGGTTAACAGACAGGGAGCACAGAGTGGGACTAAATACGTTCTTTTCAGATGGCAGGCAGTGACAACAGGTATCAGAACTTGGGCCTCAGCTATTCACAATATCGTTGAATAATTTGGATGAGGGATAAAATGTAATATTTCCAAGTTTGCTGAGGACACAAAACATGATGGGAATGTGAGTGGTGAGGAGGAGGAGGAGGTTTCAAGGCAATTATGACAAGTTGAGTGGACAACTACATGGCAGATGCAGTATAACATGGATAAGTGTGAAGTTATCTACTTTGGTAGGATAAGTAGAATGGCAGAGCATTATTTGAATGGTGATAGATTGGGAAATGTTGATGTAAGAAGGGACCTGGGTGTCCTCGTACACCAGTCACTGAAAGCAAGCAAAGCGGTGCAGCAAGCAGTTAAGAAGTTATGTGGCCTTCATTGCCAGGTGACCTACAGGAGCATTGATGTTTTGCTGCAGCTGTACGAGACCACACCTAGAGTAGTGTATGCAGCTACAGTCTCCTTATCTAAGGAAGGATATACGTGACATGGAGGGAGTGCAGCAAAGATTCACCAGACTGATTCCTAAGATAGCAGAATTATCATATGAAGAGAGATTGGGTTGACTAGGTCGATACTCACTGGATTTCAGAAGAATGAAAGGGGATCTTACTGAAACGTATAAAATTCTGACAGAGCTGGACAGACTGGACACAGGGCTGTTGTTTGCTCTGGCTGGGAGCAAAGGCTCACAATCTCAGGGCATGGGATAGGCCATTTAGGACTGAGATGAGGAGAAACTTTGTCAACACTGGTGCCCCACAAGGCTGTGTTCTCAGCCCCCTACTATACTCCTTATACACCTATGACTGTGCAGCCAAATTCCCCTCCAATTCGATTTTCAGGTTTGCTGACACCACCGTAGTGGGTCGGATCTCAAACAATGACGAAACACAGTACAGGAATGAGATAGAGAATCTGGTGAACTGGTGCGGCAACAATAATCTCTCCCTCAATGTCAACAAAACGAAGGAGATTGTCATCGACTTCAGGAAGCGTAGAGAACATGCCCCTGTCTACATCAATAGGGATGAAGTAGAAAGGGTCGAGAGCTTCACGTTTTGAGGTGTCCAGATCACCAACAACAAGTCCTGGTCCCCCCATGCCAACACTGTAGTTAAGAAAACCCACCAATGTCTCTACTTTCTCAGAAGACTAAGGAAATTTGGCATGTCAGCTACGACTCTCATCAACTTTTACAGATGCACCATAGAAAGTATTCTTTCTGGTTGTATCACAGCTTGGTATGGCTCCTGCTCTGCCCAAGACCGCAAGAAACTAAAAAAGGGTCGTGAATGTAGCCCAATCCATCATGCAAACCAACCTCCCATCCATTGACTCTGTCTACACTTCCCGCTGCCTTGGCAAAGCGACCATCATAATTAAGGACCACGCACCCTGGACATTCTCTCTTCCACTTTCTTCCTTCGGGAAAAAGATACAAAAGTCTGAGGTCATGTACCAATCGACGCAAGAACAGCTTCTTCCCTGCTGCTGTCAGACTTTTGAATGGACTTACCTTGCATTAAGTTGATCTTTCTCTACACCCTAGCCATGACTGTAACACTGCATTCTGCACTCTCTCGTTTCCTTCTCTATGAACGGTATGTTTTGTCTGTATAGCGTGCAAGAAACAATACTTTTCTCTTTATGTTAATACATGTGACAATAATAAATCAAATCAAATCACTCAGAGGGTGATGAACCTGCGGAATTCTTTACCACAAAAGGCTGTGGGGGCTATGTCACGAAATATAATTAAGAAGGAAATAGATAGATTCTAGAGGAGTCTGTAATGAGTCTTCAGAAGCAGAAGTCCCTTCACCAAAATCCCTTTATTTACAAATTCTAACAGCAGTACACAGAGTGCTAGCAGTCAGCAGTCTATCTCTGGGAGTGTCAGAGGAACTGACAGTCCTGGTTAAATACAAGGCAAAGACTCCCCAATTGGCCCATCAATTAGACCCGCAATCAGGGAGTTCATACTCCAATAGGTCTGATTGAAGTCATTACAGCGTGAAAGGGTTTGGGGAGAGCACGGGAGGATGGCGTTGAGATAGAGTATCAGCCATGATCATATTGAATGGCGGAGCAGGCTTAAGGGACCACATGACCTTCTCCTGCTCTTATTTCTATGTTTCTGAAGATTGCAACTGCCATTTCCCCAGAACTCTTGAGGCTGGGCTCGCTGCAATGTTGTTCATCCAACCTTGAAATCCTGGAATTTGAATTTTGTCCTGTCTAAACCATATTTTGTGAATATGTTTGAAGTGGGTTGCAACTGTAAAGTCTTCCTGTTTAGGAATCTAAGTAAAGCTGAGGACTATAATAGGGACTGTGAGGACTGTAACTAAGTAATAGTTGCGGACTTCAACAACCCCAATGTCAATTGGTGGAAATATTGGAGCAAAAACTCTTTCACCCAGAGGGTGTTGGACATCTGGAATTCATTGTTGATAGTTGAGGCCAAAACATTTAATTTATTTAAAAGGTACCTGGATCGGAATTTGAAGCATTGTAACTTGCAGGGCTGTGGACCAGGTGCTGGGAAGTGGAATTCAGATGAGCGGCTAGTTTATTTTATTCTCTCTTTTATTGGCCAGGACAGACACAATGGGCTGAATGGCCTCTTTCCGCGTCGTAACTTTTCTATGGTTCTTTGCTTCCATGGCTGAGTTTACATCCTGGCTATTTGCTAAACATCAGTCAACTCGTACACCTAGAAATCTGAGACCACAGGGCTATATGACTTTAGTCTTCCCTTTCTCTACCCCTCCAAAAAGAGGAGAAACAGATTAAACATAGGTACTGAGCTGCTTGTTAATGGAATAAAACATGTTATCATCAGACAGCTTAGCTTTGATCCAAGTGAACCAATATGTGTTGGTGCATAAGCCACCTGATGTCTACTTATGAGACTTGTAAAATTTCGGTGATAGAGAATTAGAGGATAGCTGTGGCTTCCACCACCTTCACTGGTAGTGTGTCCCAGGTACCCAGCACCCTGTGTGTGTGAAAGACTTTCCCTGCATGTCTCCCCTACACTTATCACCTCTCACCTTAAACCTGTGCCCTCTTGTAGTCGACCCTTCCACCGTGGGAAAAGCCTCTGATTATCTACCCTATCGATCCTCTCATAGCCTTTCTTTACTTTCTACGTTTTTTGTACCACCTAACATTTTTTTGCATGCAGTACATGGCTAACCACCCACAGTTGTCCTGAGAAGGAATAGTGGGCTTCATTCCTGGATTGCTAAAGTCCACATGCTGATTTTCTCTGACAGTGTAGTGGATAAAAGCATAAAATGTTCCATGACATTATCACTTTTTCTAACTATGTACAGAGAGTATAACAATAAAGAAGAAATGGCAAATTTGTACAGATCAGTGGCATGGTCATTGAAAGTTTCAAGTTATCATTAAGAGAGTGAGGCAAAAGATAGGCAGAAACATCGGTAGAGAGAGCTTGGAGCATGCGATGCTTTGCGAGAGGGTTGTTGAGGTAGAAACCATGGTTGCTTTTGAAATTGGATAACTGAAATTAAGAAACAAGATTCTGGGGAGAGGAATGAGACAAGAGGATTAATTTAGAATTAATCTGACAAAGAACACGCACAAGCAGGATGGGTTAATGGGCTTCACTGTGTGCTGCAAGTGATTTAGGCGTTTTTATTTTTCGTTTTAGATGTTCACTAGTGCTGGAAAAAGTTGTGACAATATAATGCGTGATCATCGAAAATATGCAAATTGTTAGACAATGCTTGAATTAACACAGAGAATAAATTACGCGTTGGGTATCTTAAAAATTTGGATGAAATCTTGGTATGGTTCCTGCACTGACCAAGACCACAATAAACTACAAAGGGTCGTGAACGTAGCCCCGTCCATCACGCAAACCAGCCTCCCATCCACTGACTCCGTCTACACTTCCCGCTGCTTCGGAAAAACAGCCAGCAAAATCAAGGACCCCATGCACTCCAGATATACTCTCTTCCACCTTCCTCCAAGGGGTAAAAGATACAAAAGTCTGAGGTCACGTACCAACTGACTCAAGAACAGCTTCTTCCCTACTGCCATCAGAATTTTGAATGGACCTACCATATATTAATCTGATCTTTCTCTACACCCCAGCTACAACGGTGACACTACATTCTGCACTCTCTTGTTTCCTTCTTCCCTATGTACTCTATGAACAGTATGCTGTATAGCATAGTCTGTATAGCACAGAAGAAACAATACTTTTCACTGCATCCCAATACATGTGACAATAATAAATCAAAGGAAACTGTTGTGATCCAGTAAGAAAAAATAATACACTTCTATTTCTATTTGGGTGTTATAACGAAATAAAACATGATTTACAAGCATCCATTGCAATTAAGAAACATTTATTTTGTAAATAACCAACACACTTGGGAAAGGTACAGTGTAGCTGATATCTTTCAAATATGATAATAGAGGCATTGATTTTCTTTTTCAATAGAAATAAGTTCCAGTATTTCTCCCTTGGTTACTTTTTCACGAGACTTTTGTATACCACAATTTAAGAACTCTCACACAATAAAGTTTTGCGCACACTTACTGAACCAGTGCTCTTTTTTCAAAACACTTCTTGAAAAAATAGTTAACATGACATTTTAAACACATATGCCACTATACATACCTGTGCATACCTTAGTTAAACGGTCTTCCCTTTAACATACAAATCACTTAAATATAATTTTACTGGGCAAAGAAACAAACCTTCAAAAAGATATCACAGTTTGTACCAACTAGTAATTATTTACAATTAAAAAATGATGTCACCTGTTAAATAATTCCTTGATAAATATTGAATGAAGGTATTGTTGCAATGAAAATAAAGTTTAATTTTACAGGAGGTACTGTATAAAAGATACATGCAGATGTTTGGATTTTCTTCACAGTCCAATGCGTTACACCCACTCTTATAGTAGTAGGAACACTACAGCTTCACCTATCCATCATAATAAAACATAACTAGGTCATGGTGCAATGTAAAGAAGGTTTTTACTTTAGCCACTGGAATCGTTCAAGTTGATAGCTCTCCAAATGGAATGATTCCTTAAGGACAAAATGATTATGCTCACCAGGGTTTGAACAAAGACATTGAGGGAAAGTGTTGTAACACACTGTTTTAACTGTTGTCTGAAGGTGCCTGACTGTTATGTACCTTTTCGTATAAGCTGTATTCAAAACCACGAGTATAAACGAGTAAAAACTACACATCATTTTTTTTTCCTATCAATATGGATCTAGTAATAAAAGCCCAAACCATTTCCCTTAGCAACTCAAAAAGATAATACAGCATTATATTTGGTACACCATTGGGGTTAGTATGGGTGTGGGGAGGAGCTGGGGGTTTGCTGGGGGAGGGGAGAGGGTTTGGGGAAGTGCTGGTGGGGGTGGGGTGGAAATAGCAGCGGAGTTCTATTGGACACCTTCCTTCATTACTGAACAAAGTAGAAACAGCTTGGTACGAAGCCTGTAACTTATGATTAAAGGCAGATTTTATATTTTTAATCATTTTGAAATACAACCTTGTAAGCTTACAAAAAAAGATGGTGTCTATATTACTTAAAAAACACTTTTTTTAAAGGCATGATATCAGTATGCTAAGGCTACAGTAGGTATAAAAATCTATGATATAAATAGTGACCAGTAATCAATTACTGTTCATTTTACATTCTGTGAGAAAAAAATTCTAGTATTTGTAACGTACGTGGTGCACATGTATATGTATTTCAATATAGTTTGCATGTAATTTCTATAAAAGCTACATGATTTTCTCATCTACATGGTCCCCTTGGAAGGAAGCTTTGTAACTAACTAAAACTTTGACTGATTGTTGAGCAAGTAATCATTGCAACCCCAATAATGTTTCCACAAATAAAGTTTCACCAAACCCCTCATAACAGTTGGGTATATATGTACTACCTAAAGCTTTAATCAGGAAATAAATTCTAAATTGGTCGTTACAGAAAAAAGCAGTACAGCCAAAGCTTTCTGAAAATATATCCACTGCTCAATACATGAGTGACATGTTCAAAATGGGAGAAAATGCATTCACAGTTCATTGATATAGCAATGTAGCAAATACTTCTTTCACAAGGCTCAGGCTTTGCCCGTGTGCTTTTGATTAGTATGTAAAAATATCATATTCATGCAACCATGTTTAAATATCAGTAACTTCTCAAATAATAAACCACTGAATGGCACATTTATGCTGCTCAATCTATTATCGATAAGCACTGGCATTCAGCATCTGTTTACACTGGGATTGTCTTTCAGCAGGCTTCTGTGATCACGATTCACTCTTTGTAAGCTCGAGTGGGCGATGTTCCCTTGTAGAAGATATTTCTTGTACTTTCCGGGCTGTTTCCTCTTTCCGGTATTAAAATGATGTTAGCTTTCCGCCTGAGGGTTGAATCCCGACTGGAGGACACCGAGTGCGTTTCGGAAGCCGCTTCGCTGCCTTCCACTGGTGTCACTCTGATGGTGGTGATTCCGTGGTGATGGTGCTCACTGCTGTCTGGATTGGCTTTCTTCCTTTCCGCTGTAGCGTAGCTATCCTTTACTGATTCGCTGCTTTCAGAGTCCCTGTTAAGGTCGTTTAGCTCAAATGCTTGGCGAATGCTGGCCTTTTCGTGGGACTTCCATTTCCACGATCCACTCCCTTCACTGCCCGAGGGTACTTGCACCAGAGGCCTGTTGTTTTCCGGATGGGCTTCCACTCTGACGATACTACTGGGTTCATGCTCTGTTAGAGCTTTGTACCTTATAGATCCCGTGCAGGATACTGTACTGCCATCGGTACTTTTTGGGCTGCTCTGTAACATGCCTTGCTGCTTGGACATAGCAATAACCTGCATAATTCTCGGTTGAGTGTTTGCCCGACCAACTCCACTCTTCTCAGCTACTTTAAGCCACTTTGATCGAGCTGAACTAGCTTTTGGAGAAGTACTTATGTTCTCATGCGTTTCCTCAGGTATGTGAACCAGTTGTGATGAACCTGGGCGTGACTGCATGGAGACTCTTGCTCCTCCACCAATGTTACTGGTGCTGTTAGTCCCAGGGATAGTACCAGCCTGAATTTTCAGATACTGGTTGAGCTGTGCCTGTTGGTCTCCATTGAGGCCTACTCCTGCTGGTTCTGAACTGGATCTCATCTCCATGGACTTGGGCGGTGAGTGCCCAGTATCCGTCTCCATTACTTGCAGGGAGAGTTTCCGACTTTCATTCTTGGACTTCCACTGGGATAAGAGCTGCTTAGAACGGGCAGAGTCCATCGAAGCATGAATCGTCGCGTTCCTTCTGGCTGCCTCATCCAACGATGATGTGTTGACACGTGGCAATGTGTTGCTAAAGGTCACCATGTTCTCCTTCGCCATTGGACTACGAGGAGTAATGATCTCAACATCGGCACTGGTTCTCTTTAAGTTTGTGAGGGAGCCAGATTCTCTGTGGTTTCGGTTCAGAATGCTTTCTGAATGGTGCGATGAAATCCCATCAATGCTACTGCCAGTCTTTCCTTGGAGTTGTCTACTGCTTTCCTGGCTGAGGTCCGTCAGCGATCTCAAAGGTTCTCTGTGATGCGTCTGGTGGGTTATGCCATCGTCACTAGGCTGGAAATTGCTCACAGCATAAAGACCCTGCATGCAGAACACAAAATAACATGGAATTTTGTGGGGCTATTTATTTCACAGAATCAGACAGCTCAGAGGCTACTCAAGTCAATGTGTTTATTTTTGTTAACCAAATAAAGCAAATCAACAATCTCTAGGGCAGGCCAGTATGATTCAAAGCCGTGTGTGTTCCTCCTGCACTCTGTGGGAAGCCGGGAAAATTTCCAGTGCCCGGTGCCAGTTTGTGTGCAGGAAGTGTCTCCAGCTGCAGCTCCTGGAAGCCTGGATTTCAGAGCTGGAAAGGCAGCTGGGGACACTGTGGAGCATCCACAAGGTGGAGAGTATCGTGGATAACACATATAGAGGGGTGGTCACACTGCAGGCTATGACTCCACAGGTTGGAAGGGAATGGACGACCAGCAGACAGAGCAAGAGGCAGGCAGTGCAGGAATCTCCTGTGGCCATTCTCCTGGAAACAGATATACCACTTTGGCTATCGTTGAGGGGAATGGCTTCTCAGGGGAAAGCAGCACAGCCAAATTTGTTGCTCCATGGTTGACTCTGCAACACAGGGGAGGAGTAATAGCATAAGAGTATAATGGTTATAGGGGAGAGGTAAAAGTGCAGAAATCCAATGGTTATAGGGGAGTCAATCGTAATGGGAATAGATTGGCATTTCTGTGGCCGCAAACAGACTCTAGGATGGTATCTTGTCTCCCTGGTGCTAGGGTCAAGGATGTCTCAGGGCAGCTACAAGTACATTCTGAATAGGAAGGGTGAATAGCCAGTGGTCATGGTACAGATTGGTATAAATAACATAAGCAAAAAAAGGGATGAGGTCCTAAAAACAGTATATAGGAAGCTAGGAAGCAAGTTGAAAAGTAGGACCTCAAAGGTAGTGACCTCAGGATTATACCAGTGCCACCTGCTAGTCAGAGTAGAAATAGCACAATATATCAGATAAATACATGGCAGAGAAGATGGCGTAGGGGGGAAGCTTTCAGATTCCTGGGACATTGGCACTGGTTCTGGGGAGGTGGGACAGTACAAACTGGACAGGTTAAGCCTAGGCAGGATTGGGACTGATGTCCAAGGGGGAGTATTTGCTGGAGCAGTTAGGGAGGGTTTGAACTAAAATGGCAGGGGGATGAAATGTATCATGGAATGGGATGATATCATAAGAACAAAGAAAAGTACAGCACAGGAACAGGCCCTTCGGCCCTCCAAGCCTGCGTTGATCATGATGCCTGCCTAAACTAAAACCGAATGCACTTACAGAGTCCGTATCCTTCTATTCCCATCCTATTCATGTATTCGCCTCGTTGCCCCTTAAATGCCACTATCGTACCTGCTCCGATCGCCTCCCCAGGCAGCGCGTTCCATGTACATTTTTGGTCTCCTTATCTGAGGAAGGATGTTCTTGCTACAGAGGGACTACAACAAAGGTTTAGTAGACTGATTCCTGAGATGGCGAGACTGACTGATGAGGAGAGACTGAGTCGGGTAGGATTGTATTCACTGGAGTTTAGAAGAATGAGAGGGGGGATCTCATAGAAACCTATAAAATTTTAACAAGACTAGATAGGGTAGATGTAGCAGAGATGTTCCTGATGATGGCAGGGAGTCCAGAACCGAGGGTGATAGTCTAAGGACACGGGGCAAACAATTTAGGACTGAGATGAGAAGAAATTTCTTCCCTCAGAGAGTGGTGAACCTGTGGAATTCTCCATGACAAAAAGCAGTTGAGGCCAATACATTGTTGTGGCCTCAAGGGAAAGACTGGCCTCAAGGAAAAGACTCTTAGTACTGTAGAGGATCAGAAGGACCTTGGGGTCCGGGTCCATAGGACTCTAAAATCGACCCCGCAGGTGGAGGAGGTGGTTAAGAAGGCGTATGGTGTGCTGGCCTTTATCAATCGAGGGATTGAGTTTAGGAGTCCGGGGATAATGATGCAGCTATATAAAACCCTCGTCAGACCCCACTTGTGCTCAGTTCTGGTCGCCTCATTACAGGAAGGATATGGAAAAGATTGAAAGGGTGCAGAGGAGATTTACAAGGATGTTGCCTGGATTGAGTGGCATGCCTTATGAGGATAGGCTGAGGGAGCTCGGTCTTTTCTCCTTGGAGAGACGTAGGATGAGAGGAGACCTAATAGAGGTATATAAGATGTTGAGAGGCATAGATCGGGTGGACTCTCAGAGGCTTTTTCCCAGGGTGGAAATGGCTGCTACGAGAGGACACAGGTTTAAGGTGCTGGGGGGTAGGTACAGGGGAAATGTTCGGGGGAAGTTTTTCACACAGAGGGTGGTGGGCGAGTGGAATCAGCTGCCGTCAGTGGTGGTGGAGGCAAACTCAATAGGGTCTTTTAAGAGACTCCTGGATGAGTACATGGGACTTAATAGGATGGAGGGTTATAGGTAGGCCTAAAAGGTAGGGATATGTTCGGCAGAACTTGTGAGGCCGAAGGGCCTGTTTTGTGCTGTAGTTTTTCTATGTTTCTATTGTTATGCTTTCAAGAAGGAGTTAGATATAGTTCTAGGGGCTAAAGGGAGCATCGGATATGGGGAGAAATTGGGAAAAGGCTACTGAGTTGGATGATCAACCATGGTCATAATGAATGGTGGAGCAGGCTTGAAGGGCCGAATGGCCTACTTCTGCTCCTATTTTCTATACTTTTATATTTCTATGTCTGTGCAAGACACAAGTGACTATGTTTAAAATAACTTATTTGTCGGTAAAGTGTTTTGGGACTTCCTGAGGTTGTAATGGGTGCTACACAAATGCAAGTTTTAAAAATATTCCTCCTATTCAATTAGTCCTGCTCATTTGTTCTTTCCCCAGAAGGCTGCAAATCTTTTCTTCGTAAGTACAAAATCAATTTCCTTTTGAAAATTACGACTGAATCTGCTTCCACCATCTTGTTGGCACTCCAGATCAGGACAGCACAGTGGTATAGTGGTTCGCACTGCTGCCTCATAGCGCCAGGGACCCAGGTTCAATTCCAGCCTCGGGTCACTGTCTGTGTGAAGTTTGCACGTTCTCCCCATTTCTGCCTGTGTTCCCTCCAAATGTTACGGTTTCCTCCACATTCCAAAGATGTACAGGTTAGGTAGATTTGCCATGCTCAATTGCCCCTTAGTGTCAGGGGGATTAGCAGCGTAAATACTTGGGGTTACGGGGATAGGGCCTGGATGGAATTGTTGCTGGTGCAGGCTTGATGGGCCAAATGGCCTCCTTTTACACTGTAGGGATTCTGTGATTCCATGATAACTCATTTCTTTTAACCTAATAAACTTTTTCAATTTTCAACCTTACAGGTTACTTCTCAATTGCATGTTGTTTACAGTTTAGATTGAGTGTACATTTATTTTCTCACATTGTCCCTTTTTTGGAGAAACTCACCAGGATATCTTTATGAAATTGATGTTTAAACCTCTGTGTGTTATTTGTGGTATGTTCCAAGTGCTTCTCCCTTGCTACATCTGGTTCAGTTGAGCAGCAGATGTAACAGACATTGTGCTTTGTCTCACTGTACCACGTGGTGCCTGGGAATTAGGTCAGGTCCTGTGTTAACTGGAATTGCTGAGCTACTGTCTGCTCATTGCATCGTGTTCAATTGGAATATGTGCTTAAGCCTTTATCTGGATTTGTATCTGAAGTTCGTTTTGGGGGCAGGGTGAAGCTCTAAATAGATTTTCTCCACTTCTCATAGAATCATAGAATCTCTACAGTGGAGAAGGTGGCCATTCGGCCCATCAATCCTGCACCGGCAATAATCCCACCCAGGCCCTATCTCCGTAACCCCACGTATTTATTCCGCTGATCCCTCTAAACTACACACCCCGGGACACTAAGGGGCAATTTAGCATAGCCAATCAACCTAACCCGCATATCTTTGGACTGTGGGAGGAAACCGGAGCACCCGGAGGAAACCCATGCAGACATGGGGAGAATGTGCAAACTCCACACAGACGGTGACCCGAGGCAGGAATTGAACCTGGGTCCCTGGCGCTATGAGGCAGCAGTGCTAACCACTGTGCCACCATGCCGTCCTGATCTGGAATGCCAACAAGATGGTGGAAGCAGATTCAGTAGTTATTTTCAAAAGGAAATTGGTTTTGTACTTATGAAGAAAACTTGCCCTAATATGATGTTTGTCAGCCTGAATGTTAGAACAAAAGCTACATTTAAAAAATAAGATGGTAACCGTATCCATTTGAATTAAGGGCCGGAATTCTCTGGCCATACAAGCCCCTCACCGTCGACAGTGAGGACGGAGAATTAGGCGCTCAGCCAAATCTGTTCACTGCAGCGGGACGGGAGAATCCGAGCTACGAGCGAGGTTGGAGAATTCAGCCCTTAAGAGGACAGCACGGTGGCACAGTGGTTAGCACTGCTGCCTCACAGTGCCAGAGAGCCGGGTTCGATTTCGGCCTTGGGTGACTCTCTGAATGGAAGTTCCTCCAGTGTCTACGTGGGTTTCCTCTGGGTGCTTAAATTTCCTTCCACAGTCCAAAGATGTGCAGGTTACGGGGATTGGCTGTACTATATTGCCCCTTAGTGTCCAAAAATGTGTGGGTTAGTGGGGATTAACTATGGTAAATGCACGGGGGTGACAGGGATAGGGCGGAGAGGGGTGGGCCGGGGTAAGATGTTCTGTCAGAGAGTTGGTACAGACACGATGGGCTGAATGGCCTTCTTCTGCATTGTGGGGAATCCAAGATCACTTATTAGAAGTCAACCTACCTATCACTAAGGTAATCCTTCTGATTTAAGCTGAATGGGCCCACATATCTGTCTGGATTATCTGCACAGCTTTTTTCCCATCTAGTACCATAACTTATCGCAAAATTTGAGACCACCAGACTAATAGCACAAGTGGCTAAACATTTGCAAAATAATGAGTTTGCACCATCAAGAAATATACATCTGTAACAAATTCAAAGACGCGACACTTACCAAATAGACAGCAATTCCTCCTCCTATCATAAATCCACAGTACACATCAATCGGGTGATTCTTATACTGGATAATGCGTGTTAATCCAGCGATCACTGCACAGATGATAAATGTGAAGACTAGCAGTGGCTTGAGGAGTTTGGAGGAATCTGTCAGGGTTGCATTGAAGTACATCTAAATGATAAGTAGCAAATGATAAAAAACGGAATCAGTTTTGAAATAAACTAAACATATTATCGTGTTGCTGATCCATACACAACATTTATGAAAATCACTGAACTTAATCCAACATCTGAACTGCCTGAATTATATGGCTGAATGCCACAGAATTAGCAGCATAGAAAGAGTCCACTTAAACCAGTGTGAGTTTTGCAATTGAAGCTATCTACTGCCCTGCCCTTTCTCATATTACATCCATCTTTTTCAAATGTGTATCCAATTCCATTTTAAATGATGTAGAGTCAATGTGGGAAGGTAAGTACTGTGATAAATGTTTCTCTGTGTATTAAAATTTCTCCTAAGAGCTGTTGCACTCTTCTAATGATAATCCTCAGTCAATAGCCAGAATTCTCCGGTCGTTCACGCCCCGCTGCCACTGCCAGTGAGAACAGAGAATTTGGCACTCAGCCAAATCTCTGTTCCCTGCAGCAGGACTGGAGAATCCCAGTTGCGGCGAGGTCGGAGAATCTGGCCCAATGTCTATTTATTATCAATTCACCAACCATTACAAACCAGTATTCCATCATTTACTCTCTCAAAGTCTTTCATTACCTTGGAAAGTTCCATTAGATCATTGATCAAATTTCTGAATTCCAATTTAAATATTAAACCTCTCATCAACATAAAAAACTGATATCATGCTCGTGAATCTTCTCTGTACCCTTCCTGTGGTTCCATACACACTTTATTTTGTAGAGTCCTAGAATTCATGCAATCCCACTCTGGGGCCATTCAGTATCTGATATCACTTGATTTTTCTATTCAATGTCTCTACCAACAAAGCTAGAATCCTTATTTTTGCCTTATTTATGGCACTTTTAACCTGCATACCAACATTCAAAGGCATATTTGCACCTCTTGGTTTCAATGTTCATCCACCGTTACCATTTCAAGTCTAATTATTTTGTCCATTTTACATTTCTTTGTCTTAATATGCATGTGTGTACTCTGCTACCTTATCTATGTCTTCCTGCTATATTGTTTTTGGCATTCCTCCTAGTTTGCCGTCTTTGTCAAACTTTGATATCATTCACTGAGTACTACATCCAAATTATCTAAGTAAGTTGAAAAGAACAGACCCAACACACTTCCTTAGGATATGTGTCCTGTCAGTTTGAAAATTCCGTTGATCCTTCTAGCCATATTGTGACTTTCCCTTTCTATTTTATTCATGCATGGGATGTGGGCTGGCAAAGTCAGCGTTTATTACCCATCCCTTATTGCCTTGAACCGCTGCAGTCCATTTAGTAGGTACACCCATACTCCAGTTAGGGAGGGAGCTGCAGGATTTTGACCCAGCGACAGTGAAGGAATGGCAATATGTTTCCAAGTCACGGTGGTGAGTGGCTTGGAGTGGATCTTCCAGGTAGTCGTGTTCCCATGTATCTATTACTTTATCCTTCTTGATGGTTGTGGTTGTGTGTTTGGAAGCTGCTGTCTAAGGAGCATTTCTTTTAACAAAGGCACAATTGTTGTCACCGTCCAGTATTTTGGCACAATCCCCATTTCCACAATCTTTTTTGAAAAATTCTGGTTAGCATCTCCATTATCACTATCATAGATTTCTTCAGCATTGTGGGATGCATACTATCTCAGCCTGTGAGGATTCTATTTGCAGCTAATTCTTATTAATTTTTTAGGACTGTACTTTTTTGCTACTTTTTTGACTAGCCCACTGTCATATCCTATCCATAGTATTTGTACCATCCAAGTTTTCTTCTGAAAATATTGATGTTAAATATTTATTAAACACCTTGTCACTGTGAAGTACCGTTTGGCCCTCTTCATCTCTAATTATGTTTTTGATCAGTACATACAATGATCTCTTGCATAAATGTCCCTCTGTCCAACATTTTCCACGAGGGAGATCTTAGCCCATTTATTTAGGGCTAGTTAACATCCTTGCTAAAATAGTACTAGGAGGAATTTCAGATAAGCATGTTAAGTGTCTGTATGCTTTTGGGCTCAAGGCATCACATCCGGGCTACAGGTCAAATTGCACAGCATCATAACTTGTCCTTATAATGTTAAAGAAACTATTGTCGTAAATTGGAATTGAATAATTAATTACATAAATACATTTGCCAAAATAGATTGGGATAATAAAATTGCTGCTATGCTTACATTATGTAGTTTTGTTGCATCTTGCCAATTATCTTTCAATATAAAACATAGCTTAAAGATCACTTGCGCAATTAATTCAATTTTAAAGGGTGTGCAGGAACAGAGACCCAGGGTTAGACGTACACTAATTTTTAGTTGTAGGGCAAGTTGTGAAATCTGTAAAGAATTATAACAGATCCTTGGCTTTATGAATGGAAGTAGTTTACAAAAGCAAGGAGATTTACTCTAAACCTTTAGAAATCACTGGTTAGTCTCCAGCTGGCGGCCAGCTCAGTCAGTAGAGAATGAGGCTCTTTACCTCAAGGTCATGGCTTTGAGCGACATGTTGGGCACCATTGTTATGGGTGACTTGATGGCACAGTGGTTTGCACTGGTGCCTCACAGCATCAGGGACCTGGGTTTGATTCCCGGCTTGGGTCACTGTCTGTGTGGAGTTTGCACATTCTCCCCATGTCTGTGCGGGTTTCCTCCAGGTGCTCCGGTTTTCTCCCACAGTCCAGAAATGTGCAGGTTAGATGGATTTGACATACTAAATTGTCCCTTAGTGTCCCAAGATATGTGGGTTTGGGGGATTAGCGCGATAAATACGTGGGGCTAGGGGATTAGCGGGATAAATACGTGGGGTTGGGGGACAGAGCTTGGGTGGGAGAGTTGGTGCAGACTCGTGGACCAAATAGAATCACTACAGTGCAGAGTGAGGCTATGATTCTATGAATGAGCTGGCACAGCCCATGGTCTCCTTCAATACTGTTTAAGTCTATGATTCTATGACAAGTTACAAAAGTAATGTCTGAAGAGGACTGAGGAACATGCATTCAAATTGTAGGATGTTAAGCAGTTTTCCTTTTGCCAGGGAGTAGCGGGCCTTTAGAATACAATGCCACCTGGCATGTTAGTTGTTGACTCTCTGCCTTCAAGAGATAAGTTCTTGATTGCGACAGAAATAATTTCAAATGGAAGGCAAATGTCTTACCGGATAACACTCGGTTCATGTGAACTGTTGGAATGGTTTTATCATAGAATATCAAAAAGCCACACAGTGCAGAAGGAGGCCATTCGGCCCATTGAGCCTGCACTGAGAACAATCCCACCCAGGCCCTATCCCCATAACCTCACGTATTTACCCTGCCAATCCCCCTGACACCAAGGGACAATTTAGCATGGGCCAATCCATCTAACCTACACATCTTTGGACTGTGGGAGGAAACTGGAGCACCCAGAGGAAACCCGCGCAGACACAAGGAGAATGTGCAGGCTCATCACGGAGAGTGACCCGAAGCTGGAATTGAACCCGGGTCCCTGGCACTGTGGGGCAGCAGTGTTAATCACTCTGCCACCATGCCACCCTGATTTGGAGGCGGCGGGGGGGGGGGTGCGTCAGAGAGTTTTCCAGAATATGTTTTTCTCCTTTATTGACTGCATTTCTCTTTTTTTTTGGCCTCCCCCTGTGAGAATACATGGTTGTGGTGACGGGGGAGGGAGGAGTGTTTAATTATGATGGTTCAGCATAATAAACCAGCTGGTCTTTTCCTACCCGTCAATTTCATATGTTCTGGTCTGAATTATTTCTAATTTTCACGCTGATCATTTCACCTCCTAATGAGGAATGCAGCTAATCTTCATAGCCGAGCAAGGTCTTACTCACAGTTCATCATTAATTGACAGATTCAACTCTGCTGATTATAACACTGTGGATCACACAAGACGGCTCTGAATACTTACCGAAACATACACAGCTGCAAAGGCTGCGAGGGTAGCGTGCTGGGATGGGAAGGATTTTCTGCAAAGAGGAAAAACAACAATTTAATTATGCTGTTGATGTTCTAGTCACTTATTAGGACATTATCGTCGCGCAGAATAATTTCACTTCAGCAGATGAGTGTCATTGAACGGAATTATATACCACCTAAGTAGCTTTTTGTAGCTGCTGTTAATTTTGCTAATTTGCCCAAGCATTTCCCTGTGCCATATAATAAGACTGGACAATTAACTATTACATCTGTGCAGAATAACAGTCCTAAAGCTAATTAAGTTTATCTTTTACAGATTCTTTTTTCTTGATACTTTACAACTGGTGTCATTTGCTACATTTTATGTGAAGTACAGTGTTAAATGTGCTAATTCAAGACACAAGTTACCTTCTCAAAGGTAGCCCGCCATTCTTCAATATATATGCAACAACCTGTCCTAGTCCCTCCACACCAACACTATAATTAAGAAAGCCCACCAACACCTCTACTTCCTCAAGAGGCTAAGGAAATTTGGCATGTCCGCTACGGCTCTCACCAACCTTTACAGAGGCACTATAGAAAGCATTCTTTCGGGTTGTATCACAGCTTGGAATGGCTCCTGCTCTGTCCAAGACCACAAAAAACTACAAAGTGTTGTGAACAAAGCCCAGTCCATCACGCAACTCAGTCTCCCATCCATTGACTCTGTTTACACTTTCCGCTGCCTCGGAAAAGCAGCCAGCATAATCAAGGACCCCACACACCCCGGACATAGTCTTTTCCACCTTCTTCCGTTGGGAAAAATGATACAAAAGTTTGAAGTCAAGTACCAACTGACTCAAGAACAGCTTCTTCCCTGCTACCATCAGACTTTTGAATGGACTTACCTTGCATTAAGTTGATCTTTCTCTACACCCTAGCTATGGCTGTAACACTATATTCTGTACCCTGCTTTAACAAAAAACAAAGAACAGAGAAAATTTGTCTGTATAGCGCAAGAAACAATACTTTGCACTGTATACTAATGTATGTGACAGTAATAATTCAAACCAAACCAAGTCATCAATCAAAGAATTTCTTCTACCTAGAGAAATATATTATCTAAAGCACATTTTACTGATGGCAGTAATCTTCTGCATTTGTTACCTGACATTAGATTGACTTTTTTGGGGGAAACGAGAATTGAAAAGATTTAATCTATAAAAAGCGGTGTTAATATTTTTTCCATTACAGTCAGCAGACTTTTAAATCATCAGTTTTAAGTTGACATGCAATTGTTCATCGTGTGAAATCTTTATTACATGAAATTCAATAAGTCTCTCTGCCAGGAAATAAAATATAGTGGTTTAATTATGAAGACATCTTCAATCACTGCTTTCCTGTTGAATCTGTCAGCCTCCTCCATCTTACAGCCGCGTAAATAAGCAAACGCTAACTCTTTCCAGCTGAGATGCTATCTATGACCTATTGGCTTTCTGCATGGCTGTGTAGTTATTTACATCATATGTCACGTTGCCATGTTAGCATTACTGAACCTCCTGTCTGCTTGTATTAAATATTGGATTTTGAACAAGCACCAGTACTTTTCAATTGTAACATTCCAAAAAGGTCAGTGCTGGAAAATATCACCACGCTATCTGGCAGCGAACTGTCATGTGGTGGGTCTAACAGTAAGCAAATACATGATTCAGAAAGCATCTGTGGGTTTGTTCTTAGTAGCTGTGTTTGAAAGCAGCTTTAGTGTCTCTCAAATGAGCTTCTTAAGGTAAGTTGTCGTGAATGTATCAAGAAAGAACACTTTGCTATGATATCAAGTAGATTGTGGCATCTGAACACTTTTTTGGCAAACAACAAAGAGAACAAAGAACAAAATAACGCACAGGAACAGGCCCTTCAGTCCTCCAAGCCTGTGCCGATCATGATGCCCTAACTAAACTAAAAAAACCTTCCGCCCTTACTTGGTCCATATCCCTCTATTCCATTCCTATTCATGTATCCATCCAGAAGCTTCTTAAATGTTTCTAATCTGCCTGCTTCCACCACCTTCTCTGGCAGCCCATTTCAGGCACTCACCACTCTGCACGAAAAACTTCCCTTGCACATCTCTCTTAAACAGTCTCCCCTCACCTTAAACCTGTGCCTCCTTGTAATTGACACTTCCACCCTAGGAAAAAGCCTCTGACTATCCACCTATCTATATACCTCTCATAGTTTTGTAGGCGTCTATCTGGTCTTCCCTCAGCCTCTGTCTGAAGGCAACCCTAGTTTATTCAACCTCTTCTCAACACCCTTGAGACCAGGTCACATCCTGGTGAATCTTCTTTGCACTCTCTCTAAAGCTTCCACCAGTTAAACATGTCAATCCTGGGATGCTGCTGAATACTGAAGTTTCTACTTCCTATCTCATCCAGTAGAAAAGTGAGTTGACAGTGGGGCGGCACGGTGGCACAGTGGTTAGCACTGCTGCCTCACAGCACCAGGGACCCGGGTTAGATTCCCGGCTCAGGTCATGTCTGTGCAGAGTTTGCACGTTCTCGCTGTGTCTGCGTGTGTTTCCTCCGGATGCTCCAGTTTCCTCCCACAGTCCAAAAGACATGATGGTTAGTTGCATTGGCCATGCTAAATTCTCCCTCAGTGTACCCGAACAGTTTAAAGTTTATTTATTAGTCACAAGGGTTACATTAACACTGCAAGGAAGTTACTGTGAAATTCCGCTAGTTGCCACACTCCGGCGCCTGTTCGGGTCAATGCACCTAACCAGCACGTCTTTCAGACTGTGGGAGGAGACCAAAGCACCCAGAGTAAACCCACACAGACACGGGGAGAATGTGCAGACTCTGCACCAACAGTGAACCAAGCCAGGAATTGAACCCGGGTCCCTGACACTGTGAGGCAGCAGTGCTAACCACTGTGCCACCATGCCGGACAGGCACTGGAGTGTGGCAATTAGAGGATTTTCACAGTAACTTCATTGCAGTGTTAATGTAAGCCTACTTGGAACACTAATGAATAAACTGATTGAACATAATGACATAAGAAATAGGAGCAGGAGTAGGCCATCTAGCCCCTCGAGCCTGCCCCGACATTCAATAAGATCATGGCTGATCTGAAGTGGATCAGTTCCATTTACCCGCATGATCCCTATAACCGCTAATTCCCTTACCGATCAAGAATCCATCTATCCGTGATTTAAACATATTCAACGAGGTAGCCTCCACCACTTCAGTGGGCAGAGAATTCCAGAGATTCACCACCCTCTGAGAGAAGAAGTTCCTCCTCAACTCTGTCCTAAACTGACCCCCCTTTATTTTGAGGCTGTGCCCTCTAGTTCTAGTTTCCTTTCTAAGTGGAAAGCATCTCTCCACCTCTACCCTATCCAGCCCCTTCATTATCTTATAGGTCTCTATAAGATCCCCCCTCAGCCTTCTAAATTCCCACGAGTACAAACCCAATCTGCTCAGTCTCTCCTCATAATCAACACCCCTCACCTCTAGTATCAACCTGGTGAACCGTCTCTGCACTCCCTCCAAGGCCAATATATCCTTCCGCAAATAAGGGGACCAATACTGCACACAGTATTCCAGCTGCGGCCTCCCCAATGCCCTGTACAGATGCACAGATGATTGACATGATTTAGACTAGGTTGTCTATAAGCCACTGCGTATTCCTCTACAGACCTAGAAAGTCCAAGACCGCAGGTGCTGAAGCAATGAAAAATTCACTCTTGTTTTGAAACCTCGAAGTTCCTCAATATTCACGTTAAGATTAAGTTATTTTGCATTAACCAAGGTAGGATTTGCCAATACTGAGATATGGGTCATTTTTCCATTACTGATATCAGGGGCATTCTTTCATGCTGTACAATGATGATCATCACATCTACTTTGATCATGTTGTTGTTTCGATATATTTATCTTTAATAATGTAAATTAAAATGACATGGGCTCTAACAACTGTAACTGTTCCAGGAAATTAAGGAACATATGTAATCACACGGTCCGGCATACCACCGCCTCCCCACCTCCCACCAGTCTAATATTAACATCAAGTCGGGGGATCAACCCTGGTTAAATGAAGAGTGCAGGAGGGCCTACCAGGGGCAGCACTATGCAAACCAAAAATGAGGTGCCAATCTGGTGAAGGCACAATACAGGACTACTTGTGTGCCAAACAGTGGAAGTAGCAAGTAATAGACAGGGTTAACCAACAGATCAGATCTAAGCTCCACAGTCAAACTACATCCAGCCATGAATGATGGTGGACAATTAAACAACTAACAGGAGGAGGAGGCTCCATGAATGTCCCCATCCCCACTGAGCAGACTGGGATGAAATGCATTGGAATTTAGAAGAATAAGGGGGGGATCTTACAGAATCATATAAGATTATGAAGGGAATAGATAAGACAGAAGCAGGGAGATTGTTTCCACTGGTGGGTGAAACCAGAACTAGGGGGCATAGCCTCAAAATAAGGGGGAACAGATTTAGGATTGAGTTGAGGAGGAACTTCTTCACCAAAAGGGTTGTGAATCTGTGGAATTCCCTGCCCAGTGAAGCAGTTGAAGCTACCTCGTTGAATGTTTTTAAGGCAAAGATAGATAGATTTTTGAACAGTGAAGAAATTATGGTGAGCGGATGGGTAAGTGGAGCTGAGTCCACAAAAAGATCAGCCATAATCTTATTGAATGGCAAAGCAGGCTCGAGGAGCCATATGGCCTATTCCTGCTCCTAGTTATTATGTTCTTATCCTCAATAATGGGGGAACTCAGTGTATCAATAAAGCATTTGCAACCATCTTCAGCTAGAAGTGCTGAGTGGATGATCCATCTCGGCTTCCTTCTGACATCTCCAGCATCAAAATGTCAGTCTTCAATCAATGCAATTCACTCCACGTGATAAGACAAAATGGCCACAGGCATCAGATACCGCAAAGATTATGGGCCTTGACAATATTCCGGCAATAGTACGGAAGACAGGTGCTCCAAAACTAGCTGCATCCCGAGCCAATCTGTTCTAGTACAACTGCAACACTGGCATTTACCTGGCAATGTGAACGTTGCCCAGGGATGCCTTGTCTACAAGAAACAGGCCAAATCTAACCTGGCCACTTACAGCCCCATCAGTCTACTCTCAATCATCAGCAAAATGATGAAAGAGGCCATTAAAGTGGGAAACATTCTACTTGCCTGCCTCCCATTGTCCACTCGCCATCATTTCCAATTCATCCAGCAGCTTTTCATATCCTCTCCTGCATCAAGTTCTGCTTATTTCATCGCTATTTCATCATCACTATTGCTAACCTACACTGGCTGTTGGTCACACTGGCCGGAACTCTATCATCTTGCCCGCCATGGAATCGGCACGGGCGAGGGTCTGACAACAGAAATCTCCGTTGACTTCGGGAGGAAACTTCCGGTCTCACCTGAGAGAGGCCGTAGAATCCCGCCCACTATCTCTGTACCACCCCCTCCCCCTCCTCCCTCCTCACATTTGTTGTTCTTGTGCAGCTCTCTTTTTCAATCTCCACAAATGCTAGCTATGTTTTCACTGCCCATTTTGTTTCTGGAATCTCCGCCCTAAACCTCTTTGCCCCTCGCTCCTTCCTTTCTTTTAAGATATTGCTTAAAATCCATCTCTTTTCCCACCCTTTCATTCACCCCATCTCATCTCCCTCCTTTGGCTCAATGCCCATTCCCCTCAAACCTCCATGATCTGCCTTGAGGTGATTTTCCGAATTAAAGGCGTGATGTAACTGTAAATTGTTAATGAAAGAGAATGATGGTGAATAGAGATCAGCCTATTTTGGACCCATCACTCCTCAGAAAAGGAGAGCATTGGTTAAGTCGAATCAAAAAGCCCCCTTCAGGCAGCAGCATAATATGTCTCAGTGCTAATTACAGAAGGGCATCTTTAATCTATCAGCATGACAATTCCTAGATTAGTGTTCCTTCCCTGCTCCTGCTCTTCACAGTAGGAATGTGCAAATTATTAGAAATGAGTCCATCAGGAACTGAGTTAAAGATGCTTAACTCCATCTGACAGCTATCAAAGAGATGAGGCATTTGTCTAAGCAGTCTAAATGAGACCAGAACAAGGATCCTCTTAGTTTATTTCAATATTAAAAGCATAGAAAGCATTAGATAGCACTTAGTGGTAATTCCGTCATTAAATATCAATTTTTAAAAGAAATCTCATCTATTGAAAGTGACCTATGATGTGGACAGGGTAAAGGCAGCAATTCAGCATTTCCCCATTCACTTCTTGTCACACAGCTGGAAGCATCATGCCAGTTGTGGCAGCCCAACAGCATCTATTTTATTGATTCATTTACGGGATTTGGGCATCACTGGCTGGGTCAGAATTTATTGCCTATCCCGAACTGCCCTGCATTTCAGAGGGCATTTGATAGTCAATCATTGCTGTGGATCTGGAGTCACATGTAGGCCAGGCCAGATAAGGATGGCAGATTTCCTTCCCTAAAGGCCACTAAAGGACAACTGACTCAAGAACAGCTTCTTCCCTGCTGCCATCAGACTTTTGAATGCGCCTATCATATATTAAGCTGATCTTTCTCTACATCCTAGTAACACCACCTTGTGCACCTTCTCCTTTCCTTGATTTGATTTGATTTATTATTGTCACATGTATTAACATACAGTGAAAAGTATTGTTTCTTGCGCCCCACACATAGAGAAGGAAACAAGAGAGTGCAGAATGTACTATTATAGTCATAGCTGGGTGTAGAGAAAGATCAACTTAATGCAAGGTATGTCCATTCAAAAGTCTGACAGGAGCAGGAAAGAAGCTGTTCTTGAATCGGTTGTTACGTGACCTCAGACTTTTGTAACTTTTTCCCGAAGGAAAATTCTTTATGAATGATATGCATTAGAAATCATAGAAATCATAGAAACCCTACAGTACAGAAAGAGGCCATTCGGCCCATCGAGTCTGCACCGACCACAATCCCACCCAGGCCCTACTCCCATATCCCTACATATTTTACCCGCTAATCCCTCTAATCTACGCATCCCAGGACACTGAGGGGCAATTTTAGCATGGCCAATCAACCTAACCCGCACATCTTTGGACTGTATATTGTCCGTATAGCGTGCAAGAAACACTTTTCACTGTATTCCAATACATGTGACAATAATAAATCAAATTATCAGTGAACTAGACAGGTTTTTATGACAATCATTTCATGGTCATCACTAGACTTTTTTTTTATTTATTGAATCCAAATTTCACAATCTGCCGTGGTGGGATTTGAACTCGGATTCCCCAGGGCATTAGCCTGGCTCTCTGGATTACTAGTCCAGTGACAATACCACTATGCCACCACTTCTACTGAAAGAGAGACAAAGATGGAGCATGGTTGGATGCTATGCTGTCTGATTTTATAAAATAATCTTAATTATAATCCACTTTTCTTCAATACACCTCAAGAAATGTACTTAAAAGTTTACTGTAAATAAGTAATTAAAACAAACTGGGGAGGGGGAGGGGGCAGGAGTAATTAGATTATATTTTGCTCATTTTTCAGACAAAAAGACTGCCTGCTTAAAGTGTCATGATGTGGAGATGCCGGCGTTGGACTGGGGTAAACACAGTAAGAAGTTTAACAACACCAGGTTAAAGTCCAACAGGTTTATTTGGTAGCAAAAGCCACTAGCTTTCGGAGCCTTAAGCTCCTTCTTCAGGTGAGTGGGAATTTCGTTCACAAACAGGGCATATAAAGACACAAACTCAATTTACAGAATAATGGTTGGAATGCGAATACTTACAGCTAATCAAGTCTTAAAGGTACAAACAATGTGAGTGGAGAGAGCATTAAGACAGGTTAAAGAGATGTGTATTGTCTCCAGACAGGACAGCCAGTGAAATTCTGCAGGTCCAATGTCACAATGAATTTTCCTTCGGGAAAAAGATACAAGAGTCTGAGGTCACGTACCAACCGACTCAAGAACAGCTTCTTTCCTGCTACTGTCAGACTTTTGAATGGACGGGTTCATGTCACACTATCTGTAATCCCCACAGCTTGCCTGAACCTGCAGAGTCTCACTGGCTGTCCTGTCTGGAGACAATACACATCTCTTTAACCTGTCTTAATGCTCTCTCCACTCACATTGTTTGTACCTTTAAGACTTGATTAGCTGTAAGTATTCGCATTCCAACCATTATTCTGTAAATTGAGTTTGTGTCTTTATATGCCCTGTTTGTGAACAGAATTCCCACTCACCTGAAGAAGGAGCTTAAGGCTCCGAAAGCTTGTGGCTTTTGCTACCAAATAAACCTGTTGGACTTTAACCTGGTGTTGTTAAACTTCGTACTGTGCTTAAAGTGTGCCAGAAGTGCACGCAGCACCGTAACGCATTGGGTGCTCTTTAGATGTCCCTGGTGCACCCCCCCCTGACAGAAACCCCGGCATTCTTGAAATATGTTGATAAATATTGTTAAAATATATCATTTCCAGCAAGCATAAATAAGCCGTGGTATAAGAGCTCAACTGATTACATAGACTCATAAACAGAGCCACATTTTCAGCAAACAAAAGGAATATGTTCAAGCCTCGCACATTTATTTTCAATTACCTGGGAGCTTGGGGAGCCAACAGTTCCCTGTTGCTTTTGCCATGGCAACACCTCAGCCAACCAGAGTTGATTTGCCAACTAATCTGCACTCTCTTCTCTGTATAGATCATTGTGATCATTTGAAATTTCACCTTCTTGCGTTTGTCCTGCTATAGGGGGTGATCTTACCTAAAAATTACCTAAGAGTTTCAGACCTGTTCGGCACTGCCCATAGATGCCGCCCCCTTCCTGGGCACAAACCCGGTTTTTCGCCCCGCTCGCGATCTTATCAGCCCAACACGCCGGTCGACAGTAGACTTTTGGCAACATCTCTCCTTTTAGCTGTAAGTTTTCCACGCTTATGGCGATCAGAAAAGGTGACAGATGCACTGTTTGTGAGCCACCAATAATTCATCATCTGAGCAGGAGGAACGGTCACTAGGATCTTCTCATATTGCTTAACTTCCATAGGTGCAGGTCCATCCTAGGCTACGGGCTGAGTAAAACACACTGGTTCCACACCTAGAAGTTGACTACGTTCCAATATCCGGACCTGCCGTAGTCTCACGCCTAATAATAACGCTAATTGTCACCAATTAACTGCAATTGGCATAGGTCAGTGTCAGGTGACCCATCATATGCTTATTGGAAAGGAGAAACTGTGGATTGTGAAGACTGTTGAGTTTTGTAGTCTATTAAGTCTTTTAATTTGATCTTTTGTCTGACAACCATATCAATCTTCAGAGGTACCAAAATGTCATAAGTGTTCCACTTTTAGACACTGGGGAGTTGGACATTAATGACATATTTCCATGCGCAGGGATCTGCACCATTGGAGTGTGAGGTGAGGCATGCCAAAAGGGTTAAAACTGCCTTTAGATTCAGTCAGGTTGCCTCAATACCCTCCTGCATGCAGTTGAAGACCAGCCAATTATAGAACTGGGAAGAGGAGGAAACCTGTCAGAGATCTCATTGAAACTTACAGAATATTGAAAGGCTTGGATAGAGTGGACATGGGGAAGATGTTTCCATTAGTAGGAGAGACTAGGATCCAAGGGCACAGCCTCAGAATAAAGGGACGGCCGTTCAAAACCAAGATGAGAGGAATTTCTTCAGCCAGAGAGTGGTGTATTTGTGGAATTCATTGACAGAAGGCTGTGGAGGCCAGGTCATTGAAGGTATTTAAGACAGAGATAGATAGGTTCTTGATCAATTAGGGGATCAAAGGTTAGGGGAAATGGTGGGAGAATGGAGTTGAGAAACACATTAGCCATGATTGAATGGTGGGGAAGACTCGATGGACCGAATGGCTAAATTCTGCTCCTATATTTTACAATCTTATGGTCTAAGTCTCACCCTGAAGACATATTGTTCCCTTTTGACCAATCATTCCAGTTAATTAGGAAGTTGATTGGCTCAATTGGGTTTTAAATTGCCACTTAAATAATGCTGGCGGTTTCCTGGCTTTTTGACCCACCCACGTTTGGTATTATCATAAACTAGTGTGATGACATTGTGACTCAATGCAATCACACCCCAAAATACGCTCTATGAAATGGGAAATACCCCCGATCGCGGAACGCATTATTCAAACCTACACATGCGCAGCCCCTGCATACAACTCATCAGGGGGCAGCATGGTTTTACAACAGAAGGAGTTTCCATTTGTTTGATATTCAGCTTGTATGTGACTACAACTAGCGCAGGTCTGTGTTCAGTTTCTCAGCAATCGTCATGATGGGTTTGTGCTGCGCCAGTCCAGTCCCACTCAGCCCATCATGTGGCAAGCTGGGGGCTGCTTTCATGGCATCCTTGGTTGTCTTCCTTGTTGCAGTTCTTGCCCCTGATTTAGGAACCTCAAGGATTAACCCAGCAGAAGTTCCATATTCAGCAAGTGAGACTGGGTAGAATCACTGAAAGTGATTGGTCCCTCCACAAATTAACTGTGCAGAACTGTCTTGCAAACAAATACCTGTTAGTATAACTTGGCCCTAAAGCATTCTAGAAGCCTAAGATGACTAACCAGACTTACCCTAAGGATCCCTATACATTTCAAATGGGAAAACTGCTTGCCAGCTGTTCCCACAAAGATTTGTGGGTGAATTAAGAAAGAGTCACTGCAGGCATGCATGGATACCAATTTCCCAATAGGGGCCTGATTCAGGCACAGGATCTGTAATAACAAATTTAAGTGATGCCTACATTTGTATTAAGTAACTGCCAGTGACACCTATCAAGCACCCAATCTACACTATGATATTGGAATAGTGTAGATTAGAGGGGCTTTAGATTGGTACCACTGGTCGGCGCAACATCGAGGGCCGAAGGGCCTGTACTGCGCTGTAATGTTCTATGTTCTAATCCAATATAGCATAGGGCACACTTCCAGAACTACTCTGATGTAGGGCACCCCACTATAATCTCCACCTCTTGGCAGCTGTTTCAAGCCTGGAAAACATGCAAAATGCACACCAGTGAGGGGAGAGCAAGTGCCCTTGACATCAAGGCAGCATTTACAGAGTGTGGAATCACAGATCTCTCAGTTGATGTCACTGAGAATCCATGGAAAAACTCTCCATTGGTTGCAGTCAAACCAAGCACAAAAGGGGATGGTTGTGGTTATTGTAGGCCAAACATTTCAGCCTTTGGACATGGTTGCAGGAGTTCCTCAGAGTAGTGCCCTGAGCCTGACCATCTGCAGTTAGCACCGCTAACCACTGTGCCACAGTGCCAGGGACCCAAGTTCGATTCCTGGCTTGGGTCACTGTCTGTGTAGAATCTGCACGTTCTCCCCGTGTCTGCGTGGGTTTCCACCGGGTGCTCCAGTTTCCGAAATACGTGCAGGTTAGGTGGATTGGCCATGCTAAATTCTCCCTCAATGTCCCCGAACAGGTGCCAGAGTATGGCGACTAGGGGATTTTCACAGTAACTTCATTGCAGTGTTAATGTAAGCCTACTTGTGACAATAATAAATAAACTTTAAAAAACTGCTTCATCAATGTCCTTACCTCCATCATAAAGTTGTAAGTAGGAAGTTTACTTTCGATTGTACAATGTTGAGTACCATAAGCAACTCCTCAGATTCTGAAGCAGTCTGTGTGTAAACGTAGCAAGACCTGAACAATATTCAGGCTTGGGCTAGTAAGTGACAAGTAACATTTCACACAAGTGCCAGGTAATAACTACCTCCAACAAGTGATAGACATTCTTGACATTCAATGTTATTACCATCACTGAGTCCTCCACCATCAACATCCTGGGAGTTAGCATTGACCACAAACTGAACTGGACTAGCCATATACATACTGTGGCTACAAAAGCAGGTCACAGACTGGGAAACCAATAGTGAGTAATGCATCTTCTAACTTCACAAAGCCTGTTCATCATCTACAAGGCACAATGTCAGGATTGTAATGGAATACTCTCCCCTTGCCTGGATGAGGGTGGCCCCAATGACATTCAAGAAGCTTAACACAATCCAGGACAAAGCAATCCACTGGATAGACATCCTGTTCATCACCCTAAACATTCACTCCCTCCACCACCGACAAACAGTGACAGCTGTGCATACCATCTACAAGATGTACCGCAGCAACTCACCAAGGCTCCTTCAGCAGAATCTTCCAAACCCGCAACCTCTACCACCTAGAAGGACAAGGGCAGCAGACACATGGGAACAAATTCCCTTCCAAGTTACACATCACCCTGACTTGGAACTGCATGGTCTTTCCTTCACTGTCGCTGGATCAAAATCTTGGAACTCCCTCCCTAACAGCACTATGGGCATACTTACACCAGATGGCATGCAAAGGTTCATGAAGGTAGCAAACAACAAGCTTCTCAAATGCAATTAGGAATGTGAAACAAATACCTGTCTTGCCAACAACACCTATATCCCATGAAAGAATACTTTCTAAAATTATTTCCATGTTATAGTGTTTAGCTATACCCACACAGAGGCAATATTGCCCTGGTGTTGTAAGAAATTATGTATGATTCTGTGTATTTTTCACATTTTACTTTATATGCATAATTATAAAACTGCAGAATCATTTTGCATGCCAAAAAAGTATATATTTTTAAAAATCTACAGCGCAGGTAACCTACAGTAAGGATGATGTTGGGAGTTTATTATATTCAAGTATATTTAGCAAATTAAAGATGACTGTAGGTTTCCAAAGGATAGCTTATTTCATGTCGCTTAATTGGAATTCTATAACAGTGTCACTAGTGATTAATAAAGAACTTTTTTTCCTGTAGTGTCTTTAATATATTCAAGTTGTTCCAAGTACATTGCAATCATTAAATTACTAGTGCCATGACCGCTATCATATAATGATTTTCAAACAAAACGTACTGATCAATGTTAGAAACTATCAATTATAAAGCTTTGCAGGGATTGGTCCCAGGGTAATTATTGTCACTAATAATCACAGCATAGAAGGAGCTGGTACAAATAATGGATAGGACGAAATATGAAGAGGCTAGTGTAGTTGATGTTGTGCATTTGGACTTTCAAAAGGCTTTTGATATAGCACCACAGAATAGACTTAAGCAAAGTTGATGCCCATGGGATTGCAGAGACAGTGACAGTCTGGATATTAAATTAATTAGGGGACAGAAAGTAGAGAGTAAGTGGTGACCTGGAGCGATGACCTGGAGGGAAGGTGGTGTTCCTCAAGGATTGGTATATGGATCACTGCTCTTTATGCTAATTGTTCCTAACTTGGACTTGGGTATTTAGGTCAGAATGTCAAAATATGTAAATGACACAAAACTCAGAAATGCAGTGAACAATGTGAAGGACCCTAATAAAGTTCAGGTAAACCAGCTGGTTAAAAGGGCAGACAAATAGGATATTTAGGAAATTCACGCAAAGAATGAGGGTAGGCAAGCTAGGCTAAACAGTACAATTTTGAAGGGACAACACACACACACACACAATAAAACACAGTTGGTGTAGAGTAGGCACACTGAATGGTACCAGGATAAGGGACTTCAGTGACATGGAGATACAAGCAAAGCTGGACCTGTTCTCCTTAGAGCAGAGGAGATTTGATAGAGGTGTTTTATGTCATGAAGAATTTTGACAAAGTAAATTAAGGTTTTTTTCTGATTGGCAGTCATTGACTAGTGGGGTTCCACAGGGATAGGACCCCAAACGTTCACATTATATATTAATGATTTGAAAGAGGGAATTGAATGTATTATCTCCAAATTTGCAGATGATGCAAAGGTGAATGGTCGGGCGAGCTGTGAGGAGGATGCAGAGATGCTTCAGCATGATTTGGACAGGGTGAGTGCGTGGGCATCTGCATGGCAGATGCAGTATAATGTAGATAAAGGTGAGGTTTTCCACTTTGGTACAAAAATCGGAAGACAGATTATTACTTGAATGTGTGTAAATGGTGAGAGGTGGACCTTGGAGTCCTCATGCATCAGTCACTGAAAGTAAGCATCTCGAGTCCAGAACCAGGGGTCATGGTTTGAGAATAAGGGGTAAACTTTTTAGAACTGAGGTGAGGAGAAAGTTCTTCACCCAGAGGGTGGTGAATGTGTGGAATTCATTTTCACAGAATGTAGTTGAGGCCAAAACTTTGTCTGATTTCAAGAAGAAATTAGATATAGCTCTCGGGGCTAAAGGGATCAAGGGATATGGGGGGAAGGGGGAATCAAGATATTGAATTCGATGATCAGCCATGATCAAAATGAATGGTGCAGCAGGTTCGAAGGGCCGAGTGGCCTACTTCTGTTTCTAGTTTCTATGTTAAGAAGAAACTGTTTTCTGCGGTAGAAAGGTTGATACCGGAAGGTATTGACAAAAGAACCAGAGATGACATAAGGAAAAGAAGTTCTGACCCAGCAATGTTGCATTCTGGAAGACAGTTTAATGGTGAAAGCAGAGTCAAAAGCAACTCTCACAATGATATTGATGAATACTTCAAGGGGAGAATTTGAAGGGTTATGGGGAGAGAAGAGTGGGATCAATTGGATTCGCTCAAACAGACACAAGAATTGGCAAAGATACCATGGGCTTCATTTACGCCGAGTCACGATGACTTGGGAGTCCTTTAGAAATGGCGGGTGGGTCCCATTCCGGGATTCCCAACCCCATTCCTGGGGGATTCCGATCATCAGGAGTGCCTTTTAAGGATTTGAATTTAAAGCCTGCACCCTCAGCTCCTGACCTGGCGAGTTCTACTGCAAGATTAGGCTTGTCCTAGTCCTCCACAATTTTCATAGACATGGGCAAGCATGAGGGAACATTTTGAAAGGCAAGTTCAAAAGGTCCTGCTCATGCCCCCTTTGCTGTGCAATGCCCCACCCCTCAAAACAACCCTATTGCCCCTGTGCCCCCTATGCCAAGCTATGGCACTTCCATGCTCAAACAAAAAAGGAAAGGAGGTGGGGTGACGTTGTTAGTTTAGGATGAACTAGCGCAATAGTGCAAGAGGATATTGGCTCAGAAAATCTAGAAGTAGAATCAGTCTGAGTGGAACTAAGAAGCAACAAGGGGCAGAAAACAGTGGTGGGAGTTACCTAACGGCTTCCAAACAGTAGTGCTAACGTAAGGGATGGCAATAAATATGAAATTAGAGGTGCATGTAAAAAAATCATGGGTGACTTTCATTTAAATATGGATTAGACAAATAAAACTAGCAACAATACTGTGGCAGATAAATTCCTGGAATGCATATGAGATTTTTTTTTTAGACCAATATGTTAAGGGAACAAGCTATCCTAGATTTGGTATTGTGCAATGAGAAGGGGTTAATTAACAATCTTGTTTTGCAGGAACCTTTAGGAAACAGTGACCATAACATGACAGAATTCTTACTTTGGACGGAAAGTGAAGAAGTTCATTCTGAACTCGAGTCCTAAATTTGAATAAAGGAAAATATCAAAGTATGAGGTGTGAGTTGTCTAAGATTGATTGGGTAACTTCATTAAAAGGCATATCAATGGCTAGACAATTATTAATATTTAAGGAACAAACATATACATTGCAACAGTTATACTTTCCTTTCTGGCGCAAAAACACAACAAGAAAAGTGGCCCAACCATGGCTTACAACAGAAATTAGGGATAGCATTAGATCCAAATAGGAGTCATATAGCATTGCTGGAAAAAGTAGCAAGTCTGAGGATTGGGAGAAGTTCAATATGCAGCAAAGGAGAATGAAGAGATTAATTAAGGGGGAAAAATGGAGTACGAGAGTAAACTTGCAAGTACCATAAAAGCTTCCGTAAGTGTATAAAAAGAATAGTGAAGGTAAATGTAGGTCCCTTACAGTCCAAAATAGGAGAATTTATAATAGAGTACAAGGAAATAGTGGAGCAATTAAACAACTACTTTAATTCTTTCTTCCCAGAAGAAGACACATATAACTTGATGGAAATGTTAAGGAATCAAGGGTCCAGTGAGAAGGAGGAACTGAAGGAAAGTAGTATTACTGACAAAATACTGTTGGAGAAATTAATTGGACTGAAAACCAATAAGTCCCCAGGGTCTCACAACCTACAACACAGGGTACCAAAGGAGTTGGTCATGGAAACAGTGGATGTGTTGGCTGTCATTTTCCAAAATTCTGTAGACTCTGGAACAGTCCCAGCAGATTGGAGGGTGGCAAATGTAACCTGCTATTTAAAAAATGGAGGGAAGAAGAAAGCTGGGAACTGCTGACCAGTTAGCCTAACATCAGTTGTAGGGAAAATACTAGAGTTGATTATAAACAGAGGGACAACAGGACACTTATTAATGGGATTAGACAAAGTCAACGTGGATTCATGAAAGATAAATCATGTTTCACCAACCTACTGGAGTTTTTGAGGATGTTATTTGTAGATTAAATAAAGCTGAACCAGTGGATGTGGTGTATTTGGTTTTCAGAAAGTTTTTGATAAATTCCCACATAATGGGGCGGCACGGTAGCACAGTGGTTAGCACCACTGCCTCACAGCACTAGGGACCCAGGTTCAATTCCAGCCTTGGTCACTGTCTGTGTGGAGTCTGCACGTTCTCCCTGTGTCTGCATGGGTTTCCTCCGGGTGCTCTGGTTTCCTCCCACAATCCAAAGATGTGCGGGTTCGGTTGATTGGCCATGCTAAATTGCTCCTTAGTGCCTAGAGACGAGCAGGGGTTTCGGGGGTAGGGCTTGGGTGGGAACTTTATTGGTGCAGGCTCGATGGGCCGAATTGCCTCCTTCTGCACTGTAGGGATTCTATGATTCTATTCTACGATAAGAGGTTAGTGTGCAAAGAATTCATAGAATTGGGGAAAATATATTGACATGGATTGAGAATTGATTAGCAGACAGGAAACAGCTCATCTCAATGAAAGTGTCAGACCTTTTAAAGTATCAACAGCTGAAACTGCAAGCACTTGAAACCTCTTAATCTTATATAAATACGTATTATGAAATTGACAGATGGGATTAGAGAGCCAGAGCTGTTATTCAAGTAACATATTCCTGGGGAAATTGGATTGCATTTCTGGACTCGCTAAATACATGTCAGCATGTACGCAATTGCACCTTATGATACAGATTGGATGAGGGATATGAACATTGAGAATAGGATTGGCCTTTATTAACAGGCAAACCAAGTGCCATCTTTGACCAGCTCAACGTAAACTGCCATCATGATTTGTAGCAAAGCAAAAGCCTTGCCCTGTCGAAGGAAAACCTTAAGGGAGCTTTTCCCAGTGAGCAGAGATGCGCAAAAACTAAACTTGATCAGTACAGACAGTAAATCTCTCTGGTAATGTAGTTATAATTTAATCCTCGTCATAATTTGCAGAAGTAATACTATTTATATTTGATTACTGACTAGGAAGGATGACTGCATTCTAACAATTACGGAGTTTCACATTTAAGATTTATAAATGAAAGAATGTTGCTGCAATAAATTACTCCAAGTAGTTGTGTGTAATTGTGCACATTACTCAACTCCCAGACTTCAGATTTAATCACAACAGACAGGCAGTATGTCAGTGTTTATTTTCAATTTTGATAATTAGTATTTGAATGGCAGAGTAAAATGTTTGCAGCAAGGTTTTCAGCAACAGCAAGGACAACAAAACTGTCAGTCTATTTTTGATTCTGATTAATGTCGCAAGTGTCGAAACAAAGTTTGCTAGGAACTTTTAGAAAAATTGGGTATAATTTTATTGCTAAGTCTAAAAGCAAAATGCAAGTCCTATTCAAACATTTCCAACTTCAGCTGCAGTGACAAGACGTGCCCTCACACTATCAAACATGTTATACGTCACATGAGCAACTTGGAATGCATCTTAATTAACCCCATCATTGGCCGGGATTTTCCACCCCATCCTGCGGTGAGTTTTCCAGAGGTGGTCAGCATCTTCCGGTCCTGCCAAAGTCACTGGCTATTTGCATTGCTCACTGGCCGCAAGACCAGGGAACCCGCCGTGGGGGTTCACCTACGATGGGAAGGGCTGGAAAATCCCACCAATTGTCCTTTCCAATACTGCTGTCAAATATAAAGGCCAGATTTTCAGCAAAGTGTGCAAAACATCTAATTATAATTTGCAGAATAGACGTGACTACAAAAGTAAAAATAAAATACTGCAGATGCTGGAATCTGAAACAAAAACACAAAATGCTGGAAAATCCCAGCAGGTCTAACAGCATTTGTGGAGAGAGATTAGAGCTAACATTTTGAGCGCTCTATTCTCTCTGCACAAATGCTGTTAGACCCATTGAGATTTTCCAGCAGTTCTCTGGTTTTGTTGTTGAATACAAATGTTTTCGGGGAATGAGACAAGGAGACGCGTAAAAACAAAAATCAGGGATAATGGGCTTTACAGCTTTGCTCAAAGACCATCCATCCACTTAGTTAGTTTATTTATTAGTCACAAGTAGGCTTTCATTAACGCTGCAATGACGCGACTGTGAAAATCTTCTAGTCGCCACATTCCGGCACCTGTTTGGATACACCAGGGGAGAAGTTAGCATGGCCAATGCACCTAACAGGCACGTCTTTCAGACTGTGGGAGGAAACCGGAGCACCCGGAGAAAACCCATGCAGACACAGGGAGAACGTACAAACTCCACACAGACAGTGACCCAAGCCAGGAATCGAACCCAGGTCCCTGGCGCTGTGAAACAGCAGTGCTAACCACTGTACCACCGTGCCGCCCACATGTTTCAATGCAGTTTTAAATGAGGTGAGGTTCCTAAGGAATTTCTGGTGGGCATGTGTGCCCACATTACAGAATAAATCCCGATTTGCATGAATAATCCAGTTATAACTGTTGGAAATGATGGGAGGTGAGCCTCTTATGGCGGCTGGCGACATGGTGGCACAGTGGTTAGCACCGCTGCCTCACAGTGCCAGGGATCCGGGTTCAATTCCCGGCTTGGGTCACTGTGTGGACTTTGCACGTTCTCCCCGTGTCTGTGTGGGTTTTCTCTGGGTGCTCTGGTTTCCTCCCACAGTCCAAAAGACGTGCTGGTTCGGTGCATTGGCCATGCTAAATTCTCCCTCAGTGTACCCGAACAGGCGCCAGAGTGTGGCGACTAGGGGATTTTCACAGTAACTTCATTGCAGTGTTAATGTAAGCCTACTTTTGACTAATAAATATACTTCACTTTATATTACATGAAAAAGCTGCTCTGAGATGACGATTGAGGTCAGTTTTTAAGATAATAAAGAGCCGTGCAATTAATTCACCTGAGGGCGCTTTAAGCCTTTATTCCTTCGCTTGCAAGTTGGTTGGTGAACACTGCCTTGGGCTTCTGCACCATGATCAAACATGCTATTGCTGAAGTTATGCATTGATTAAACACATTCCCAAACTGAGCGCAGAATAAACAAGCCACTCTTTTGTCATACAGCAAGTGAAATGTAAAGTCTAACCTGCCAGCGTTAATGAGAGCAGGATCGGATCCTGTGCAGATATCCTCCACAACATATGGATTTTCTTCGCAGGAAGTATTTAGCACGGTATAATTGGGCTTGCACACGGTAAGAAAATATGGGGCATGGTACCCAGTTGACAGCTGAATGATGTCAGTGATGAGTGCGGTAGCACAAAGGCCAAACACATGAACTCCTGAAACACTCAAGAGAAATCAAAAATAATTAGCGTGACAATTTTTATCTCCAGCTGCTAGTTCAGAATCATATGGTACAAGAGTGTTAATCCCAAATAGTGACAAATTAATGCCAAAAATATCAAAGCTGCTAGAAAATACGCGTACCATTAAGGAACATAATTAGCCCAATCAGTATACCAGAGAGAATGAGAGTTTTGGACCTGTTGATGAACTGTGTTAAGTTGAATATACAGTTTCTATCAATATATTTTCACAGAATAATAACACTTCCAGCAAATGGGTGAATAAAATGTTGTCTCTATGATTCTTATTAAAAGTAATAATTGAAATATAAACTCAGCTGAAGAGCAGAAATCATATTCCACACAAAGAAACAAAGATTTTGTTTGTATATATTTATACCTTAATCTATGTTAGATGACATGCAGATAATTTTCCCTTTTAATGTTGGCTCAGATAAAGTTGAAGGGGTAGAAATTCATCTCGGGCAGTGGTGCCTGTTCCAAGCAACATCTCACACCTAATTCCAAGTCCAGTGGAGCTCAGTATCAGGAGCTATGTATAACGGTCAGCTGTTCCAATATTGTCTATATTTCACTACCACTTGAAGCAAATTTCTACCCTAAAGCGACAGAAGCATGAACCTACAAGCTAAGCAGTTCTATACAATCAAATGTTTCTTCACCCAAAGAGTGGTGAGCCTGTGGAATTAATTATCACAGGAAGTAGTTGATGCCAAAACATCAAATGTATTCAAGAGGCAGCTAGATGTAGACTTGGGGTGAATGGGATCAAAGGTTATGGGGAAAAAGCAGGATTAGGCTATTGAGTTGGATGATCAGCCATGATCGTAATGAATGGCAGAGCAGGCTTGAAGGGCCAAATGACCTCCTCCTGCTCCTATCTTCTATGTTTGCTATGTTTTGATAGTATAGCACTTGACTATGGCTGAAAAAAGAGATGTGATACCAAAGTTTTTTGTCTTTCCCTCATCAGGACAGCTTTGGCAAGAAATTACCAAACTAATGGAGAAACACCAATTTGTACTGCCTGAAAAGACAGTGCTGATTGGTTGGCAAGTGGAGGAACTGTCATGGAGAATGCAACCCAGCAGCTGCCCAGCTTGGGTCAAATTCTCTTCCATGCTGTATTCGCCATGGCAACACCTCCAACAATCAGTGTCCACTTGCCTATCAATTAGCACTCTCTTCTTGTGTAGTATAAATTGTCGTTTCCCTATCACTGTTGATGATTTCTTGCAAGCGATCCTGACGAGTGCAAGGTGAAAAGCTTTGATAACATGTCACTTTTTTCAGCAGTAGTCAATGTAATGTATTCTTATTGATTATCTACACACTAAAATTTAATTTCCACACCAAAAATATATTATAAATTAGTTTTGTTTCTTTAAAAAAATTGCAAGACGCAAAGAAACATTGGATTTGTTCTTATAAGCCTGATTGAATAAAATTAATTTTGTCAGCTTCAGTGTATTAATTAATCATTAGAGTTATGATGATTGTATACATGATGATATCTATGCAACATTCAATTTGAAATGTGCCTCTGAGACTCAGATCTTTGTTTATGATCACATATCCTGAACTGGAAGTAATCCCCCCAAAACATGAATGTGGTATTTGTGTAAGCAACTTATAAACACTGTGCTGTCAATAAATCATTGCAATGTCACAAGCAAATCATGTATCAAGACAATGGTGGCAGAGTGGTTAGCATTGCTGCCTCACAGCGCCAGGGACCCGGGTTCAATTCCGGCCTTGGGTGACGGTCTGTGTGTAGTTCGCACCTTCTCCCCATGCCTTCTTGGTTTCCTTCGGGTGCTCCAGTTTCCTCCCCCAGTCCAAAGATGTGCAGGTTAGGTGGATAGGCTGTGTTCAATTGTCCCTTAGTGTCCCAAGATGTGTAGGTTAGGGGGTCAGCAGGGATAAGGGCCTGGGTAAGATACTCTATCAGAGAGTCAGTGCAGACTCGATGGGCCAGGTGGCCTTCTTCTGCACTGTAGGGATTCTATGATTATTTTGCTTTTATAATTGGAATGCAAATTTAAACATCAGACCTAGAGATTTTTTAAATTAAATATTGCTGATACATTCAGGAGAATATCTCACTGTGAGTAAATCCGTATTTTCAATAGGAGCTTTTGTACTATCCACACTCTGCTCTACAATCTAGAACTGATTTTAAAAGGACACGATTAACAATCGAGTATTTTCTGTAACTCGATAGCGGTCAAATCTTGTTGCACTTGGTGCTGGGACAGTACAACCTCCCAAAATGATCACCAAACACAGTGAAAAGGAGCAGATGGGTGAGACACAGAGACTTGTATATTGAATGGAATAAATAGCTCTTTTAAAATTGATTCATAATTTATATCGTAGAGTTATTTTCACTTGCTGGCTGGTAATAGACTTCCTGTTGTTAGCACTGAAAACAGCTGGGATTTCTGAGGTAAACACAGTGAGAAGTCTCACAACACCAGGTTAAAGTCCAACAGGTCTATTTGGCAGCAAAAGCCACTAGCTTTCAGAGCGCTGCCCCTTCGTCAGGTGAGTGGGAGTTCAATTTGATTACCTGTAAAGACTCGCATTCCCATCATTATTTTGTAAATTGAGTTTGTGTCTTTATATGCCCTGTTTGTGAATGGAATTCCCACTCACCTGATGAAGGAGCAGCGCTCCGAAAGCTGGTGGCTTTTGCTACCAAATAAACCTGTTGGACTTTAGCCTGGTGCTGTGAGACTTCTTACTGTGTTTGCCCCAGTCCAACGCCGGCATCTCCACATCATTTCTGAGGTAACCCATCAGGTTTAAATGTAAAATTGACGTCCCAAACAGGATTGTAATTCAATGGCCAGAATGTGAACTTATGCTGTTCACTTTTGAGACAAGACAAGGTGCCTTTCGGTACGCAGCCAGAGAATGAGAACAAGTTAAAAACAGATGGATCAGGAAAAGATGTTGATAGACCCCAGTGCCATTGTTGGGCACTGTTTCCGCAGTGTGGGCCTTGAGTGACCCGGGCAGTATCAGCTGGTAGCTGGGCTGAAGACAATGCACAAGTTGAGTTCCTCTTTATTTTAGTGGATCGGGGAGGAGCAGGGGTGAACCTACCATTTCCATGAACCTAACTGATGCTCTGGCATCTCTCCCACCAGCCTTCAGTCCATTAGACCACCTAGCCCCCCGGACCACATTCCTCCAGCTCATGGGTTACACGCAAGCCACTTGATTTCTGGCCTCAAGCCCCAGCTGACCTAAGTTAAATGATATCCGGTCCTATAATAACTCCAGGAGTTGGCTGTGAAGGGACCGGGCTTTCATTGCACAAATGAAAATAAACAATAACCACCAGTCTGTGGTGAAACACAACAGGTCCCAAGCAGCACTAAAAGGTTAATGGACCCTCTCTGGGTCTTGCTTTATACAGGGCCCGATATATGACTCATTACCAATCATCAGAGAGCTTGTATTCAACGGGCCCAGCTGGGAGGTCAATTAATGATTCCCCATGCAGACCATGGGAGTTATCACAGGTCCTTAGAAATGGACCAAGCCTCCTGGGCAGGCACATTCCTCCAGCTAGCCACTGGAAACCATTCTGGGGGATGGGTAGAGGGACTGGCAATGCACCTCATTATTGCTATAGCCTTTGAAAAGTAAATGCGAATTGAATCATAGAATCCCTACAGTACAGTAGGAGGCCATTCGGCCCATCGAGTCTGCACCGACAACAATCCCATCCTATCCCTGTAACCCCACATATTTATTCTGCTAATCCCCCCGAAACTAGAGTCCATTTAGCATGGCCAATCAACCTAACCCACACGTCTTTGGACTGTGCGAGGAAACCGGAGCACTTGGAGGAAATCCATGCAGACATGGGGAGAATGTGCAGACTTTACACAGACAGTGACCCAGGCCAGGAATCGAACCCGGGTCCCTGGCGCTGTGAGGCAGCAGTGCTAACCACTGTGCCACTGTGCCATCCATATATCTAAATATCCTTCCGTTCAAGCTTATATTCATCGTGGTCATTTCCCAATTCCACTAGATTGTATACCAGTGTGTTGGTTTTAAAACATAGTGCAGCTGTTAGAACCAAACACATACTGCTTCAGTAAAGATTATGCGCTCCTTTCCTGAATTACATGAGTTGGTAACAATATCAAAGCGGAATGGCATTTTCATTTCAGCAGAAGCGTAAATGGAAATCCATGAGTAATCACATCAGATCTTCAGAATTGCTATTCAATGATATGTGAACCTGAGTGACCAGTATTTGAACCCACCAACAAATCTGACAGCACGCCTGAGGAAGGAGTTGAAGTTACAGCCACCGGCGTTGATGTTGGCCTCAGAACCTATTCCATTTCTTCTTTTAGTCAGACAACAGTAAAGAATGCCCTCGCCTATCATAATCTGCAATGACAAGAAGGATGGTTATGCCTATTAGTCATGTCATTGGATAGCATATTAGAACTGAAAATGCTTTGCGGTATCATTGGAAACATTCTTCATAATTTCTCACAACAATGTTTTGTCATCTCCTTATCACAGATTAAAAGGAATTTGTTGAACAACATTTCCAAAATGTGTCCTCCCTGCGATTTTCTTTACCAATCACTGACTGGAAATGCTCTCCTTCCATTAGGAAATAGTATTCTTAGAATGTTAACCATTAATTTATTTCTTCAGTTTTTAACCATTCAAACATGCTCTGTGCATGATGAGAAAGATCTTTCCATATGCAATGTAACAGCTGGGGAGGTGATGGCCTTGTGGTATTATCGCTAGACTATTAGTCCAGAAACTCAGCTAATGTTCTGGGGACCAGGTTCCGAATCCCGCCATGGCAGATGGTAGAATTTGAATTCAATAAAAAATATCTGGAATTAAGAATCTACTGATGACCATATGAAACCATTGTCGATTGTCGGGAAAACCCACCTGGTTCACTAATGTCCATTAGAGAAGGAAATCTGTCGTCCTTACCTGGTCTGGCCTACACGTGACTCCAGAGCCCCAGCAATGTGGTTGACTCTCAACAGCCCTCTGAAATGACCTAGTCAGCCATTCAGTTTCAAGGACAACTAGGGATCAGCAATAAATGCTGGCCATCCAGCGATGCCAATGTTCCCACAAATTAATTTAAAAAGTAAATAAATTAAATGCAAGTTTTCCTTTGTTAAAAGAATCAGGGACTGAATTTTAAGCTCCCCACTGGGGGTTTGGAAATTGGGCAGGGGCATAAAATTGTGAGAAATGCCAAGGGCATCATTTCCGTTGCCTACTCAGCTATTCCAAATTTTATAAATGTGGGGAGGAGATGGCCAACTGAGGCCATTAAATGGCCACGGAAAGATCCCTTTCTGCCCCCATTGCATCTTCCCTTATGTCAAGTGGAGGCCAGCACTGAGTGGGACGTTTTGGAGTGCTCACTGCTCACAATGCCAACAAACAGCGGAGGGTAACTCCTTTAACGGCCTTTCTGGCCCATCAGACCTCTCTCCTGCATTACCCCACCCCACCGTCCCCAACCCATGTTCTTCTCCTCTTGTGGTTTCTCCTTCTCTGACCCATCAGTTCAGGCACCGCTCACCCACCCTTGCTATACTGGTGTCTGGCTGTCTATCCTGCTGAAACCTTTTACCACCCCCTCCCCCAAACTTAACTGCCCATCTTTTTTGATGAAGATCTCTGTTTGGAATTGGGCGGCACAATGGCACAGTGGTTAGCACTGTTGCCTCACAGCACCAGGGACTTGGGTTCTATTCCAGGCTTAGGTCACCATGTGTGCAGTCTGCACATTCTCCTTGTGTCTATGTGGGTTTCCTCCGGGTGCTCTGGTTTCCTCCCACACTTCAAAGATGTGCAGGTTAAATGGATTGGCCACGCTAAATTGCCCCTTAGAGTCCCAGGATGTGTAGGTTAGGGGGAATAGCCATGGTAAATTGCCCCTTAGTATCCCAAGATGTATAGGTTAGGGGGATTGGGCATGGTAAATTGCCCCTTTGTGTCTGAAAATATGTAGGTATGGGATATTGGTGGGGTAAATGTGTGTGGTTACGGGGATAGGGCAGGGATAGGGCCTGGGTAAGATGATATGTCAGAGAGTCGGTGCTGACTTGATGGACCGAATGACCTCCCTCTGCACTGAAGGGATTCTATGACTGTGTGCAGTCCCAGCAGTTGCCACCTCTCCCAATGGCACTGTTGGGACCAGAGTGTAATATTAAGTCTCGGTCATCATTCTGAAGCTAGACTAACCAACATACAGCTGAGAGTTGCCAGCAATTTGTATAGCCGGCAGCTCTCGATGACAGTGCTTCCTCCCCAGGTGGGGCGAAGTCTTGCCAAGTCAATTAACACTGCTGAGCGTTAAAATTCCTCTGGAGCATCCCACCCGATGGGGGTGACTTTGCCCCCAAAATGTAGGCCAAGGGGAGGATAGCAACATTGGTGCAACATAGAAACTTCCTCAGACTTTGTTCCCAGTGACAAAGGAACACTTGCCATTCACTTTGTGGGCAGCTGGCCACAAACCTTTCACAGTTTGCCTGTGGTGATTTTGTCTGATTTATATCCATTCTAGCATGGCACCCTCTACAGAGGATCTACGGAGCTGGATTCTCTCATTGGGGACGGGAAACTGGAATCAGATCCGATTTTTGTCAGAAACACCTTGACTGGGTTTCAGATTTTCCTGGGGATTTTCCTGTCCAATAAGGGCTAGTGGAATGGAGATGGATCTCCATGGCAGTCATTGTGGAGATTGCTGCTTATCCTAAGGGAGCGCCTTCCACTGTGCCACAGGGACCCAGGACGGCACTGGGGAGCCTGAGGCCTGGCCCCCATGAGGAGGAGGAGGAGGGAGATCCACTTCCCAAAAGGTGGTGGGATGAGGGCACCTCGCTGAGCAGCGTGGGCATCTCACTTTCCATCTCCCTCTGCCAGAAGGGTTTTCAGGATGCCACCTGACTGCTCCAGAGGCCAGACCCAGTGTCTTTTGAGCCCAGGAAGCCCCAGCAGTGAATGCAGTGTCCAGCAGCGATAAAGAAGGCATCTGTCACCATTGCCACAGAAGTCTACACTGACGAGGGCACAGATGTCTGTGAACACCTTCCTGGAGAGTCACAGGGTAGGATTTTCCAGCCACACTCACCCCAAAACCAGAAAATCTCTCCAGAGGTCAACGGATCTTTACATAGTCCGCCCCCCCACCCCCCGCCTCAGTCTCCTTCAGTGCTAGTAATCAGTCTTCGATAAGTCTCTTTGCCTCTGCCTATGGATCCAGTGCTCATGGCAGTGCCTTCTTTTACTTTGTGCCCCTTATCTCTCTCTCCTGATCTCCTGATGTGTGGCGCTCTGCCATGCTTGTGCAACTGCTGCTCCTCCATCACTGATGGCTTCGCTTTCTGAAAATGCACCATCCATTCCTATTTTCTATGCTTCCTGGCACTCAAGTGTAGCCCAAACAGCCACGCCCACAGTTTCAATGTCCAAACCATGCCAGAAGGTTGAAGATCTCCTGAACTGGCAAAGTTCGTAATTCTGGTTCCTCTCTAAACCATAATAGAGCTTTAACTACAAAAGGGTAAGACCTGTAAATATTAAAAAAAACATTTTTATTTACCAGGATAAAAGCAAGGCAACTGAGATAGCTTTCAAAGGCCTTCACACCCTTTCCCGATGCTCCCTCAATCAGGCACTGAGTGCCAGTGCCTTTGAATGAGAGACGCACCCCGCGCCAAACCCAGGAGCCTGCGATTTGATTGTTGTACCTCCTACATGGTAAACCTCATGTCTCCTGCTGGATGAATATCTGTAGTGGAGGAATGAGGCCCTTTAGTGAGTACTAATTGCCCACTTAAGGGCCTCGACTGGCCAATTCCATGTGCCTTCTCATCAGGGGCTCAATCAGGGTGGAGGCAGGAATGTGGCAGGCTCCCCACCCGCCAGTCTGGCTAAATGCCCCTCCCACACCTTCAGATCCCCTCCCCCACCCCCCCTCTCATCCCCCCAAGTTCATGGTGAGTGAGGGCACAAGATTCAGTCCTAAATGTGAGCTCAGGTTAAAATTACATTTTCTCTCACATCTGGGCCCTGGATTTCAATCCAGTCCAGACAAATGTAATGAAAACCTCCTCCCTCTGGCAGGTCCAAACTATTAAGAATGGCTCAGCATTCAGCACAATTTGGCAATCTCACTCAGCAGGGCAGAATTCTCCGGCCGCGCTGATCTAAAAGCTGGAAATTCCCGCCCGACCGTCAACAGCGTTTCACATTCTCCGCAACCTGCCCGCTAAAAAATTCCAGTGGCGGGTGGGATGAGAGAATTGGGCCAATGTCGCCAACCTGTTCAAATGGAAAAGTTTACATTGGCACAGCAGGGAGTAACATTTACAAAATGGGCATCAGGTACACTGTTGTGAAAGGATCAGTCAGAATCCATGTCGTACATTGGACAGCAATAACATCAAGCACTCTCAGCCAAAGTTGAAAATTGTTCCATCACTGATTGACTTAGGAAGAAATACATTTAAAAGAGTCGTCTGCAAAACAAAAAGATTCCCAATCTTTAAGATTTCCAATTCTTTTATTTCAATTTGAAATCATGAGATTGATTCTAGAATCCTCAGGAATTCATTGATCGTGCATCCAACATGACTTTTTAAAATCAATTTAATGTGTAAGTTTGGTATTGTGTATGGTAATTATCAAATTTTCCTCTCATACTCTAAGTAAATTATAGTGCATTGATCATGAATATATAACAATGCAGTTTATTCACATCGAAGTAGCAGGACTCAAATCTTTAATGATGTTATGATGAGCTGCTCCTTATCAATTCATTCACTGTAAGAAAAGGAAGCATGTCAATGGTGAAATGTGGGATTCGAAACACATGGAACAGAGAGATTCAAATAGCTGTGGAACAATCAAAGTGCTTGAATGTCCTTAATGTAAAGAATTGACTGACTGCCTTTCCATAATGCATTATGATTTACAAAGAGAGGCTCTACCCACCATGTAATTTTAATACGCAAAAGGACAAAGGCCATTTATGTAACTTCACTCATGTAAAATAACATCTTTTAAGCTTCAAATGGAGACAGTCTAAAAGCTATTATTTGTATTTTACGTTTGGGGATATTGTGATAATGGTTGCATTTTACTCTTAGATTTGTACCTCAAGGTTCTCTCAGTCCCAATTTAAATTAATATCGCTGTGAGCTTTTTTTTTGCGATAGGGAGTCTTGCTAAAGTCAACAGAGAAATGTTTGTCCCATGATGAAAAATAACAATACTTCATAATATGCTTCAAGTTCTGTCATCAGTGATAATTTTGTATGCAAAATAGAGATCTGGTTGAATACAAGTTGACTAAGCTGTCGCTTAATCAGGAAAACAGTTATAATCTACCTCAGCCACTTATTATTGTTTTCTTTCTTCTACCTCATTTGGGAAACTGGGTAGTGAAGTAGGTTTGCACTATTATTTAGAATTAAGCTTTTACTTGTGGATATGTGTTTGAAACCACCTCAGCATTAAGAACGGGATTTTCCGGTCGTTTCGAAGGGAAGGCTCTTCATGGGCCTTCCCACCACTGATTGAATTGGTTGGGGTATAGGGAGGAAGATGGAAGAGTCCCGACCTGCCAACTTCTGCCTGATTATATATATACCATGCCACCAAACCTGCATACAGCAGGGCGTTAAATTCTGCCTGATATCTTGAGCCCCCCGGGGCACCCCATTCTGTGGCATAAAATAATTCACGTAATTACTCACAACCTCAGTCGTTGAGTTAAACGGATCTAGAGATCGCAAGAGAGGAAACCTACATGGGGTGGCATGATGGCACAGTGGTTAGCACTGCTGCCTCACAGCACCAGGGACCCAGGTTTAATTCCGGCCCTGGGTGACTGTATGTGTGGAGCTTGCACATTCTCCCCGTGTCTGCGTGGGTTTTCTCCGGGTGCTCCGGTTTCCTCCCACAGTCCAAACATGTGCAGGTTAGGTGGATTGGCCATTCTAAATTGCCCCTTAGTGTCCAGGATGTGTAGGTTAGAGGGGATTAGTCATGGTAAATATGTGGGGTTGCAGGGAGAGTGCCTGGGTAAGAAACCTGTAAGATATCTGACAGAGAGTCGGGTGCAGACTTGATGGGTCGAATAGCCACCTTCTGCACTGTAGGGATTCTATGAAACAATTGTTGACAGTATACAAACAGGCTCCAGCTCTGCAATAACCATACTGCTGATGATACTGTCAGAAGGAATAAGTCAAAAACACATCCAAAATAATTACTGACTGCTAATTAAAACAGTGCTGTTGCTGCACCAGGTTTGTGAACATGGGTTGAGAAAGGCAAAGTGCCAAGGGAAACTGAATATTTCAAAGATTCTAATCAAAAACATTTAAAAGAAAAACAGATTTTGAATAATAATGAGGCACAATATGTGAATGCCTCTATCTGTACGATAATACTTTGCCGATTCTGCCCAGTGAAGGAAAACCTCTGCAATCCTGATCTGTCAAAGGCTACAATCACAAACAGTGCAGGCTGAAGAGTTGATGCTACGGTATTGGAATCAAGTTCAATGTCAAACTCAATCCTGACAACTGTTCATAAACTTGCTTTGATTGACTGGCAATTTTGCCACTTTTGGTGAACATATTTTAGCTGCTTATTTAAGTTTTTTTTGTTCATTTGTGGGAGGTGGGTGTCGCTGGCTGGCCAGCATTCACTGCCCGTTCCTCGTCACCCTTGAACTGAGTGGTTTGCCAGACCATTTCAGAGTGCAGTTGAGAGCCAAGCACATTGCTGTGGCTCGGGAGTCACATATAGGCCAGACCAGGTAAGGACGGCAGATTTCCTTCCCTAAAGGACATCAGTGAACCAGATGGGTTTTTCAGATAATTGACAATAGTTTTATGCTCATCAGTAGATTCTTAATTCCAAATATTTTTTATTGAATTCAAATTCCACCAGCTTCTGTGCCGGGATTCGAACCCGGATCACCAGAACTTTAGTTAAGTTTCTGGATTAATAGTCTAGTGACAAAGCCACTGGGCCATCATCTCCCCCAGTTGTTTTGATCGCTAACTCAATGGGTGCTTCATTTCACTCACTAATTCTATATCCTCCTGTGGTGTGACCTGTGCAATCTCTGGCCTGACCCCGCCCCCCCAACCCCCAATACAGACAAGCATTTGAAGGGGTCTTTCTATATCTTGCTAATGCAAAGTAATTTCTATTACTTTTAGCCTTTTCAGTAATTCAATTTAAATAATAATACAAATTGCCCTGTATATTAAACTTTTGACAAGAGACAAGATATAATCTGATTGATTAGAACAAACTAACTGGAAATTCAATAGTTAATATCAATTCGCATTATGTTATCATCAATATCACCAGTTAACAGGGTCCAGGATATTTACATTGTAAAAGCAGCAGCTTGTACATTAGATCAATGGTAACACAGGGGCTATTTTATTGGACTAGTCATCTGGAGACACAAACTCAAATTCCACAATGGCATCAGAGGAATCCATGTTCAATTAGTTAATTAAATTTTAGGAATAAAAAGCTAGTATCAATAATGGGCCCCCTGTAAAAACCCACAGGATTCAATTAATGTCTTTTAAGGGAAGGAAATCTTCCATTTTTACGCAGTATGGTGTCAATTATAAGCCAGACATACAGGGCTCTTAATTGCCCTCTGAAATGGCCTAAAAAACCACTCTGCTGTTTTCAAGAAGGAATTCCACCACCAGCTCCTCAAGGGTAGTTAGGGACAGGCAATAAATGATGGTCTTACCCACAATGCCCATATCCTGCGATTGAATAAAAAATAAAATTCTGACATACCGTGATCGGTCAGTATAAGGTTTATTTTTATAATTCTTTCATTAATAATGGGCCATATTAAAGCACCCTTTCATTACAAACTCTTTAGTATGGCTCCTAAAGACATGATCGTGCTGCATTTAAATAGCTATTGTTCATTTTCATTTATAGTAAATAAGCAGTTATATTGCATCAGTTGTAATAGCCTAAATGTAGTAAAATCATCAGCTGTGATGTTGTTGTAGAGTTAAATATTGCACCTTCAGGCTGCAGATTTAATTTTCTACGCAATCCAGTGTGAGTCAGTCCATGGCTGTACAAACAACTCCAGCATCTACTGAATTACATTTGATGGATAGTTTGAAGTACCCAGTTGTAAACCTGTGGAGAATCTTTTCACAATCTGCCATAACTGACAGAATCACTGTGCCTCTCTTCATGTTACATCACAGTATTTAAACATATAAGTCCCATCAAAGGGATTGCGGGTAGTGTGTTGAGATGGATAGAAAACTGGTTGGCAGATAGGAAACAAAGAGTAGGAATAATGAGTCTTTTCCCAAATGACAGGCAGTGACAAGTGGGGTACCGCAGGGCTTGGAGCTCAGACCCCAGCTATTCACAATATACATTAATGATTTAGACGATGGAACTAAATGTAATATCTCCAGAGTTGCAAATGACACAAAGCTGGGTGGGAGGGTGAGCTGTGAGGAGGATGCAGAGATGCTTCAGTGTGACTTGGACAAGCTGAGTGAGTGGGCAAATACATGGCATATGAAGTACAGTGGAACCCCGATTTAGCGCAAATTCGGATATAACGCGATGAATCATTGGACCCTTTTTTTCCCGCAAAAAATTGGCAAATTTAGCGCGACCCCGATTTAGCGCGACCCCGCTTTTTTCGCGATAACATTTTATGGACCCCAACCATCGCGTTATAATGGGGCCACACTGTATAATGTGGATAAACGTGAGGTTATCCACTTTGGTAGCAAAAACAGGATCTCAAATTATTAACTGAATGGCTATAAATTAAGAGAGGGGAATGTGAAACTGGGTGCCCTCATATACCAGTCGCTGCAGGTAAGCATGCAGGTACAGCAGGCGGTAAAGAAGGCAAATGGTATGTTGGCTTTCATAGGGTGAGGGTTCGAGTACAAGAGCAAGAATGTCTTGCTGCAATTATACAGGCCCTTGGGAAGGCCACACCTGGAATATTGTGTGCAGTTTTGGTGTCCTTATCTGCGGAGGGATGTCCTTGCTATAGTGGGAGTGCAGCAAAGATTTACCAGACTGATTCCTGGGATGGTGGGACTGACATAAAAGGAGAGATTGAATCAGATATTATATTTGCTGGAGTTCAGAAGAATGAGGGGTAATCTCATAGAAACTTATAAAATTCTAACACGACCAGACAGGGTGGATGCAGGAACGATGTTCGCAATGATGGGGGTGAACAGAACCAGCGGTCAGAGTCTAAGGATACGGGACAAACATTTTAGGACTGAGATGAGGAGAAACCTCTTCACCCATGGAGTGGTGAGCCTGTGGAATTCACTACCAGTTGAGAGCAAAATATTGTAAGTTTTCAAGGAATTAGAAATAGCTCTTGGGGTGATGGGGATCAGACGATATGGGCAGGGAGGGAGGCAATTGCAGGCTAGCTGAGTTGGATGATCAGCCATGGTCATAATGAATGGCGGGGCAGGCTCGATGGGGTGAATGGCCTACTCCTGCTCTTATTTTCTTTGTTTCTGTGTAATTGGGTCTTCCTGAAGTCGCGACAGACCTATTTTCTTTCTCTTTTTATGATGCCATTTTAAAGATCTTCCTTGTGATTGCTAGGTTCCCTAATTGTTCCGTTTGTTGCAGTTTTCCGAATCTGATATTTCAGATGGTGTGACCTTTGCAGGCCTGAATATTGAACACTCACACACAGCCCCACCTCCACCATCCCAAGATGGGCGGGAGAGGGTTAGAGACGAGTGATGGGGTGGGTGGGGGGGCTGGGGGCGCAGAGTTGTGTGCTGAGGGTATAATGGGGAGGAGGTTAAAAAGTGAAATTTGCGTAACCTGACCACACACACTGCGCACCCCATGAGCATGTGTGACGCTGCTTATCACATTTAAAATGGCCTGCCTGGGAAATGAGAATTCCCAGTGTGGGGAGTCCCCGAGCCCTGCTCAAACCCTTGGCATCACTAAACGTGTAAGTGCAAAGCAGAGGTCCCTTCCCTTACAAAGTGAATGGGAGCCGTTGGAGTTGGCAGGATCAAGCTGTACCCTGGTAGGTTCAGCTGAACCCCTTTATATGGGAGACCTGGCAGAATTCTTGAGGAATTTCAGGGCTACGACTATCTTTTTCAACATATAATTTTTGGGGAGGACCTGGGCTGTGTAGACAGCTCTGCAAGACTATAAAACACGGCAGAAGTAAGTTGTGTATTCAGCCCAGCAAGTCTGCTTCACCATTCAATGAGATTGCAACTGATCTGATGTGATAATCCTCAACTCCACTTTCCACCCTTATCCCACAACCCTTGATTCCCTAAAGGGCATTAGTGAATCAGATGGGTTTTAATGACAAACGATGATAGTGCCATGTTCACCATTACTGTGAATAGCTTTCAATTCCAGATTTCTTAATTAGTTCCACCAGCTGCCTTGGTGAGATTCGAACCCATGTCCCAGAGTACAACCTGGGCCTCTGGCCTTCTAACCCAGTGACATAACCACTACACCACCATTTCTGCAGAAGTCCAAACACATTTTCACATGTAATTTGGAGATGCTGGCCTTTGACCTCTTAAGGCCAGGGTTCAATTACTCTCTTAAATCGGCCTCGCAGGTGGAGGATGCGGTCAAGAAGGCGTATGGCGTACTAGCCTTCATTAATCGAGGGATTGAGTTTAGGAGTCGGGAGATAATGCTGCAGCTTTATAGGACCCTGGTTAGACCCCACTTGGAGTACTGCGCGCAGTTCTGGTCACCTCATTACAGGAAAGATGTTGAAGCCATTGAAAGGGTGCAGAGGAGATTTACAAGGATGTTGCCTGGATTGGGGGGCATGCCTTATGAGGATAGGTTGAGGGAGCTTGGTCTCTTCTCCCTGGAGAGACGAAGGATGAGAGGTGACCTGATAGAGGTTTACAAGATGTTGAGGGGTCTGGATAGGGTGGACTCTCAGAGGCTATTTCCAAGGGCTGAAATGGTTGCTACGAGAGGACACAGGTTTAAGGTGCTGGGGGGTAGGTACAGGGGGGATGTCAGGGGTAAGTTTTTCACTCAGAGGGTGGTGGGTGAGTGGAATCGGCTGACGTCGGTGGTGGTGGAGGCAAACTCGTTGGGGTCTTTTAAGAGACTTCTGGATGAGTACATGGGATTTAATGGGATTGAGGGCTATAGATAGGCCTAGAGGTGGGGATGTGATCGGCGCAACTTGTGGGCCGAAGGGCCTGTTTGTGCTGTGGCTTTCTATGTTCTATGTTCTATGTTCTATGATGGTTGGAAGTGGTTTATCTGAAATCGGTTTCACTCGTCTCAATCCAGTTTTTAAAAATTAATTCACTGGACATGGACTTCACTGACCGGGCTGACCTTAATTGCCCATCCCTAGTTGCCCTTGAGAAGGTGGTGGTGAGCTGCCTTCTTGCAAGTAGTCCTTCGCAAAATTGCAAAACTATCTTACTTTGATGCTAATTGTCCCTCTCATTCGGAAATATCATGGAATGGCTGATTCTACAAATGGAAATATTTTGCACTATCCCAGTACAAGGTATTCTTTTGAGATTAGGGTCGAGGGGCAGAATGTGGAGCAGAGTAAAGTGAGCTCAATCTGTGTCCAGTTGAGATACCTGATGCAGGATACTGTCATTATCTTCAAGGAGAGAGATAAATGATGCTGTGGAAACTATCGAGGCCTTTCACACTTGTCCATAGCAGCAAAACTCCTGACACATATTCTCGTGAACTGCCTACTTCTTGTGGTTGAGGACATCCTGCCGGAGACACAATGTGGCTTTAGACCTTCCAGATGAACCTCCAACATGTATTTTTGCCAGACAGACAAGAAAAATGCCAACAACAACACCAGGAACTCGTCACTGCACTCATGAACCTGACCAAAGCATTTAACTCAGTAAATCACAAAAATATATGGATTGTGTTCCAAAGGTATGGACATCCAACACCTCACTAACTGCTTCATGATGATGTGACTGTGACTATCTTGGGTGGGAGATCTGAAATAGTCCCTTTCAAAATCCAGACTGGGAATCAGCAATGCTTTGTGATAAGACCCAAACTATTTACAATCTACCTGATAATCACCTCATCAAAGATCAACTGCCCTCTGGTGACACTATTAAGTACTGTCTAGATGGAAAACATTAATCTCAGTTGCCTCCCTACCAAAACTAAACTAATCATCATAGTTATACAAGATCTGCAGTTTGTGGATAACTGCAGTGTCGTTGCCCACTCTATATTGGATCTGCAAGCTACTCTCAATCTCCTCAATTCTGCACACAAGAAACTTGACCTATCCTTGATTGTTACCAAAACAAAACTCAAATCAACCCACAGCTTGTCGGCCAAATATTCCACCTCCCACATATGTTGGAAAAACATTGTGCATTTCCCACATCCTGGTATCTCTCAAAAGGCTATCACTGACAAGGAGATCTAACACCAGATCAGCTACAGCAGCTCTAACAACTACCGCAGTGAGGGTTTGAAAACAAAGACCTTCCCATGGCAACTAAAATCCTAGTGTGCAGAGCCGTTGCCATCACCACACAGCTGTACTGCAGTGAGATCTGGACTGCGTATCAGCAACACATCAGATGTATTCCATCAACAATGCCTCTGCCAAATCCTCCAGATTCAATGGGAGAGTCATCAGATAAATGCTAGGGTCCTTGTTGAGGTCAGGTCCACAAGCATTTCGGCACAACAACTGTAAAATCAGCTATGATGGACTGGAAACCTTGTCCAGATGGCCAAAAGTTTCCATTGCGCTAGGGTAAGTTTCCATTCTCTCAACTCTCAAACGGTCAATGTTCCAGGTGCTGAGCGGGGTGTTGGTTTTACAGAACAGTGTCTCTTAAAGGGGTCTTCATTGTCTTCAGTAGATTAATTGTAAGTCTTATTAACATGTAGAACTATTTACAGATGTAAAAGGCACAGGCTAGGTGCTAACTCCATGGTTATGTCTTAACCAGTCTCTGATCAACACCACACTTGAGTCTGGGTCATTTGCCTTCTTACATCATTGTGTGGGTGGTACTGTACTCAGTCCCATATTAACCCTGTATGTGCCAGCCCCTTAAACTTTACATCCCCCCAAATCTTTCTCCAGTGCATATGGAGTTATGTTGGTATTTAACCTCCTGGACACTTGATGCTTGATGGAAGTTTCAGCCAGTTGGAATGGAGAGGTCTGAAGTTAAAGCCCTCTCTCTGCCCCTCAAATTGACCCACCCATCATTAGCCCCCAGCCTCCACCTCCCCACCCCATCCCTCACACAGCCTCTCCATCTGATCATGGTGAACCCACCCCACTCATCTGTTTCCTGGGGCTGCACCAGTGATCCAAGTTGCAGATGGCACTACAGTACCAGCAGTGGCCACCGTTCCCAATGGCAGTGCCTGTACAGGAGAACTGTTGACCTGGGATTGGCCAGCAGCTGAGGCTGGCAGCTCCAGGAGGTGGAACTCAAGATGGCGGGCAGATAAATACCCGATTGAGATTAAAATCTCATCAAGACTCCTGAAAAGGGCCATGGCAGGGTTTCCAATTGGTGGACAAGCCATGAGTATTTAAATTCTGCTCCAGGTGCAGCAGAGTGCACCCAGCACAACTCACTGCAGAATGAAAAGTAACAGGGGGATGGGTAAAGCAAGGTCTTTGCTACTCTTGGAAAGGGTGGAGCCAACTGCACAACTGCTGCTGCGAAAGGGCGCCCACCTGGTTTATCTACTTCTCTTGATGGGCACGAGGCTTTGGCAAAACCTTGAAAACAGCATCCAAAGGAAGCATAAAAAATCACATTCTGCGGCCAGCTATTCAATATTATTTTAAATAGGAATTATCCTTTAAAATGCTCGTGCGTGAAATCTCAGTCTCGTGGGCAGTGAAATTATCAGTCAGGCTTGCAGAATAACAAGGAATTATGCATGGTCTCAATGACTTTCTTTGATTTGATTTGCACTTAAGTATGAGGGTGGGTGGGGAGGCGCAACTGGAAAGGGCCCTAAAATCAATCATATGTTAAATATCATGCTTCAAACATTCAGATGGATTTCTTAATATTATGTGAAGTACGCACCATGGCTGCAGGTCCAGCAAATGCTAAGCTAAGCAACATGAGGAAGGGGATGACTTCCTGAGTGGGTTCGATGTACGGCATGCTGAGCGTCCTGTCATGGCAGTTGAAGCCCGAGCGAACTGGCTTAAAGACGTCCGTGAGCTCCAGGAAGTAAAGGCTCACAATGGAGGAGGCCAGTATTGGTAGCTGAGAAAGGGAAAACGAGAGAAGGACATGAGCCCAACATACTTGGCCACTAAAAACAATAACCATTCCAGGAAATAATCTGACGCCCATTAAATATTACAAGCTAAATTATTCACGTGTCGCCTGTTACTCGCAACATTTAAATGTTTAAAGGCAAAATACTGTGGATGCTGGAATCTGGAACAAGAACAGAAAATGCTGGAAAGACTCAGCAGGTCTGACAGCATCTGTGGGGAGAGAATAGAGTAAGAAGTTTAACAACACCAGGTTAAAGTTCAACAGGTTTATTTGGTAGCAAAAGCCACACAAGCTTTCGGAGTTCCAATATCGACACAGACATCAAGTTTCTACACTCCGAAAGCTTGTGTGGCTTTTGCTACCAAATAAACCTGTTGGACTTTAACCTGGTGTTGTTAAACTTCTTACTGTGTTTACCCCAGTCCAACGCCGGCATCTCCACATCGGGAGAGGATAGAGCCAACGTTTCGGGTCTGGATGACCCTGCATCAGAGCTAATTTAAATGTTTATTTGATTCCTATAGTTGTAAGAATAAAGGATTAAGAGCATGCACCACAGAGTGCAAACACTTGCATTTTTATAATAAGAACAATACACCAATATAAGATTATTCATGTTAAATGTGTTTTTTTTTCATGTGTGCTATAATCACCAAGCTTGGCTATAGCTTCAGGAGTGGCTAAACAGAGGTCTCTGAGCTGAATTTTGTCAGGAGGTTCCATGTGCTGTGTTACCAAGACTACAGCAGGAGTAATGGGAGTACTGTGTTGATTACATATTACACGATGGGGCTGGCAATCCTCCAGGAATGGCCTGGAGTCTCTAGTAATGACCTGGAGTTTCCAGGAATTGAAGATCAATCCCCAGGACACTACTGGAGAAAAATCTTTGGAACACTAAAAAAATATTTTTTTTTCATTTCTGTTTGAACTTGAGGGTTTTGATTTCCAATGAAAGAGCCTGAAATGCACTGTTTTGCAATATAGCAAGTCTTTTCAACACTTTACCAAAGAGATAAACTGAAATATTCCTAAATCTCCCTCTGCCAACGGGCGCAGAAGTGAGCTGGTTAAAACGCTGATGGGAGTTAGCGGGAAGCAGAGAGATCAAGGGTCAATGGATATTTCCGGGCTGGAGAAAGGTTTGTAGTGATGTTCCTCAGGGGTCAGTATTGAGACCCTTGCTTTTCCTCATATATATTGATGATCCAGATCTTGGTGTGTAGGGGACAATTTCAAAGTTTGCGAATGGCACAAAACTTGGAAGTATTGTCAACTGTGGGCAGGTTGGTGTAGTATTTCAAACGGACTATAGACAAGTTGGACAAAACATACTCAAAATCATGAGGGGGCTTGTCATAAGTCTTCGGAGGCAGAAGTCCCTTCAGCAAAATCCCTTCATTTACAAACTCTAACAGCAGGACACAGAGTGCTATCAGTCAGCAGTCTACGGTAGCACAGTGGTTAGCACTGCTGCTTCACAGCTCCAGGGTCCCGGGTTCGATTCCCGGCTCGGGTCACTGTCTGTGTGGAGTTTGCACATTCTCCTCGTGTCTACATGGGTTTCCTCCGGGTGCTCTGGTTTCCTCCCACGGTCCAAAGATGTGCGGGTTAGGTTGATTGGCCATGTTATATTGCCCCTTAGTGTCCTGGGATGCGTAGGTTAGAGGGATTAGCGGGTAAAATATGTAGGGGTAGGGCCTGGGTGGGATTGTGGTCGGTGCAGACTCGATAGGCCGAATGGCCTCCTTCTGCACTGTAGGGTTTCTATGATTCTATCGCGGGGGGTGTCAGAGGAACTGACACACCTGGTTAAGTACAAGACAAAGACCCCCTGATTGGCCCATTATTGGATCCAGAATCAGGGAGTTCATACTCCAAAAGGCCAATCTCAATTGCCTAATTGAAGTCATTACAGAGGAGATAGAGAGAAACTGTTCCCACTTGGATCAAGAACGAGAGGGCACAGAGTTGAAGTGATTTGCAAAAGAAGCAAATGTGATGTGAGAAAATGTTTTCACACAGTGAGTGGTTCGGGTTTGGAATTCACTGCCTGGAAGTGTGGTGGAGACAGGTCCAATTGAGGCATCCAAAAGGGCATTCGGTGAGTATATGAATTGAAACAATATGCAAGGCAGAGGCAGAGGAAAGGCACTAAGTCAGAATGCTCATTTGGAAAGCTGGCGCAGACATGATGGGCCAAAGGGCCTCCTTCTGCGCTGTGACAATACTGTGATTCGGTGATAGCAGGGTGGATGCTCAACCTCTACTGGAGCCTATGCTCTGAGGCAGTCACCTCTCACCAGTTACAATACTGAACTGGGTGAAGTTACTTTGGTCGAGTATCCTTTATCCATAAACCAAACACATTGAAAAACCACACTTTTTTGAAACTCATGGACCTTCAGCACAGGAAGTCTAGATGTCTGCCTGCACTGTTTACCTGTGGTGAACATGTCAAAAAGAAACTTATTGCAGAAGCTCTGCATTTATTATTTAGTGATGCATCTCATTTTTCTAACCATTTTACTTAGACGACAGCTAGCCTAGGCTTAGGCTATTGCAACATAAACATGGCATCCGAAAATTATCTGAAATCCAAAATGCAATTGGCCCCGAGGGTTTTGGATGGAGGGTACTCGACCTGTATTGCAGCCAATACCTTGCTGAACAGGTCTTTGCCAAATATTATAATTGCTTGACTATTGAACTAACCCCATTTGACCAAATAAGCTTGTTCCAACCTGGTCATTTTAACTGCTCTCGGGAGAGGGGGGGAGCGGGGAAACAGACACCAATTTCTCTGAATTCACATCAACAATGCCATAATAAGCAACAGCAGATCCTTCAAAGGAAAAGACAAGGATCTTTTCATACCTTTTTCATTTTGGGTATAGAGTAATACAGTCTTGATAAAGAAAATACTTTCTTTCCAGTAACAATACTGCGCCAGTCCTACTGCCGATCATTCCAAACTTCATCAGCATCAAAAGTTGTTGCAAAGTTTCAAATATAACAAGCTGTTACCTGATCACTGTTAACCTCAATACGAGTTACTCAACTTGTAATGTCTGCTGTTCAATAATGAAGTGATTCTCCCGCCATCTGGTATGACGTTCGACGGGTGACTCCCCAGAAGCTTCTGGATAATTTAAGCAGCTATATTCACTTTCACCTGGCTGAAAAGGTGGTCTTTCATGATAGACATGGCAAGCTGTTGAATTCGCTGATCGAAAGGATGGGAAGCACCACGTGAGAATGCTTCTCGGCCTTTTGGCTAAGATCGAGCTTCAGGTCAAGCCCAAGATGGGATGTGGTGCTTTATCTTGTCAGCTTGGATGTTATTGGTCTCTCTTATGGGGACTATGAAATGGATTCAATTGGAATTTGAATTTGGTTTTTGGAGCAAGCAAGGAATGGATTTGGTTTGGCCGGTCTATTCTCAGCTTTGGCATTGTAACTTTAAAATTTATTTATTAGTGTCACAAGTAGGCTTACATTAACACTACAATAAAGTTACTGTGAAAATCCCCTTGTTGCCACACTCCAGCACCTGTTCAGGTACACTGAGGGAAAATTTAGCATGGCCAGTATACCTAACCAGCACGTCTTTCAGACTGTGGGAGGAAACCGGGGTTCCCAGAGGAAACCCACGCAGACACGGGGAGAATGTGCAGACTCCACTCAGTGACCCAAGCCGGGAATCAATCCCGGATCCCTGGCGTTGTGAGGCAGTGCTAACCACTGTGCCACAGTGATGGAATAGAAAAATAAAGACAATATTTTCCACCTTCTCACAAGAGTATGCCTGACTCCATCGAGGAATTGTGCCAATTTTGGTTCTCATGTCATCAATAACTTCGCAGCCGTCATCAAAACTATGCTGCTCAGTTTGATGATCTAGCTATCGTCTGCAGATGATGAAAACAGAATTGGGGTCAGCGGCTGGTTAAATGGTGTAATCACTCCAGCATTGAGGAAATCAAATCAATAAACCTGTCTTGAGTGATTGACTGTGGTGTTGACCACCCATGCTTACTCTGAGGGTGAAAGCCATTTTCAGTTACAGATTTGCCATTCCAATATTGGGTAATCATATTCGACTGTGCAGATCCAAACAAGTGATTGGTTTAGGTTGAAAAATGAGGGTACTTCTAGTAAGGGTGTAGTGCATTTGTGAGCTATCAAGGGTATTTCTCTCATGCACAGCTTATATTCATAGTACCACAGAATGGTTACAGCACAGAAGGAGGCCATTCAGCCTGTCGGGTCCATGTTGGTTCTCAACTACATTCTGTGGTAGTGAATTCCACACATTCACCATCCTCTGGGTGAAGAAATTTCTCCTCACCTCAGTCCTAAAAGGTTAACTCCTTATCCTCAAGCTATGATCCCTAGTTCTGGACTCCTCCACCATTGGGAACATTCTTTCAGAATCTACCCTGTCTAAGCCTGTCTTAGACAGGGTACCCTGTCTCAGAATGTTATAAGTTTCTATGAGATCTCCTCTCTGTCAGCAAAGTTGAGGTAATTGAATTAATCCCTGAAGACCTTCAGCAGACTTGGCCTCCTGCTGAGTAGCTTTCATCCTCCTCCTCCCATTTCCAGTTCCTACAACGTGTGATCTTTCTTAATTCTCCCAGTCATGTTCCGTTCCCAGCAGTAGCCTTACCCGGCTGCCAAAATTCGGTAATGATAAATTTCAAATGAAATATTGCAAAAGAAATTCAGCTTGACCCCAATCTGGGCCATCCTTTATCCATAACCCTGCAATTATTTTTTATGTTCAGGTGTTTATCAAATTCAATTTTTCCACAACTGAATCTGCTTCCACCACACTCTGAGGCAGCGCATTCCAGATGCAAACCACTCGCTGCGTTAACAAAATGTTTTCTCATGTCGCCTTTGGTTTTTTTGCCAATCACCTTAAATTCACCTTCTCAACCCCCCCCACCAAAGGGAATGCTTTCTCCGTCTACTCTGTCTAGGCCACTCATGAAGTTGAACCTCTCCACCAAATCTTCTCTCAACTTTCTCTGTCAGGAGAACTATCTTTGCTTCTCCTCTCTATCCACATAACTAAAGTACCTAATCCCTGGAATCATTCTCATAAATCTTTTCTTCACCCAAATAAAGCCTTCACATCCTTTCTAAAATGCAGTGCCCAGACAGAATATCATACTCCAACCGAGGCCAAACCAAAAAGGTCCATCCTCAGGTCTTTGCTTTTGTACTCTGTGCCTTAATTTATAAAACCCAGGGTTGCCTCCATCTTTTTCACCACTTTTTCAACCTGTCCAGCCAACTTCAATGACTTCTGTACACAAACACCCAAAAAATTCACCCACCAGCCAAAATATTGGGGCTGGGTTTGACATGCCCCTTAAGTGGCCAATAATCGCTGCAAGGTCAGCATCTGGATGGTTACATGAATAGGGAAGGGATAGAGGGATATGGACCGAGTAAGGAGAGAAGGATTTTTTTTTCATTTAGTTAGGACATCATGATCGGCACGGGCTTGGAGGGACAAAGGGCCTGTTTCTGTGCTGTACTTTTCTTTGCTCTGCAGCCCTGAAAAAGGTCATCCAGACTCAAGATGTTGGTTCTATTGATGCAGATGATATAAAAATATGTATAGGGACAGATAGTATTGAGGAAGCAGGGGAGCTGCAGAAGGACTTGGACAGGTTAGGAGAGTAGGCAAAGAAGTGACAGATGGAATACAATGTGGAAAAGTGTGAGGTCATACACTTTGGAAGGAGGAATGGAGGTATAGACTATTTTCTAAATAGGAAAATGCTTAGCAAATCAGAAACACATAGGGACTTGGGAGTCATTGTTCAAGATTCTCCTAAGGTTAACGTGCAGGTTCAATCGGCAGTTAGGGAAGCAAATGCAATGTTATCATTCATGTTGAGAGGGCTAGAATACAAGAGCAGGGATGTACTTCTGAGGCTGTATAAAGCTCTGGTCAGACGCCATTTGGAGCATTGTGAGCAGTTTTGGGCCCCATATCTAAGGAAGAATGTGCTGGCCTTGTAAAGGGTCCAGAGGAGGTTCACAAGAATGATCCCTGGAATGAAGAGCTTGTCGTATGAGGAACAGTTGAGGATTCTGGGTCTGTACTTGTTGGAGTTTAGAAGGATGAGGGGGGATCTTATTGAAACTTTCAGGATACTGCGAGGCCTGGATAGAGTGGATGTGGCGAGGATGTTTCCACTCGTAGGAAAAACTAGAACCAGAGGTCACAACTTCAGGCTAAAGGGACGATCCTTTAAAACAGAGATGAGGAGGAATTTCTTCAGCCGCAGAGGGCTGTGGAGGCCAGGTCACTGAGTGTCTTTAAGACAGAGATAGATACGTTCTTGATTAATAAGGGGATCAGGGGTTTTGGGTAAAAGGCAGGAGAATGGGGATGAGAAAAAAAAATCAGCCATGATTGAATGGCGGAGCAGACTCGATGGGCCGAGTGGCCTAACTCTGCTCCTATGTCTTATGGTCTTAAGGTCTATTCTTTCCCCAAAGATGCTGTCAGAACTTGCTGAGATTTTTCAGCATTTTCTGGTTTTGTTTCAGATTCCAGCATCCACAGTATTTTGCTTTTATCTCTATTCTTTTCTTTGCTCTATGTTCGTCGTCAGGGAGGCTGGGAACCCAGAGGAAATCCCCTCTTTCTTCAATTTCACACTCCTTCTCAGCCAAAAACCGGCAGGGGCTGCGTGAAATTCAGGCCATTGTGCTGAAAGATGTTACCACATTTTGGTGGCCGGGTAAGGCTACCGCTGGGAACAGAACATGACTGGGAGAATTAAGAAAGATCACCCATGGTAGGAACTGGAAATGGGAGGAGGGGGATGAAAGCCACTCAGCAGGAGGCCAAATCTGCTGAAGGTCTTCAAGGATTAATTCAATTACCTCGACTTCACTGACAGAGTGAGGGGATCTCATGGAAACTTATAAAATTCTAACAGGCTTAGAAAGAATGTTCCCAATGGTGGGGGAGCCCAGAACTAGGGTTCACAGTTTGAGGATAAGGGGTAAACCTTTTAGAACTGAGGTGAGGAGACATTTCTTCACCCAGAGGGTGGTGAAGGTGTGGAATTCACTACCACAGAATGTAGTTGAGGCCAAAACATTGTCTGATTTCAAGAAGAAATTAGATATAGCTCTAGGGGCTAAAGGGATCAAGGGATATGGGGGGAAGGGGGATCAGGATATTGAATTTGATGATCAGCCACAATCGTAATGAATGGCAGAGCAGGCTCAAAGGGCCGAATGGCCTACTCCTCTCTAGTTTCTATGACAATCAATGTGTTGATTGGTTCACAAAAGAAGCTTTAACCGCTGCATCCATAATTGCACCTGGCATTACTTGGTAAAGTTTACTTCCATAGTCTTTCACCAAAGATCGAATTTTTACAGGAGGTGCAGCCTCATAGCAGGTTCAGGACAGTATTGTCTACGGCTGTCAAGATCATCATGGTATTTAATTTGTTATTGCTCCTGGCTACTGCTGGAGAAATAAGTAAGATCTCACAGATTACACTGCAATGCCACTGGATCTCCCTATCACATTAAAAAGCATTTAATTTCCTCTTGCCAGAGCCAAGCAGGAGGAGCAAGCGTGTGACTTAACATGGAGTACAAAGTTTCCACATGGTGCAGGTCAGGTGCCATCAACTGCACTTTTTTCTATTTGTTCATGGGATGTGGGCGTCACTGGCTAGCCCAGCATTAATTGCCGTTCTCTGAGGGCAGTTAAGAGTGAGCCACATTGCTGTGGATCTGGAGTTACATGTAGGCCAGACTAGGTAAGGATGGCAGATTTCCTTCCCTAAAGAATATTAGTGAACCAGATGGGTTTTTAACAGCAATCTACACATGGTCATCATTTGACTTCTAATTCCAGATATTTATTGAATTCAAATTTCACCATCCGCCATGGTGGGATTCGAACCCAGGTCCCCAGAGCATTACTCTGGGCCTTTGGATTATTAATCCAGTGACAACACCACTACATCACTCCCACATCCATGTCTTCTTGCAGGAGCTTATCATATTTAACCCCAGCATCTCGTATTTTGTGTCATTGCTATTTGAGGGATTGTTCATATTCAATGGACAGCATGAACACCTACCTACCTATTCATACAGGTTGTTTTATTGATGGGTATCCTTTATCATTAAATGGTTTGCTGTTTATTTTTTATAAGGGGCTAGTATTTTATGTTATCAACTCCTATCAACCTTGTTCTTGTCAAAGTAACCCAACCAGGGAGTATATAACCTGTTCAATGTGCTTAAGCATTCAATCAACTTTTAAGGTTATCAAGGTAAAACACACTGAGTACTGAAACGTGTCAATTTTTCAAAGAAGCTGATTAGTTAAGAAAGATGTTCAAATACACTTGTCTCAGTATTGGAATTTTATATTTTAAATTTCACACATCACCAATACTGAAATAATGTATTGAAATCATGAAGGAATGGTTGAAGCAAACTCAATGTGACACATAGAGCAGGGTTTTGCAGCCTCACTCATCCCGGAAACTGTAAAACCTAGCCCAAGGTCAACGGACCTTTCCATGGTCCACCCCTCGCCTGCTCCGATTTCCGTGGCAGGCAGGACGGTAAAATTCTGGTCATAGTTTTACAGATATACTCTTACTATAAAATTATTCATATACTCAGATATGGATATCAAGGAAACCAATCTATGTCTTCTTTTGCCCCCATGTTCTGGGCTTCCATTCTGTTAGTGAAAATCAGCAATGGGAACTATCTGTGTCGAAGCTCCTTTCCAATGACATAATGATGGTCTTCTCCAGTCTTAAGGAAAGGAAATAACTTACATTGGCATAGCAGCTTTCATGAACTCATGAGATTGCAAAACGTTTTAGAGGCAATCAGGTACTTTTGAAGGCCAGTCGAATTTATAACTTCGACTGGCCTTCAAAAGTGGTTGGGGTGTGGAATGGACTGCCTGCAGTGATAGTGGAGTCAGACACTGTAGGAACATTTAAGCGGTTATTGGATAGGCACATGGAGCACACCAGGATGATAGGGAGTGGGATAGAAATCTGAGAAACCTTACAGTACAGAAAGAGGCCATTCGGCCCATCATGTCTGCACCGACCACAAACCCACCCAGGCCCTATCCCCACATATTTACCCACTAATCCCTCTAACCTAAGCATCTCAGGACACTAAGGGCAATTTTTTAGCATTGCCAATCAACCTAACCCGCACATCTTTGGACTGTGGGAGGAAACCGGAGCACCGGGAGGAAACGCAAGCAAACACGAGGAGAATGTGCAAACTCCACACAGACAGTGACCCAAGCCGGGAATCGAACCCAGGTCCCTGGAGCTGTGAAGCAGCATTGCTAACCACTGTGCTACCGTGCCGCCCAATGATGGTCTTGATCTTGCTATAGCTTGATATAGCTTGATCTTGGTTTCAGATAAAGCTCGGCACAACATCGTGGGCTGAAGGGCCTGTTCTGTGCTGTACTGTTCTATGTTCTATCTATGTTCTATAACGTGGCAGCTAACTTGTACACAGCAAGGTTCCACAAACAGCATGAGGTAAAAATCAGATAATCTGTTGTATTAGTGACGTCGATTGAGGGCTAAATATTGAGCAGGACTCTGCGGAGAATTCCATGGTTCTACTTCTACATCCACCTGAGAAGGCAGATGGGGACTCAGTTTAACATCTCAGCTGAAAGTCGGCAACTCCGGCAGCGCATTACTTCCTCAGCGGTATGCTCAGGTGCCAGTCTGTGAGTGCAAATCTCCGGAGCATGATTGGAAATCATAACCTGTCGATTCAGTGCTAGCACTGAGTCAAGGAAACAGGGTAGAGTTTAGAGAAACACGCAAAATGCACAATGTCACTGGACTGGAGATTGTGCACACATTATTTATTAGCAATCTGCTCCAAGCCAATCATTTTCAAAGCAAAAGCCAGGGAAGTAAAGGAATGCTGAGAAACATAGTGAGCGCATCAGTTAAAACATAAGAGACTGGATGGCAAGTCAATGCAGTATTGTTCTCCATTTACTTCAGAGAATGAAGCATATAAATCAATTCATAAATTTGCTCAATAATTTTAAGCAAACTAATGAATCTTCCATTGTTCAGGAATTCTGCTGGGTGGAGACATGGTGGCCCAGTAGTTAGCGCTGCTGCCTCACAGCACCAGGGACCTGGTTTCGATTCCCGGCTTGGATCACTGTCTGTGTGGAGTTTGCACATTCTCCCTGTGTCTGCGTGGGTTTTCTCTGGGTGCTCCGGTTTCCTCTCACAGTCTGAAAGACGCGCTGGTTAGGTGCATTGACCTGAACAGGCGCAGAAGTGTGGCGACTAGGGGAATTTCATAGTAACTCCATTGCAGTGTTAATGTAAGCCTTACCTGTGGCACTAATAAATAAACTTTATTTTTACTTTACAAGGGGGAGAGAGCTGTCAGGCTGGATGTAAAGTTGGTGTAAGTACTAAAGATGTATTAGTACAGATGGTTCGTACTAAGGGCTAGACACTGAGGAGGGACTGGAGGCGTCTGATGGGCATTGGATAGGCCCCAGCAAAAATTACATCGGCGCACCAATCTTAACAATGAATTTATTGATTTCAGTGTGCGACTTTTGATTTAAAAATTGTCATTTAGATACTAAACAGTTCCATCTGTCCAATTTTAATAATGGATAAACACAAAACTCTCATAGCAGCTAAGTTGTAATGGGTTCACTGATAAAAATGACTAGCCGAGAGCGACATGGTAGAAAGACTTTGGTAAAATGTGGGTTATTTTTGTGTTAGAATTGGGACTGTGCCAGAATCTTTAAGCATCAACTAGTTATGCCAATTGATCGCAGCGAGCAGATTTCTTGAGGGAACAACATCTTGGCAGCCAGAGTAGCTTTCAGAAATAAGCAGAAGTCGTAAATATATATATATATATATATAAATGTGCACACAGATTAGGGACAAATCATACCATTAAGGACCCAATGGCCATTTTTTTTCTCAGCTCACCAGATTACCATCAGTTCCTGCTAAAGTTAAGATTGCTTCTAGTCATAATTCAAGGAGATCTTCAACTGTTGTCAGGGAAAGCCTTTTGGAAAGTTGGAAGAAGCTATAGGAGACATGGGGAGCAATGTAACCGCAGTAGCTGGGGGCGGGGGGGGGGGGGCCTGGTTTAGGCCATGGAGGCTAGCTGAGAGCAGCAGAGGCTGAGTGACAGATCGCTCTACTCTCAGAGCAGAGGGGATCTGCACATGTGCAATTGCGCTCTCTGCTGCCCTCAGCCAGTGTTTGGGCAATTTAAGCCCCACTCCCTCCCCTTACAGGCGAGAAACGGTTTTTGAGGTTTTGTTTAATGCGCTGAGTGCATAAGATCGCAGATTTGGACTGGCCCAAAAAACGGATCAGGAATGCTCTCGTTTTCACACTCGTCCAGGACTTAGAATTTTTTTCATAAGATGGATATGACAGTCAGTTGTGCATTTTGAACCTCAGGGGTTTTCGAATGTGATGCATTTGCTTCTGTAGGTTATTTAGACGTGTTGCTTGCTGCTCCAAATTACTGCTTCTTCCTTTCCTGGATATTAATATGCCTCCCCTTTAAGGAGCTGCCGCTAGCCCTGCACAAATAGATAATTTCCTGTCTCTGGATCGGTGACCTGCCGATCGGGAAGTATTTCCATAAGCAATGCACGGCCACGTTATAATAAGGACCGAGGACCAAAATCGAGAACACCACTGACTATTCAACAACACGGTGGCATGGTGGTTAGCACAGCTGCCTCACAGCGCCAGGGACCAGGGTTCAATTCCAGCCTTGTGTGACAGTGTGGAATTTGCACGTTCTCCCCGTGTCTGCGAGGGTTTCCTCTGGGTGCTCCAGTTTCTTCCCACAGTCCAAAGATGTGCAGGTTACGTGCATTGGCCATGCTAAATTGCCCCTTAGTGTCCAAAGATGTGTCGGTTAGGTTGATTGGTCATGGGGAAAGCAGCTGGGTAAGATGCACTGCCAGATAGTCGATGGGCTGAATGGGCTCCTTCTGCACTGTAGGGATTCTATAGTTCTATTGTGGCCAACTATCATAAATATTCTATCCACCACCCACACATGCAAAGTGCATCATGGAAATCACCCCTAATTGATTAATTTTATCACCAAAATATCCATTTATAAAGGAGAATATAGTCGCCAATCAAAGGCATTAAAAGCACTGAATTTGAAAGGACAGACTTGAGCCCACAATGAATAAATTAGAAAGCTCGTGGCAGATGTAAAACTGCCAAATAAATAGATATGACAGTTTACACAATTTGATAATATCATGTCTAAAAGTAGGATATAAATTAATGTGACCATAGAAATATATTATGTCTGTAAAAGATCATGTCACTTCTTTCCAATTATTTTTAAATATTTGTGACAGAAATAGAATATTTTACTTTTAGATTACAGGGAGCCATTTTTATGCTTTTGAAATATAAAACTGTCTCCTGCCATTACAAGTTAATGAATGTTCTATATACAACTGAAAGACTGTTTTACAGATGTCCCTGATGTCTGCTTTGAATTGGGTCATGATCTATTGTCAAGGACAGCCAAAAATTGCAATTTTCTGTAATTGTCCCCAGTGATTCAATGCCTACATAGAGTGCAATTGCTTGATATCCACTTATCCTAACTCACTTTATTTAATTATTTTTTTTACTTTCCTTTATAAAAGGAATAATGTTTGTTTTCCAAGTTCTCTTGATTAGAATTACTGCAGTTTTCTCTGGATCATGCAAATCTGCAGATTAACAACCTGATTGCTTTTGTAAAATGGTGATCTTGCGTCTAATGTCTGATAGCTTTTGTTGTGCAATATATTTTGGATAAATTCCCATAACCCATGATTCAATTTGCATTTAACTTAAGTCATGCTCCAGTATACTATGAACTTTCAGACAGTACTTTAAATTTTTTGGATACGAAGACAATGACTGGAATTTTCCTGTCCCGCCCGCCACAGGAATCGTAGCAGGAGGGACACGGACCATGAAAAGGTCCGTTGACCTCGGGCAGGATTTTCCGGTCTTGGGGCAAGCATGGCTGGAAAATCCCGTCCAATGTATTAAAATGGCCACTGAAAATCATGCGATCCTTTTCATTTTGGGCTTCAGACAGTGCTAAATCTCGAGTAAAATAGCTAATTAAGTATGGACATTCATGGCTAGCCAGGAAACTCGCACATCTTTTTGTTTAAGGATACACCATCAAAATCAGAACAGTGGCATTCCAGGTGACTCATCTCTCCATTTCACCATGGACAAAAGAAACAGTGAAACTCAATGTGCAAGGGGCTCCATCAACGCTCTTTTTCATCATGAAGGTTTCCCACCCAAACACAACAGGATGAATTTCAAAATGTTAACCAACAACACAGGATGTGCAATCAACTCCTCACCTTGTTTTGGAAAGATAATTTTTGAACCCATACTGGTCAGATGATGAGCACAGCCATGTTTTCTGTCTGCTTTTTAAATGGCAAATGCAGCTTGCAGAGAGAGAGTCGTACTGAAGTCCATCAGAAAAACTATCAAACCAGCTGTATGCCAGCTATGCAGCCAAGGTAACAAACCACAATACTTTAAAAGTGGGAGAAGAACCCTCTCCAAACTGTTTCAACTCCAAGTTCACAGGAGAACACGAGATCTGGAAATTCAACTATAAGAAGCCTTGTAACTTAATGAGTTCCTCTCCTGACACCACCTCCACTTCAACTAAAAGCATCAACTCATCTGGGAATCTACAGGCCTGCCATGAAAGAGAGACTTAGACAATTGTACTTTATAATTGTATATTATTTTCTTCATCTGATCTATCTTTTTGTGAGTGGTAGAGTGTGTGAGATGAGCGAGTTAGATCTGACGTTTTTTCTTAAAACTTCCAGGGTTAGTGTAGGGTAATAAATAACCTTCTTTATTTTGAAGCTCACAAAAAAGCTTGCTGCTGGAATTATTTAAACTGGGACAACTACTCTGAAAGTAAGAAAAGGCACAACACGTCACATACAAAACACATTGATATTGGGCAGTAAGAAGACACATGAATTTCATCTGTGGCACTTCTTTTGAAATGTTATTGAGTGTTTCGTTATTTTGAAATGTAATTAATAGGCTGAAACATTAATGAGCAGGCTACTGGAAAGGAGGGGACCGCTGCCACATGCTATGAAGTCTAATGTTGAGTTTAGTCTATGTTGAACTCCCAGGTAAGTACGTGGCATCCTCCGACCCCTGCCGCCCCACACACACACACATATCCAAAAGCAATGATATTATTTTAAGAAATCTTCATTATTCTATGATTTCAATTCGTGTCACACATCATTCCGATATATTGCACACATGGCCATTTGTCACCATATATGCACCTCATTCCCACTGTTATTTCTTGAGTCAAGGTTATAATTGGATATCTCACATCCTTTAAAAAGTATCTGGATGAGCACTTAGCACATTATAACATTCAGGGCTATGGGCCAAGTGCTGGCAAATGAGATTAGGTGGGAGTTCAGTTGTTTCTAATGTGCCAGTGCAGATTCGATGGGCCAAAGGGCCTCTTCTGCGATGTATGATTCTACGATTCCTCCTGACCTGAAAATGTTCATGTATAAACACAGAATGAAATCCCAACCATGGAGAATTTGTGAAGCCAATATCAGCTCCCTTTAAACCTGAAAATTAAAGATATGCATTGCCAATGTTCAACTGGATTATTTTAAATTTGAGGGTGTAAATTTCATATCTTCCAAACATTTCAATGTGTCCATTAGTGTTCCAACTTAATTTGCAAAATATATAAAGGTTTATGGCCCTTGTTTAAAATATACAATTCTTGTAATATATTTATTAAGTAGCAAATATTGACTGGTGTTACAAGTTAATCTTTTATTGCCACCAAGTTAAATTTCCCCTCAGAGAATATCAGGAAGCTGTACACCGTAACTCTTACATTGTTGCAAAAACAGAAAATGCTGGAAAATCTCAGCAGGCCTGACAGCATCTGTGGAGGGAGAATAGAGCCAAATTTTCGAGTCAGGGTGACCCTTCGTCAGAGCTGCCATCCTGACTCGAAATGTTGGCTCTACTCTCTCTCGATGTGGAGATGCCGGCGTTGGACTGGGGTAAACTTTACTTTGGGGTAAACCCGGTTTCTTCCCACAGTCCAAACATATTGGGGTGTTGTTAAACTTCTTACTGTGTCTACTCTCTCTCCACAGATGTTGTCAGATCTGCTGAGACTTTCCAGCATTTTCTGTTTTTGTTTCAGATTCCAGTATCCGCAGTAATTTGCTTTTATTTCAGCTCGTTGTGTTATCCATGTTACAGAGCAAAGCCACAAAGACAGAAATGAACTAATTGTGTGTTAATATGGTTAGGAGAAGTGAAAATGAACTTGCATTTATATAACGCCTTTCATGACAAGAGGATATTCCAAAGCACTTTACAGTCACTGCTGTAATGTAGGAAATTCAGCAGGTGGTCTACACAGGACAATCTCCTAAAAACAGCAACCTGATAATGACCAGATATTCTGTTTTAGTTCTGTGATGTTGATCAAGGGTTAGGCTTTGGCCAGATCACCAGATCTAACTCCTCTGTTCTTTTTTCAAAATCATGCCATGGGACCATTTACATCTGGGACAGCACATTGGCAGAGTGGTAAGCATTGCTGCCTCACAGCGCCAGGGATCCTGGTTCGATTCCTGGCTTGGGTCACTGTCTGTGCGGAGTCTACAAGTTCTCCCCGTGTCTGCATGGGATTTCTCCTGGTGCTCCGGTTTCCTCCCACAGTCTGAAAGACATGCTGGTTAGGTGCACTGGCCATGCTAAATTCTCCCTCGGTGTACCCGAACAGTTGCCGGAGTTGGCGACTAGGGGATTTTCACAGTAACTTCATCGCAGTATTAATGTAAGCCTACTTGTGACACGAATAAAATAAACTTTCAAACATCAGGCATGATCTCAGTTTAACATCTCATCTGAAAAACCGTCTCTCAGCAGTGCAATACTCCCTCAGTTTTGCAATGATTTCATCTTAGTTTCTTGCACTCAAATCCAAGATTTGATCACACCAAATTCAGACTCAGCGCGAGTGCAACCAACCACAGCTGACATCCAAATAGGGCAGGAGAAGGAACCTATGGACCAGTTGGGCCAAACAACCTGTTTCTGTGCTGTAAATTCAATGTAATTTTCCAAGTTAAATTATCCACCCACAGTGTAAATCAGAGCAATGCAGATTCCTCACTACATGCTGCAACTTAGAACTCAGAACAAAGACCTGACCAATGGACAAATGACGCATAGATTTGTCTAGAGAGTAGGAGGAAATAATGGTAAAAGAGAGCATTGAGGACTAGGGGCGGCAGGTTGGCACAGTGGTTAGCACTGCTGCCTCACAGCGCCAGCGACTCAGGTACGATTCCGACCTCAGTTGACTGTCTGTGTAGAGTTTGCACATTCTCCCCATATCTGCGTGGATTTCCTCCAGATGCCCCGGTTTCCTCCCACAGTCCAAACATATTGCGGGTTAGGTGGATTAACCATGCTAAATTTCCCATTGGTGTCAGAGAGATTAGCAGGGTAAATATGTGGGGTTACGGGGATAGGGCCTGGGTGCAATTGTTGTCGGTGCAGGCTCGATGGGCCGAATGGCCATCTTTCTGCACTGGAGAGACAAGGATAGATATATTCTTTAAAGAGAGGAAAGAAGTAACTTCTACAGACCAGGGTGTAAGGAAAACAGGTGTGACTAAAAATAAAATGAGGCGAAAAATGGCAACCATAGGGAGTAGCTCCAGGAGATGGTTGATGTCAATTGATATAAAATATAACTTTGTGAATTTAAGGTAATAATCTACCGGTGCATAGTGTTGACTTACAAAAGCATATTGCCTGGCATGCAGACTCTTATATTAATATTTTTAATACTCTTCTTGAAATTTTCCCTCAATATACAGAAGCCATAAGATTTTCTTGTATTAAGTGTCCAAATGTTTCATTGGGTGGAATTTAAAACCAATTAATGCCCACTTAAGGACCTCTTGCCGTCACCGCTGGCATTCATCGAACGGTGATTGGGGCAAAGAAGCCGAGGGGAGTCCCTCATTGGCAGGCACGCAGGCCGGAATTTTATTGCCCTGCCTACCACGGGAATGGGAGCGGGCGAGGCGTGGACCCTGAGAAGGTCCGTTGACCTCGGGCAGGATTTTATGGTTTTGGGACGAGTGAGGCAGTAAAATCCCACCCCCAGTGTCAAATCAAGGGACCCGACATTAAGAAATCAGGGAGCCCACTAAGTCACTCCCCTGCCCTTTCTTCCAAACGTCTTGCGTACCCCCCCCCCCCCCCACTGCCCCCAACAGTCCCGCTCTGATACTCTCTCCCCACCTTCACCTATCACCTGGATGAAATTCCACTCTTCATCACTAATTCATGTTGCAAAAAAACTTCTGGTTTTATGACACAAAAGCAGAAAGTGCTGGAAAAACTCAGCAGGTCTGGCAGCATCTATGGGGAGAGAAACAGAGTTATCGTTTTGAGTCCTCATGACTGTTGTCCAGATCTCTAAGTAAGTCATATGGACTTGAAATTTAACTCTAGTTGTCTCCCCACAGATGCTGTCAGGTCTGCTGAGTTTTACCAGTATTTTCTGTTTTGTTTCAGATTCGAGCATTCGCGGTATTTTGCTTATATTTTAGTTTTATGATATAGCTCAATATTTCTGACTTAAATGACTCTGCTGTTCATTTGCAAATTCAGCAACCATCGAACTTAGGAATATGAATACCTTTAAAAGAGTAAGGTATTGTTATTTTCCTCCACAGTTCTATCCATACACAATGATCTTCCTTGGTACTGTGAGCTTTTACAAGGGTAACAGAATCCAGTGTGAGTCTCGACAATAACATCTTGCATAGTCCATGATGTCAATTTAACTTCCATGTGTTAGTTCTTTGTAACATTATTTAAAGTGAGCTATTCTACGAATATTAAACTTTGTGGAATATGTTTTAAAAGTGTTTTTGAAGATTGACAAGAAAGGAACTATGGGGGCGATTCTCCCAAAAATATTCTGCGTCGAATTCACGTGAAAACTGGAATAAATCACGCTGTTCTTTTTCCAGTAGGAGTTCAGAGAAGCACTGCTGAGTGCACTAGTGTAATTCCAGTTAAAATTCAGGGGGCGGTGCCTGTCCCCGCCAGGGAGGCAGACAGCATAGCGCTGAGCGGGCCACTGCACGTGTGCAGATCTGGCCGCGCCGAGATTGGCGCATGCGCAGTGGCCCCTGTCTGCCGGCCTCCCAATTGCTGGCCAGTTCTGCGATTCCCGCAACGCCGGCCCTCAGAGGCCTCCACGGCCTGATCGCTGACTCCCAGGCATGCCTGGGCCCAGTCTCGACCCCCACCCCCAACATTAGCGCACTACAAGTGGGGAGCTATAGTAATCCCCGCTGGAATGAAATACTCCTGGCGGGTGGGAGAGGATAGCGGGCCTGGAGACTTCAGTCCTGGGCCCGCTAATTACATGTAAATAGGATTAAGATTAGAAGCCACATGCATTAGGCAGCTCCGCGCCTATTTCCGATGCAGAGCTGATGGCGCCGGAAATCCAGCGCTGGGAGACGCGCTCGGGGCTGGCCACCCAGCACGCATCACGCTAATCCAGCGCCGCTGAAATCTCCCAACTCGCTGCGCTAAAAAGTCAGCACAAGGGGATGGGAGAATCGCCCCCTATATGTTTAACAATGGAAATAAGAATATTTGGCACAAGCCAAATGCCCTCTTGAACTTTATTTTTCAAGTTTATTTTTAAGTATCAAATTTTGTTCATGAATTTCTGTATTTGTATTAATGCAAGACAATACTTTAGTTCACAGGAGCAGGGAGAAGAACATATTTAAAATGGATTCATTGGGCAGAATTGTATGGGCTCTTGCTGGCAGGTTTCAGTGGAGGCGGCCTGTAAAATTCCCTGGGTGGTCTTCCTGCCTTCCCCTGACCTGTGCAGAATTATACAGGCAGCGGCCAATGTGTAGGGCAGCTAAACTTCCCTCGATCCAATTGAGGCCCTTATGTGGCCTACGCGGTGGCACAGTGGTCAGCACTGCTGCCTCACAGCGCCAGCGACTCGGGTACAATTCCTGGCTTAGGTCACTGTCTGTGCAGAGTCTGCACATTCTCCCAGTGTCTGCGTGGATTTCCTCCGGGTGCTCCGGTTTCCTCCCACAGTCCAAAAGACGTGCTGGTTAGCCATGCTAAATTCTCCCTCAATGCACCTGAACAGGCAACGGAGTGTGGCAACTAGGGGATTCTCACAGTAACTTCATTGCAGTGTAAGCCGACTTCTGACACTAATAAGTAAACTTAAACTTGATTTGCCATTTGGGAGCTGCTTCACACCTGGCTGCCTCATCTCAGTCAACAGGATGGGGTCAGGGGAGGGGGCGGGAAAGCCCAGCAGGTCACTCTGCTCGAGCCTCAGTTGGGAAAAAGAGAGGCCACCCCTCCCCGCCGCCACTTTCCAGATTAGGCACCCCACTCCACCCAACCCCCACCACCCCACGCAGCTCCCTGCTGGCCTTGCCATCATGACAACCACCATCACCCAGTTCTCCCGACCACACCACCAACTTCCCTCCTGACTCTGTGGGACTACACATCTCCCTAGTCCTGGGGGCTCCAGCACTTAAGATTGTTGGGACGGCTTGTAGTCCCAGCAGTGGACACTGCTCAAGGAGGCGCTGCCGGGACAAATTTGACGGCAGTGCTCTGAAGAAGGGGTGGCAATCTGTCCTCCAATGAGTTAATGCTCCACAGGGCAGGTAGGCAAAAGTTCCTAGCCATAGTGGATTTGGCAAAGATCTTGTTTAACTTTATTTCTTTACCTGCGTTCAGTGACCAGTGCAAGATATACCATGAAGCCCTGAGGTATATGTGGGCAACATTTGGAGGGGTTGCACACAGTGAAGCTGTTCTTCCCCAGATATAATCGAATTTTGTCATAAGATATACAGAACTACAGGTGTATAGGATTTCAATTCCATTTCAGAAAGCTATGGGGTGTTGTGTTTACAACGATTAAGTGATTTGATAGGTAGATACAGAGGAACAATTTCATCCTGAGGGGGAGTTCTGAGCAAGAGTAAATAATCATAAAATCAGAGGTGCACCATTTAGATGTGAAATCAAATAGTACTTTTTCACACAAAGCCGATGGAAAATTTGGAACTCACTCCACCGAATAACTGTGGACGCTTGTTTCATTCGAATTTTAAAGACTGAGATAAATTGACCTTTTTGGATAAGGGTGTCTCAGGACACAGAACCATAGAAATGTTACAACACAGAAGGAAGCCATTTGGCCCATCTTGTCCATGCCAGCCCGAGGACACCCAGGTGCCCTTGCGAATACCACCTTCCTGCACCCGGCTCATAAGCCCTGTAGCTTACAACACTTAAGGTGCAGATCCAGGCATGTTTTAAAAGAGTTTAGGGTCTCTGCTTCCACCACCAACTCAGGCAGCGAATTCCAGACACCCACTACCCTCTGTGTAAAAAAGCTCTTCCTCATGTCCCCACTACACCTACTACCACTTGAATCTATGTCCCCTGGTCCTAGAATTCTTTAAGAGTTTTAACAACACCAGGTTAACCTGGTGTTGTTAAAACTCTTACTGTATTTACCCCAGTCCAACGCCGGCATCTCCATTAACCTGGTGTTGTTAAAACTCTTACTCTAGAATTCTTCACCAGGGGAAATAACTTTATCCTGCCAACTCGATCTCTTCCCCTCATAATTTTGTGCACCTCTATCAAGTCACCCCTCAGCTTTCTTTGTTCTAAGGAAAATAACCCCAATCTGTCCAATCTCTCCTCATAGCTGTACTTTTCTAGCCTGGCAACATTCTTATAAACCTGCTCTGCACTCTCTCAAGGCAATTACATCCTCCCTGTAATATGGGTCAGAATTCTACCGCCCTGCCCGCCACTGGAATCAGAGCAGGCGAGGGGTGGACAATGAAAAGGCGCGTTGACCTCGGATGGGATTTTACGGTTTCGGGACGAGCGAGGCCGTAGAATCCTGCCCTTGGTGACCAGAACTGCACACAATACTCCAGTTGTGGCCCCACCAGTGTTTTGCACAATCCCAACATTATATCCTCACTTTTATATTCCATACCTATGCCAATGAAGGAGAGCATTCCACATGCCTTCTTTACAACCTTGTCAACTTGAGATGCTGCCTTTAGGGACCTGTGTACTTGATCTCTCACTTCATCTACCCTTCTTGGAGCAATGATGCGCAAATGAAGCTGAGATAAAAGGCAGAACATGTTTGAGGAGTTTGCCCAGGTCACAGTTACGAAACACTCGGTGCTAGGACTCCAACTGTTTACGTTATATATTAATGATTTGGAAGAGGTAACTGAATGTATTATCTCTAAATTTGCAGATGATGCAAAGTTGGGTGGGAGGGTAAGCTGTGAGGAGGCTGCAGAGATGCTTCAGTGTCATTTGGAAAGGCTGAGTGTGTGGGCTGTGCATGGCAGATGAGGTATCAAGCGGATAAATGTGAGGTTATCCACTTTGGTAGCAATAATAGGAAGACAGATTATTATTTGAATGGGTGTAAATTGAGAGAGGTGGATACTCAGCGAGACCTTGATGTCCTCGTGCATCAGTCGCTGAAAGAAAGCGTGCAGGTACAGCAGGCTGTAAAGAAGGTCTTCACAGAGAGAGGATTTGAGGATAGGGATGTTTTACTGCAATTGTACAGGTCATTGGCAAGGCCACACCTGGAGCATTGTGTGCAGTTTTGGTATCCTTATCTGCGGAAGGATGTCCTTGCTATAGAGGAAGTACAGTGAAAGTTTTCTAGGCTGATTCTTGCGATGGCAGGTCTGTCATGAGAAGAGATTAAGTCAGTTAGGATTATATTCACTGGAGTTTAGAAGAATGAGAGGGGATCTCATAGAAACTTATAAAATTCTAGCAGGATTAGCCAGGGTAGATTCAGAAGAATGTTCCCAATGGTGGGGAAATCCAGAACTAGGGGTCATAGTTTAAGGATAGGGGGAAAACTTTGGGAACTGAGGTGAGGAGAAATTTTTTCACCCAGAAGGTGGTGAATGTGTGAAATTCACTGCCACAGAATGTAGTTGAGGCCAAAATGTTGTCTGATTTCAAAAAGAAATTAAATATAGTTCTAAGGGTTAAAGGGGTCAAGGGATATGGGAGGAAGAGGGGATCAGGATATTGAATTTGATGTTCAGCCATGATCAAAATGAATGGTGGAGCAGGCTTGAAGGGCCGAATGGCCTACTCCTGCTTCTAGTTTCTATGTTTCTATGCTGTAATTTATGACAAGAATTAAGGAGAAAAGACAAAAATTTGACTCAGTGATCTAAATTTTAAACAATTTTTCCCTTTAATCTTGAAGTGAAATATCAGAATCTATACACAATAAAACGTTCATACCAGATGATGCTTTGGAATGAGCTAAGGATTGTTACACCACAGAAGCCTGATAGATGTCAGTTATATTTCAGGCAACTATGTAAATCTTTGATTGGAGAAAAAGGAAAATTGCATGTTTTCAAAAAATTTATTTATTAGTGTCAGAAGTAGGCTTACATTAACACTGCAATGAAGTTACTGTGAAAATCCCCCAATCGCCACACTCCAGCTCCTGTTTGGGCACACAGAGGGAGAATTTAGCATGGCCAATGTACCTAACCAGCATGCCTTTCGGACTGCGGGAGGAAACCAGTGCACCTGGAAGAAGCCCACGCAAACATGGGGAGAATGTGCGGACTCCGCACAGACAGTGACTCATGCCAGGAATCGATCCCAGGTCCCTAGTGCTGTGAGGCAGCAGTGCTAACCACTGTGCCACTCCATGCTTGCTTCTATGCTTAGACTTCCATTCAAATTAAACGCTAATTGAAGGATAATATTCCACCCTGTTGGTTCCTTGCTAACTTAAAAAAAAACATTTAAACTGAGCATTTAAAAGTTTTCAGATGAACAATGGGCATTTTGAGCTTGGATTAGCACATCTGCAGTTATACTGTAGCAGGTATGAAGCTGATGTGAAGTATGAAGTGAAATGAGATTACCTCCTGGAAGTGGTCTCACACCTCACTGAGAGTGGTTTCAGGGTGTACAGATAAGTGGCAAAATAATTCGGAGGACTCTACGAAGCTGTGACATGCTGACTTTAGCTTCCAAATGTGTTATATGACTCAAAGCACACTTCAGTTGATTTGACACTCAAAAATCACACCGCAAACTTTATGATGATGAGGATCAACTGTGTTTGCATCAATACAAATTCTGTATTTAAATTTGTGGTTGGGTAGAAAAAAATTGGCATAATATAATCATGAATTTTTGTGTCCGATGTAACATATATGAATCTTACAGGATTGTTTCGTTACTTTCATTGAGATTGGGGTAGTGGCAACTCTGTCTCTAAGGGAGGGGATGGAGGTGGGTGGGCATCTGTCTCGAAGCAGAGGCTGAATAGTATACTTACAGTGTATTGTAGCTATTGGTCTTGGACAGTTCCAATTTGGCAGAACTGCATTCATATTGACTGCTTCTAATCGTAGACAAACAATCATATGCATTAGATTTTCCTGCTTCTGTTACCTCTAGACTCAACTATTCCAACACACTCCTGACTGATCTTCCACATTCTACCTTCCTTAAACTTGAGACCATCCAAAACTCTGCTGTCCGCATCTTAACTTACAGTAAGTCCCATTCCACTATCGTCCCCGTGCTTGCTAACTTCCATTGGCTCCCAATCAAGCAAGGGCTTGACTCAAACATTTTCCTCCTCATTTCTTAAACCCTTCCATGGCCTTGTCCTGCGCTATCTCTGTAATCCCCAGCTCCACAACCCTCTTGCGATATCTGGACTCCTCTAAATCTGGCCTCTTGAACATTCCCAATTATAATTCCTCTATCATTTGTGGTCGTGCCTTCAGCTGCCTGGACTCCATGCTCTGGAATACTCTCCCTACATCATTCCACCTCGCACCACCTTAAAGACACTCCTTAAAACCATCCTCATTGACCAAGCTTTTGGTCATCTGAATTAATATCTTCTTTGTTTCCCTACAGTGCAGAAGGAGGTAATTTAGCCTATCAAGTCTGCACCAACTCTCCGACAGAGCAACCCATCCAAGCCCTATCCCTGTAACCCCACACATTTACCCCGCTAATCCCCCCTAACCTACACATCTTGGGACACTAACGAGCAATTTAACATGGGCAATGCACCAGACCTGTACATCTTTTGACTGTGGGAGGAAACTGGAGCACCCGGAGGAAATCCACGCAGACACGGAGAGAATGTGCAAACTCCACAAAGACAGCCAACCAAGGCTGGAATTGAACCCGGGTCCCAGACGCTGTGAGGCAGCAGCATTAACCACTGTAGCCTATCCTTATGTGGCTCGGTGATATACTTTGCTTTATAATGTGCATTTAGAAGTGCCTTGAGATGATGCATTATGTTCATGGTGATATATAAATATTGTTGCTGCTTACTGTTTGGCAGGAATGGTAGTCGCCTTCTCCAGGAGAGAGTTCTGCATTTGCTTACATATGTAAATTATGGACAGAGCTCTCTCCCAACAGCAACAAGTGTAAATATTTACAAAAGGGGGTGTGCTTGAGCTCCTTAAACCTTAAGCATAATAGAATGGGGGAATGTGTGTGTGTTTTTTTTGTGTGTGAGAGAGTGAATGAATAAGTGAGTGAGAGATGGGGATGGGGGACAGTTCCATGGATTTACATTCCTTGTGGCATTGGGCTGCACGGTGGCACTGCTGCCTCGCAGTGCCAGGGACCCGGGTTCGATTCCCAGCTTGGGTCACTGTCTGTGCGGAGTTTGGACATTCTCCCCGCGTCTGCGTGGGTTTCCTCCAGGTGCTCCAGTTTCCTCCCACATTCCAAAGATGTGCAGGTTAGGTTGATTGGCCATGCTAAATTGACCCGAGTGTCAGGGGATTAGCAGGCTAAATATGTGGGGCTACGGGGATAGGGTGGGATTGTTCTCAGTGCAGGCTCGATGGGCCAAATGGCCTCCTACTGTATTGTAGGGATTCTATAATTCTATGATTAGACAGAAGCAGCTTGAGACTATCGCCATAAGTGATGGCATCTCCAATCAAGTCAACGAGTACCAGTTACTGTGCTGATGGGAGAGTAGCTACTTCCAGACCACACATATTGCATTGGAAATCCAATGGATTTCCAAGCATGCCAAGCAATTGGCAGCCAGGCTTTGCAACCTCCCTGCCTCAAATACATTCAAACTGAGCCAGCAGAGTGATCATGGTCTGCCGATGGCCAAAATTTCCCAGCTACTGTTTTGTTGTTTAAAAATGTTGACATTATGCATCTCCACGACTGTAAAAGTTATTACTTGCATTGGGTGAGCCACCATGGAACTTCACTTCCACCATGATAAATTGCCCCATAGTGTCAGGGGGATTAGCTGGGTAAATATATGGGGATAGGGCCTGGGTGGGATTATTGTCGGTGCAGGCTGGATGGGCCGAATGGCCTCCTTCTGCACCATAGGGTTTCTATGATTCTATGAATATCCTCCCAGAAATTCAAGCTCGATTTTGGTTCGTTCACGGAACATCCAACTTGATTTCCTCAGCTTGTCAAATCTAGGAGGAGTGAAGCGTATCAGGGCCCTCCAGTGATGCTCAAATTTAACATTGATGCAAGGCTGAAATTGTGATGTACCATCACTAAACATGCTGTGTGTAAGTACCTACTCAGGGTGAACTGAAAGTATCTGAGAATAAAATGATTGGAAGAGTCTGGGGTACTCCACATACAATAACAAAGAAATGGATTGGTTCACATTACATTGTTCAATTGGAAGTGAAATAATAGAATCATAGAATAGAATCCCTACAGTGCAGAAGGAGGCCATTTGGCCCATCGAGCCTGTACCCACAACAATCCCACCCAGGCCCTATCCCCCCAACCCCAGGGTATTTACCCTGCTAATCCCCCTGACCCTAAGGGGCAATTTAACATGGCCAATCAACTTAACCTGCACATCTTTGGATTGTGGGAGGAAACTAGAGCATCCGGAGGAAACCCATGCAGACACGGGGAGAATGTGCAGACTCCACACATACCCAAGGCCGGAATTGAACCCGGGTCCCTAGCGCAGTGAGGCAGCAGTGCTAACCACTGTGCCACCATACTTGATAGCACAGCAAACATTAAAAGCAGGATATTACTGTGCTAATTTGGAGCTGACTACTAATCTCCAAAATTCAGCAAATTGTACGATTAGGAAATAACACCATTGGAGACACGTCGAGGAATAGAATTGGAAAATAAAAGACTAGTTCAGTTCTTTTACAAAAAGTGCCCTGGAAGGAGCAAAGAATTTCATTGTCCTAGCTCTGTCAGGTACTACCTACAGTCGCTCTCTGCTGAGAAGGTATCATCAGCTAACCTGCATGAAAGTGGCGTGAGCTTCTGTTGCTAGCCTGTTGTTTTAATAGATGATAAAAGATGAGTATATTCTCCTAACTGGAATAGAATAATTATTGTGCTCCTGTTCAGGATGTGGGTCCTTGAATCCCTCCACACAGGGAATACAAATGCACATTCACTGCATTTTGCAAGGATGCCCCAGAAACTGGTGGAATGGCATATCTCATGGAGTGTGCTGCAAATTGGAATTTTTTCCCTCAGATTGTATTATTTTCACACTGGATATTGCTGGAAATTCAAATTGATAGCAGATAGTGGGGTAAGGTCAATGGAGTATCTGGGACCTCCTGACCGTCAGATCCACTTCCTTAATCAATCAGATTTAAGAATAAATGGTGGCACAATGGTTAGCACTGCTGCCTCACAGCGTCAGGGTCCCAGGTTCAATTCCGGCCTCGGGTCACTGCCTGTGTGGAATTTGCACTTTCTCCCCGTGTCTGCGTGCATTTCCTCCGGGTGCTCTGGTTTTCTCCCTCAGTCCAAAGATGTGCGGGTTAGGTTGATTGGCCATGCCAAGTTGACCTTAGTGTCAGGGGGATTAGCAGGGTAAATGGGAATAGGACCTGGGTGGGATCATAGTCGGTACAGACTCAATAGGCCGAATGGCCTCCTTCTGTACCATAGGGATTCTATAAATAAAGAGCCATAGAATGCCTACAGGAGACCATTCGACCCATTGAGCCTGCACTGACAACAATCCCACCCAGGCCCTATCCCCATAACCCCTGACTAAGGGGCAATTTATCATGGTCAATCAACCTAACCCGCACATCTTTGGACTGTGGGAGGAAACTGGAGCACCTGGAGGAAACCCAGACCGACACGGGGAGAACGTACAAACTCCACACAGACAGTCACCCGAGGCTGGAATCGAACCCGGGTCTCTGGCACTGTGAAGCAGCAGTGCTAACCACTGTGCCACCGTGTCGCTCCGGCCAATGAAACTGACCAAACGGCAGAGAATGAAATGGGATAAATTAGGTCTAATCTGATACAGTAAATGAAATAAAGTGAGAGAAAGAAAGTGGATTAATACAGAACAAAAAAAAGACAGAAAGGAAAAGAGACATTTTCCCCGAAAGTGGATGTTTTTAAATGTCAATTTAAACGAATGCAAGAACAATTTACTACCTGTGGAAATGATACTCTGTTCTTTTTTTGGGGCCTTGAAGTTTGAGGACCAGAAGTCACATCATTAGCATGTCCCTTATGGCATGGACTATCAACCCTAAGTAGCTTTGACGAGATTCATTCGCAATTTTTTTGGCGTGCAATGGAGGGGGGGGGGGGGCTTAGAGTAAAATGGTTTTGACAAGGCTAATGATGGAGCAAGGCAAATCATCCAGCAAGCTGTGGTGAATCCAATCTCACATGCAAATTGTACTTTTTAAATGCACCCATAATGGTGGGCACTCACTCCACTTCCAGCTATTTCCAGGCCATTCTAGGTTCACTAGGTACACTGACAAGCTGCTAATGCTGTCTATTGTTTGCAATGAATATGAAATATAAGCAACAAAACCCAAACAGAAAATGCTGGAAAATATAAGCAGTTGGTTTAAAGCTTCCCTTAACACAATGGTTCTGGTGATTAGCTGTGTCTTCTCTCCAGAGCGATTTTGAAGGGTGCATTATATTATTCTAGTCTGCAAGATGACATTCAGTGGTGAATAATGTACCTTTCCTTAAATAAAGTGCTGTTCCAGTGCCTGTGGATGTTAATAGAGGGAAATAGCAGTGTTGTTGCTGCCGCTTTCACTACTCAAGCACTCCCAGGGTGTAAATGCGAATCTTGCCTGTGCATGCACATTTTTTTGTATGTGTTTGAAATGCACTAATCGAATAATTGCACCGTTCGCCTTGAACAACTGGGAAGGGAATGCTGGAAATACTGCGCCAGATGTATCGTATTTTTTTTCTCTCCTTCTCTTGGAGGCATGACCACTCTGGGTCGATGCTTGCTCGCTGAGTGCACACTTCAGCTGCTGCCGACGTGATTCCCATGCACGATGGTCTGAACGCTAAATAAATAAATGGCTCGCATCTTGGCTTTATCATTGGGGAAGGGAGACACGACCATGGAGACCGAGGAAGCAGGACTGTCCCCGAATTGACATGGGCTTGGGAATGCCACTGTCTGGAAGTTGCAGGAGTCATCTGTGGCTAAAGGTGGGGATTGGGGGGGGATGTCTTACCTGCCGGCGATTGCCGCATCCACTTACCTCCACGAAATAGAAGCAGGGCAGCAGGGTAACGCTGTCTTTCGTGAGCCTCCCTTTCTGCCTCTCCTTCGAAGACATGTCGGATCTTCAAGCTCCTCTTTTCCCCCTCCCCAAAAAATACACACACAGATACGCCGCCGATTGCTCCGAGTTGCTGCTCTTACACACTCCTGTAGCTCATATTTCCCCAGCCCTTATTTTGCTGGGGTGGGGGGGGGTGGTTCTCAATAAATCTCCCCGCTTTTCCAAGCGCCCCTGTAAATAACCAGGCTGTGCAGGCAGAGCTAACGCAGTGTAAGTCACACAGGCTTGTCCGCACGTTGCCACATTTCAATTACTTGCCCCACTTCTGCCGATTGGTGACTGTTAGGTCCCCCCCATCTCCTCTCCTCCCCTCCCCGCGGCGAGAACATGCTCCAATTATTTCACCATGCATATTAAATCGCGGGGCTTGGCACACGGGGACAGAGCGTCACTAACCGGCTCCATATCAGCGCTGTGGTTAAAGGCATATGTACACACACACACAGATAGAAATTCATAGAGGCAACTGTATCGCTTGTCAGAGAAGACTTAGGCTACGTCAACAACATTTTGCTTTTATATAAAGGTTCAAGACTCAAGAACAGATTCTTCCTTGTTGCCATCAGACCTTTGAATGGACCTACCTCGCATTAAGTTTTTCTTTCTCTAGCTATGACTGTAACACTACACTCTGCACCCTCTCCTTTCCTTCTCTATGTACGGTATGCTTTGTTGGTGTAGCGTGCAAGAAGCAATACTTTTCACTGCATACTAATACATGTGACAATAATAAATCAAATCAAACTACTGTGGACGCTGGAGTCTGAAACAAAAAGAGAAACAGGGTGGCACAGTGACACAGTGGTTAGCACTGCTGCCTCACAGCTCCAGAGGCATGGGTTCAATTCTCGGCTTGGGTCACTGTCTGTGTGGAGTATGCACGCTCTCCTGTGTCTGCGTGGGTTTCCTCCGGGTGCTCCGGTTTCCCCCCACAGTCCAAAGATGTGCAGGTTAGGTTGATTGGACATGCCAGATTGCCCATAGTGTCCTGCGATGTGTAGGTTAGAGGGATCGGTGGGGTAAATCTGTGGTTTTGTGGGGATAGGGCCGAGGTGGGATTGTTGCCGGTGCAGACTCGATGGGCCAAATGGCCTCCTTCTGCACTGTAGGGATTCTATGATTCTAGATAAAATTGATGGAAAGTCTCAGCAGGTCTGACAGCATCTGTGGAGAGAGAAAAGAGCACCGATGAAGGGGTCATCCAGACTCAAAACATTGGCCAGAATTCCCATTGATGGCGGCTGGATCAGAAATCCTGCCACTAGCAAACAACATGTCACCTCCCACAGGCGGGAAACACACCGGGAGGCCAGAGAATTTCATCCATTGGGGCAGATGGTGGAATTTGAATTCAATTTTCTAAAAATCTGGAATTTAGAATCTGAAGACTGTGAAACCATTGTCGATTGTCGGAAAAACTCATTTGGTTCACTCATATCCTTTCGGGAAGGAAATCTGCCATCTTTACCCGGTCTGGCCTACATGTGACTCCAGAGCCACAGCAAAGTGGTTGACTCTCAATTGCCCTCCAAGGGCAACTAGGGATGGCTATAAATGCTGGCCAACCAGCGATGCCCGTGTCCCATGAATTAATAAAAACAAAATTCCTATTCCACTCACCCACCAATAAAAAGGTCCATTGACCTTTGGCAGTATTAACGTTTTTTAAAGTTTATTTATTAGTCACAAGTAAGGCTTACATTAACACTGCAATGAAGTTACTGTGAAATTCCCCCAGTTGCCACGCTCCGGCGCCTTTTCGGGTCAATGCACCTAACCAGCACGTCTTTCAGATTGTGGGAGGAAACCAGAGCACCCGGAGGAAACCCACGCAGACACAGGCAGAATGTGCAAACTCCACACAGACAGTGACCCAAGCCGAATCGAACCCAGGTCCCTGGCGCTGTGCTAACCACTATGCCACCGTGCCGTCCCACAGTTTCGGTTTCGGGGTGAGTGCGGCTGGAAAATCCCACCCATTGGTTCTATTCTCTCTCCGCAGATGCTGTCAGACTTACTGAGATTTTCCAGCATTTTCTGTTTTTGTTTTGCATTAAATGGCGCCTTTGACATAAGAGGGGAGTGGAATACGGTTTATGTGGAGCGTCAGCAGGCACAATTATCAAATGGATCAATCTTCCTGAGCCTGGGAGGCAGGTCTCGCATTCCTGAAGAGTGAGGTAGATTTTTTTTACCAAAACACAAATGAGTGAGGTTTAACAGTGATCCCTGGAAATGGTTCCGTTCCCCGCCATTAGGATCTTTCCTTTTCATATGTGTTGAAGGCTGGTTGAGTAATTGCTGCTTTCCAAAGGCAGTGTTTCCGAGAATGTCTTTTATTGCAGTCAAATAACACAACTCAAACCCAGGTCTTCAGCCCAGTGGGAGTTTCTCTATGTGACCCCCACACTGTCATTTTGACACTTTGGTGACACACATGGGAGGGCAGTGAAAGCAATACAAGAAGAAGCAACCCCACTGTATGGGCGATCATATAGAAAATTGGGCATCTATATTCTCGTACAGGGATCCTTTCTAGTCAGCGTGCAGCAATAATTAATCAGATATACTGACTCTGGGTTCAGTGCTTAGCAAGTTGGCTTTTATTGCAATATTGTCATCTTTCCAAGTTTGGCAACCCTTGCCTTCGAGGTTTGAGCAAACTTCACAAAAGTGATACATGAGCGAGATTTCTCTCGAAGTTCACCCACTCGCGCAAGAGTTAAAATCGGATAGTGATCTGTCTTATTCTTGGGACAAACATCCTTCACTTCAAGGTTACACACCTTTATTTGCGTATCTTTTGGTATTTTATTCCAACCAAAAAACCCAATTCAAATTAAATCCAATTCATGGTCCCCACGTGAAAGCGAAGGAAATCCAAGTTAACAAGATGCACCCCATTTTGTTTTTTTTAGAGTTTATTTATCAATGTCACATGTCAAGCTTACATTAACTCTGCAATGAAGTTACTGTAAAAATCCCCTAGTCACCACACTCTGTTGGCTGTTCGGGTACACTGAGGAAGAACTTAGCATTGTCAATGCATCTAACCATCATGTCTTTCGGGCTGTGGGAGGAAACCAGAGCACCCAGAGGAAACCCATGCAGACACAGGAAGAAAGTGCAGACTCCACACAGACAGTGACCCAAGCTGGGAATCGAATCCGGGTCCCTGGCATTGTGAGGCAGCAGTGCTAACCACTGTAGCTCAATCAAACAAGATCCAAGCTGACAGGGTGAGGCATTGCACCCCTCCTGGGCTTGGATTCATGCTTCATCTTAGCCAAAAGGCCGAGATGGCTTCGAAAAATTGCATCAGGTTGAGCCTCAATTTAACCTCATTGGCTACCCTGACCTTTGATCCTACCCTAGCCTGGGCAAACCACCATTGCCTGCATCAGCACACCCTAAGTGTGGGCTACCCTTGTTACCTGCATGATTGAAATGCTTGTTTATCACATTTTGCTCTTAAAAAGACATTGGGCCCGATTTTACCAACAATTTGCAGCCGTTTACGGGCACGAACTCGCGGTAAAGTTGGGTGTGAGGCCTTTAGTGTGATCTGCACCCGCCTCTGCGCAGATCGCCACTTTACCGAGACCCGCGAATGGCGGGGATTCGTTCCGCGCCCAAATTGGGCGCAACGACAATTTAAATGCATTTGCATGCATTTAAATTGAATTAATGAACTGCCCGCCCAACTCTATCAGCATTTCCCCCTTTACCACCGCGTTTGCCGATCCGGAACCGTGCTTTTAGGGATCTGCTAAATAAAAGTCTGAATCGGGTGCTCCAGCTGCTGAGGAGCGTGTTCAGAGCTTCCAACGGCTCCCTGGCTCAGATCAGTGGTGGGGGGGAGGAGGGAGGTGGGTCAGATCATTCTCTGGTTGGATGGGGGGAGGAGGAGGAGGTGGGTCAGATCATTCTCTGGTTGGATGGGGGGAGGAGGAGGAGGTGGGTCAGATCATTCTCCGGTTGGATGGGGGGAGGAGGAGGAGGTGGGTCAGATCATTCTCTGGTTGGATGGGGGGAGGAGGAGGAGGCGGGTCAGATCATTCTCTGGTTTGGGGAGGAGGAGAGTGAGGCCAGATCATTGTCTGGTTGGGAGGGGGAGGAGGAGGAGGCGGGTCAGATGTATCTCTGACGGGGGAGGGGGGAGGGGGGAGGGCTGATCATTGTCTGGTGGTGGGGGGGAGGGCTGATCGTTGTCTGGTGGTGGGGGAGGGCTGATCGTTGTCTAGTGGTGGGGGGGGGAGGTGGGTCAGATGTTCCTCTGGAGGGGAGGGGGAGTGAGGCCAGACCATTCTCTGGGGGGGAGGAATGAGGCATATTCGTTGTCGGGGGGGGGGGAGTGAGGCCAGATCGTCATCTGGGGGGTGGGGAGTGAGCCAGATCATTGTACGGGGGGTGGGGGGTGAGGCCAGACCATTCTCTGTGGGGGGGGGGAGGGAGTGAGGCCAGATCGTTGTCTTGTGGGGGGGGGAGAGGAGGGTAAGATGTATCTCTGGTGGGGGGGCAGATGGATCTCTGGTGGGGGGGGCAGATGGATCTCTGGTGGGGGGGTCAGATGGATCTCTGGTGGCGGGGGCAGATGGATCTCTGGTGAGGGGGCAGGGGGGTCCGCTGCCACTCTGCGGGTGATCGCTGGGGGAGAGGGGGGCAGGGGTGGCGATCAGTCTGGGTAATGGTGGGGGTGAATAAGGGGGACACACACACATCACTGTCCCCCTTATCCACCACCCCCCGCTCCCCAGGCCAATCACCAACCCTGCCCCGCCCCCTCACCAATCGCCCGCAGAGTGGCAGCAGACCCCCCTGCGCCCCCCGCACCCTCACCAGAAATCCATCTGCCCCCCCCCCACCAGAGATCCATCTGCGCCCTCCCCTCCCCCCACCCCGAGGTACACCCTCGCTCCCGCTTGTCACACTCGGGCCGCTTTCTCTGCTTTCTGCGGCTCGGGAACGATCCGACACGGGCGCGCTTTTTCCAATTTTTTTCTAACTGCGCATACGCAATTCAGAGCTCACAGCGTGAATGGGACTGGAGATGGCTGAGAGCGTATGGGGGCGCCTGAAAGCGGATCTCTAAGTCGGATCTGTACTACGCCCAGTTTCGGCACTTAGAATGAAAATGGTAAAATCGGGCCCATTAAGTCGTACAAAACATTTCACAGTTTAACAGCGATTATGTCTTAACTGTCTTTGACAATTCCTTTTCTCTGATGTCTGTACCCTAAATAATAAGTGGTGGTCTTCAAGGAATTTGGGACGTCCCAGAAACAAATAATAAATGTCGCAACCAGAAGATAAATCCTTACCTCTGGATTTCCTGCTCTCTTAATGCTCTCTTAATGGCTTTACTGAAATTAAACCCACCCTTTGCTGTATCTTATTATCAAATTAACAACCGAAAAAGCTTTAAAATTTGTTTTGAAAAAAGGAAATGTATCAAAATTATGGGAGTGCATCAATAAAAGAACCTGCATCACAACTTGCGGTTGAATAATGCAGTGTCTGCAAATCAGAAAGTCATAAATTCGGCTCCCAATTGCGATTTGAGACGTGTTAATATTAGGTAATAGTCTGCCTGTTGAATACATATGCTTTTCAAACTACGTGCTTGAGGTGTATAAGATTATGAGAGGTATGGATGGGGTGAATAGGGAGCAGCTGTTCCCCTTTGTTGAGGGGTCAATCAAGAGGGGGCATAGTTTTCAGGTAAGGGGCAGGAGATTCAGAGGGGATTTGAGAAAAAAAAATCATTCAGAGGGTGGTGGGAATCTAGAATGCACTGCCTGAGAAGGCGGTGGAGACCAGAAACTTTACAAACTTTTAAAAAATATTTGGATGAGCACTTGAAATATCATAACATTCCAGGATATCAGATAAGTGCAGGAAAATGGGATTACTGCACCTTTTGTGGTAGTCATTATCAATGCAGACTTGATGGGCCAAAGGACCATTTCTGTGTGCTGTATGCCTCTATGACACTATGGGAATCACCATGGGAATCGTAGTGGGTGAGACACGGGCCATGCAAAGTTCCGTTGACCTTGGGTGGGATTTTCCAACCCTGGGGCGAGTGCGGCCGGAAAATCCCAGCCTATGACTCTATGAAATGGTTCCCATTTTTGAAGTCTGCAAGAGACCACGTGCTATTTCCGAAGTATTTCAACCGGAAGGTTTCACCATAGGTCATGGTCAGTCAGAGCCAGGTGGTTTTTTTAACAACAGGTTAGTTCCTTCCTTCACATCAAAACAAACCATTGCGTTCTGTGAGTGAAACCTTCATTCTAATTCATCATTAAATTATTCACAGCTGTGAGTTACTTGTGGCATGTTGCTGGACATCATGTCTACACAGTAATATAGATCATGATGCCCCAGGGTGGCACGGTGGTACAGTGGTTAGCACTGCTGCATCACAGTGCCAGGGACCTGGGTTCAATTCCCACCTCAGGTCACTGCCTGTGTGGAGTTTGCACATTCTCCCCGTGTCTGTGTGGGTTTCCCCCGCGTGTTCCTGTTTCCTCCCACAGTCCAAAAATGTGCGGGTTAGGTTAATTGGCCATGCTAAATTGATCCTAGTGCCAGGGGGATTAGCAGGGTAAATGCGTGGGGTTACGGGAATAGGGCCTGGGTGGGATTGTGGTTGGTGCAGTGTGGTCTCTGCACTGTGGAGATTATATTATATGAAAAGCCAGATAACATTCAGCTGGTAATAGAGTAAATCTCTTCCCTTATCGATGGCTTTGATGCTTTTTGCTGGTTCCTGGGAGGAGAGCTATTATTCCATTTTAAGACTTTAAGAATCTGGCTCCCTGGTCAGTTTCATCTTCCGGCCCAGTTCCCCATCAATGAGAAGGTAATATATTTTCTATTAGGAAATACAGCAGTGTTTTTTAAAAATTCATGGCGTCTTAATAATAACCAGTAAGAAAGATAATCTCCTCGCTGTTAAATGATTGGGGTGGTAAATCCTCAGCAAGAGAATGCCTGCAGGCAGGAGGTAGGTAAGGGTAAGACAGTGTTACTACTTTAAGCACTGCATTGAATCTGGGCTTTGTACTTCATTCTGATAACAGCCTTGTCACCTTTTACATCTTCGCATCTCTACCACCTACTACCCGCTCCTTTTAATGCCCCTCAAATTCTGGTTCTCTTTTGCTTCAATATTTCTCATTATTCTTTTAACCGCGCACTGTCAAAAGAAGCTAATGGAAGCTATGGAGTGTTACCTTATCTCTTAACCTTTGCATGCTATTCCCGTTTGTTATTTTTATAAAAACAAATTTTATATTCCAGATCGGTTGGGACGTGATCAGATCTGTGGTTGTCTCATCCATTGGTCCATTGGAAACGTTGCTACCAATACAGCTGCACGTTTTGTCTATAATTTATAATTCATGACAAATGCCCATCATTACCTTCCATTGCCCATCCCCGCTACCCACTTAATGCTACCAATAGCCCTATTAAAATTAGTTGGAAGCATTGCATTTGATTCACAAGTCATTTTACTCTTTCTACCGACGTGTTTGGAGAATATTTTTGTTTTCTAGATTGATTCCAGGGATGAAGGACTTGTCTCATGAAGAGAGATTGAGCAATGGGGCAAAAATGCCAAAACGTGGGGTCAGGATGAAGGAAACTGCACCTCATCTTCCCGTTAGGCATTGTACAGCCTTCTGGACTCAATGTTGAGTTCATCAACTTTAGATTGTGAACTTTCACCTCCATCTTGACCCTTTATGGTTTCATTGTTTGTCCATTTTTTTTGTCCTGTCACAAATACCACCCCCCTCCCCCACAGGACCATCTGTTTCTTGTTCTTTAGTTTCACTTTCACTGAGCACTGACGTTGGTTCTTCTGTTAACAAATTCTGCCATCTTACCTTTATGTCACTGTCAGCACGTTCTTGAGACTTTAATGCTACCATTAATACTCCCTTTGTCTTGTGAGCATGTCAATCTCTCCTAACCTATTCCCTAACCTATCTCTGACCTTCTATTCTGCCCCATCTTTTCCATCCCCCTTTGTAACTACACAATCCATTACATTCCTACCCCCTCTTCAGCTCTGAAGAAGTCATACGGACTTGAAATGTGAACATTGTTTCTCTCTCGACAGATGCTGCTCGGCCTGCTGAGTTCATCCAGTAATTTCTGTTTTTAATCACAGAACTGGACATTTCAGGTCGAGTTTGTCATTTGTCCTGAGTACAGCCTCATGGCACTTGTAACATCCATCCTTCTTGGCGTCACTGGGCACAATTGCTCTGCGAATTCCAACCAAATCTAACTCCCTAGATTAATTCTTCCCTGATGCTGCAGTTGATAAAATGCGAGTCAATGAGTCATGATATGGTACTTTGAGCAGTCAGTAAGGGAGAGAACTGTAGGAAAGTTACGGTGCCCAGGAAGAGGCCATTCAGCCCACCTGTCTGCAGCGGCCAGAAAAAAGAAAAAAAGATTGACCGCTGATTTTAATCCCACTTTCCAATACCTGGTCTGTAGATTTACAAGTTACAGCACTTCAAATTCAGATCCAAATATATTTTAAAATTAATTGAATGTTTCAGCCTTAACAACCAACTTAGGCAGTGAATTCCAGAAGCCAACAAATCTCTGGGTGAAAAGACTTTTCCTCATGTTCCCTCGACCAATCACTTCAAATCTATGCCCCCCCGGTAACTGACCACTCAGCTAGCCGGAAACAAATCTTTCCTGCCTACCCTATCTAAGCCCCTCATAATTTTGTATCCTTCAATTAGGTCACCCCTTAACCTCCTCTGCTCGAAGAAAAACAACCCTAGCCTGTCCACGAGGTGATTTCTGCGTGTGCTCACAAACAGCTTTTAATACTCTGAAAACCAGGAATGCTGCAGACCACGTGAATCAGCTTTGCACTCTCCTTGAGCTCTGAATCGTAGAATAGAACCATAGAACACCCTACAGTGCAGAAGGAGGCCATTCGGCCCATCGAGTCTGCACCGACCACAATCCCATCCCAGGCTCTATCCCCGTAACCCTACTTATTTACCCTACTAACCCCCTGAAACTAAGGGGCAATTTAGCATGGCCTATCAACCTAACCCACACATCTTTGGAGTATGGGAGGAAATCGGAGCACCCGGAAGAAACCCACGCAGACACGGTGAGAACGTGCAAACTCCACACAGACAGTGACCCAAGCTCTGGTGACTTTAAATAATTTGCTGTTCATGTGATTACTCACTGACCTGACACTGGATTTTTCACTGTTTTTCTGGGATATTCCTGGGGTTACTATTAGGAATTTATGCCACTCTTTTAATTGCCTTTTGTCTGCAAAACAATTAAACTTTTCTCTATAAATTGCCAGGAGTGATGTTAAAATTGTACAATAATTCCCTGCTATCCAGTTCAGTTTATTAATAAGCTGAGCACTCCAGCGCTGAGAATTCTCGATGCATAATCTAAAAGGAGTACTTTTGCAATATTGGTTGACAGATGGAGAATGGAAGGTATAATTTATTTATTGCAGAACTTATTCCCACACTCATCAAACACACATTTACAAGGATCGCCTTTGCTTCAGAGTTTACATTTGAGTGATCTACTGGATTTCTGAAATCTTCCATTAGTAGGGAACACTAATCTCTCCAAGATGTTTAAGTTTATTTATTAGTGTCATCAGTAGGTTTACATTAACACTGCAAATGAAGTTACTGTAAAAATCCCCCAGTCGCCACACTCCATTGCCTGTTCGGGTACATCGAGGGAGAATTTAGCATGGGCAATGCACCTAAACAGCATGTCTTTCGGACTGTGGGAGGAAACCGGAGCACCCGGAGGAAACCCCCACAGACATGGGGAGAACGTGCGACTCCGCACAGATAGTGACCCTAGCCAGAATGTAAGGTTAGCATTGTTGCCCATCTTATTCAAATGATACATTTCAATGAACAATAATCAATATTTTAGAAATTATAATTTCTTTGCAAAGTAAACCTGAAATTGAATTGACATTTTCAAAACCTGGTGTGCAAATATGATTTTATCAGGCAGTGTAGTGTGTGTAAAATGTATAGAATTTTGTCACATTGGTTATCTTATAACTGCTTTCACCTTGCAATGCCTTTAAAGGCATGCACTTGGTGTAATTTTCCATACAATGGGAGTTCTTTGATAGAAGATGCAACATTTCAATGAGCAATTTACAAAATTATCATGTATTGAAGGGGACTGGCTTTCGAAAACATAACAAATGAATAGCTGGTTTCATAATGAGCTATGACTCAAATATGTTGGCCTTAAAAATCTGTAGGGGTGAACCCTCTGCCGCTCCTGGCAAATTTAGGAGGAGGAAATTATCGCATAGTCCTGCTTGTGACACCGTGGGCAGAATTTTCCATTTTGGAGAGTAAGGGCAGCATTTCCCGGCTGCGCTGGCCCCAAGACCGGAAAATCCTGTTCGAGGTCAATAGACCTTTGCATAGTCCCGTCCCGCCTGCTATGATTCCCGTAGCGGGTGGGATGGGAAAATTCCACCCCAAGTGCAGTGGCGGGCAGGAAATGCAGTGTAATTCCCACTCAGCGGCAGAGCAGATGAACACACACGATCCTCCGCTTTTCAACTCATTAGTTATGCATCAGCATGAAGCCCAGCAAATTTCAATTAAGTTGCCTGTTACTCTTTTAAACTCAAGAGGATGCAAGCCTAGCCTATCTAGCCTTTCCTCATAGGGCAACCCACCCATTCCAGGTATTAGTCCAGATGGCTCAGTGGCAGCGGCTGGCACTGCTGCCTCACAGCACCAGGGACCCGCGTTCAATTCCGACCTCGGGTCACTGTCTGTATGGAGTTTGCACTTTCTCCCCGTGTCTGCGTGGGTTTCCTCTGGGTGCTCTGAACAAGAACAAAGAACAAAGAACAATACAGCACAGGAACAGGCCCTTCGGCCCTCCAAGACCGCGCCGCTCCCTGGTCCAAACTAGACCATTCTTTTGTATCCCTCCATTCCCACTCCGTTCATATGGCTGTCTAGATAAGTCTTAAACGTTCCCAGTGTGTCCACCTCCACCACCTTGCCTGGCAGCGCATTCCAGGCCCCCACCACCCTCTGTGTAAAATATGTCCGTCTGATATCTGTGTTAAACCTCCCCCCCTTCACCTTGAACCTATGACCCCTCGTGAACGTCACCACCGACCTGGGGAAAAGCTTCCCACCGTTCACCCTATCTATGCCTTTCATAATTTTATACACCTCTATTAAGTCTCCCCTCATCCTCCGTCTTTTCAGGGAGAACAACCCAGTTTACCCAATCTCTCCTCATAACTAAGCCCCTCCATACCAGGTAACATCCTGGTAAACCTCCTCTGTACTCTCTCCAAAGCCTCCACGTCCTTCTGGTAGTGTGGCGACCAGAACTGGCAGACCGAGCAGGAAGTTGCCCACCCCACTGTTACCTCATGGGGATCAGAGGTCCTGGCGCTATATTTAAATGACACTCAGACTCACATTCACTCATTGCTGGCCAGGAGCTCTGCATTACTACTCCAGAGTCCTTGTGGCTGCAACTCATACTTGAGGAGCTCATGGATGTGAGCGACCACAATCCTGGGACATAGGAGGATGTATCCAGCATTGTCTTTTGCTAAACCTTTGACAGGAGCACCGCTGGCAATGCACCAATGGTCGAGTCAGTGTCCGCCATTGCAGTGTTCCATGTTCACCAGTCCATTGAACTTATAAAGACCCCGTTGACTCTCGCTTCTCAGACCCTTGCTCTTTATGGCCCTGTGTCAACCAGCGATGGGACCTACATCTCCTCATCTGGAGGAGAGACATGATGAAGGCGGGGTTGCCTGCAGCCTGCATCATCGACCCCTCAGTGGACATGTGAATGAATTGATGTGATACATTTAGTGAGCATGTCCTTTACAGGTTTCCCTCCAGACAACAGCCAACAGACAAATCCAAACCCATCACCTGGCCTCCGACTGTCAAAAAATAAGGAGTTGCCCATTAAAGACAGAGATGGGGCGAATTTTTTTCTCTTGAGGGTTGCGAATCTTTGGAACACTCTTTCTCGCAAGGCAGTTGAGGCAGAGTCTTTTAATATTTTAAAGGCAGAGATATGTAGGGTGTTCTTGATAAGCAAGAGGGTGAAAGGTTATTGGAGATGCGGTTAAAGGGATTGTTGAGTTGATGTTATAATTAGTTCAACCATTATGATTAGTTCAGCCATGATCTTGTTGAATGATAGAGCAGCCTCGAGGAACAGAGTGGCTTATTAATTCACTTGTTCACATGCCTGGCACCCCCACCCCATCTTTTCCAGGTAAAGAACATCCTGGAGGGCCAGAGATGGGGTTTCCTCTTGTTCCTACATGAAAGCACAGGGAGACATTGCCCTTTGACCTGGATGATGAGAACTATGTGCAAGAACCCCCATTTTCCACTTGTCTCCACCACTCCTGAGACTCTATGGAGAGACCAGTGCCTCTGCAGTATGGAAGACCAGATGCATGATCGCTTGTCAGCCATCCACCTGGGAGGGGAACGGTTTGGAGCCGTGAGTTAGCTGTCCTCTACCAGCTGTGCCTTTTGGAGCCATCCACCACCCTCCTTCCATTCATCCCTGCCTCTGACTGCGGCCACTGGCAAATGGCACAGAATGAACGGCAGCTCCACACTTTGCTGGGATCTCGAAGTTATGAGACCCATGAGTCAGGAACAACCCTGATGAAGTACATCCTTCACAAAGAGAGGAGCACACAGGTGGGGCAGCACGGTGGCACAGTGGGTTAGCATTGCTGCCTCACAGCATCAGGGACCCAGGTTCGATTCCCGGCTTGGGTCACTGTCTGTGTGGAGTCTGCACGTTCTCCCCGTGTCTGCTGGGTTTCCTCCCACAGTCCGAAAGATGTGCTGGTTAGGCGCATTTGCCATGCTAAATTTTCCCTCAGTGTACCCGAGCAGGCGCCGGAGTGTGGCGACTAGGGATTTTCACAGTAACTTCATTGCAGTGTTAATGTAAGTCTACTTGTGACTAATAATTAAATAAACAAGTGAGGATCTTTTACATCCAGTTACCCATAATTATCAGGGTCTCCCTTGAACCAGCCATTTGTGTTGCCTTTGAACTCCACTCACCCTTCTCTTATTTGTGAATTCACCATACAGAGCAACTGAGTTGCCAAGAACAACTTTAAGAAAATGGTGCACATAACTGTAGACAAATATCAACATCTTCTACCCTCCCCAAGTCACCCATCACCATTGACCCACCCAATATCACCATTCCTCTCTCCTTGAACCTCCCTCCCATCCCCCCCCCCCACCCCCTGTTACCATGGTCCCAATCATGATTCACCTGCATACCATTCCTCCTCTACACCTGTTACTTTCCCCGTGCCCTCCCTGATCTGACCCCCTCCCTTTATCCAAGCCGCCAGTCTCGCCCCTCACCCGTTGTGACATTCATCTACTAGACTTTCACCATCAACCTCCATCCTAATACATCCCACTTCCCTCTCTGTGACTGTTACCTCCAACCACCTTGAGACCTCACCCCAACCCTTCCCCCCAGGACACCACTGTCGATACTACCGAACCGGCTTTTAAGGCAGCCTTATCCCTTCCCCAACCAGTTCTCTACCTTCCCTAGACACAACCCTGAAATCTCGCAGCGATGCTCTTAAAGAAAGGTGAGAGCAGTGTCAACATACCTCAGAGTCGTTAATGAAATGAAGCCTGCCAGGTGTATGCCATCTATATATGGCCAGGTAACACACCATTCTAATTATTCACTGGTGGGGCACTTAATTTGAAGTGGGGAGGGAATTATTTTTTTATTCATTTATGAGACATGGACATCGCTGACTGGCCAGCGTGTATTGCCCATCCCTGGTTGAGAGTCAACCACATTGCTGTGGCTCTGGAGTCACATGTAGGCCAGACCAGGTAAGGACAACAGATTTCCTTCCCTAAAGGACGTTAGTGAACCAGATGGGTTTTCCTGACAATCGACAATTGGTCATCAGTAGATTCTTAATTCCAGATTTATTTTATTGAATTCAAATTCCACCACCTGCCATGGCAGGATTCGAACCCAGGTCCCCAGAACATTAGTGGAGTTTCTGGGTTAATAATCTAGCGATAATACCACTAGGCCATCACCTCCCATAAATTCTGCCAAGATAGCTTTTTAATAAACATTAATCATAGAATCATAGAAACCCGACAGTACAGAAAGAGGCCATTCGGTCCATCGAGTTTGCACCGACCACAATCTCTCCCAGGCTCTACTCCCATATCCCTACATATTTTACCCACTAATCCCTCTAACCTACGCATCTCAGGACACTAAGGGGCAATTTTAGCATGGCCAATCAACCTAACCCGCACATCTTTGGACTGTGGGAGGAAACCGGAGCACCCGGAGGAAACCCACGCAGACACGAGGAGAATGTGCAAACTCCACACAGACAGTGACCCAAGCCGGAATCGAACCCAGATCCCTGGAGCTGTGAAGCAGCGGTGCTAACCACTGTGCCACCATGCCGCTTAATGAGATGCAAACAAATGCAAATGTCGTACCTGACAGTCGGAAAATTGAGCCAACTTCAACTCGACTTCGAGGCGGAGGACAAAATTCCGAACGAATTTCCAGCCAGTGGGACACTGACTTTCGCCATCATACTAAATTCAGTGCCTCTGCCAGCCACAATTCCCACCACTGGCGGGAGTGCAAAATCCTGCCATATAACAACAACAACTTGTATTGATGTAGGGCCTTTAGCTTAAAAAAACCGTCCCTGGGTGCTTCACAGGAGTATTATGATACAAAATATGACATTGAGCCACATAAGGATATTTTGGTTCAGATGACTAAAAACTAGTCAAAGGAGGAAGTTTTAATGAGTTACTTAAAGCAGCAAAGCGTAGGGAAGGATGTCCAGATTTTAGGTTCCAGGCAGCTGTAGCTGTGGCTAGCAATGGTGGAGTGATTGGGAATGCACAAGAGCTGTGAATTAGAGGAGTGCGGATACCTTGCAGGATTGTAGGACAGGACGTGATTACCGAGATAGGGAAGGAGCAAGCCATGAGGGGATTTAAAAACAAAGATGTGAATTGAGGTGTTGGTTGACTAGGTGTCCGGGTAAGTCAACCAGCACAAGATGTGATGGTGAATGGCATTTGGTGTGAGTTAGGACATGGGCAGCAGAGTTTTGGATATTTTCAAGGTAATGGAGGCTAGATTTTGGGATGCCAGTCATGAGTGTATTGGAAAAGTCATGTCTGGAGATATCAAGAGCACTGATAAGGGTTTCAGAAATTAAAAAAGCTGAAGCGGGGGTGAGGATGGGCAAAGTTGCAGAGGTAGAAATAGGAGGCAACAAAAACAGAAAATGCTGGAAAACCTCAGCAGGTCTGACAACATGTGTGGAGAGAGAATAGCACCAATCGTCAGAATTCTACCGCCTCGCCAGCCATGGAATTGGAGTGGGCGATGGGCAGACAACAGAAATGCCCGTTGACGTCAGGTGGAATTTTCCAGTCTCGCTCGAGCGTGGCCGTAAAATCCCACCCAATGTTTCCCATCCTGACTTGAACCATTGGCTCTGTTTTCTCTCCAAAGATGCTGTCAGACCTGCTGAGATTTTCCAGCATTTTCTGTTTTCGATTCAGATTCCAGCATCCGCAGTATTTTGCTTTTATCTTAAAAATAGGGGGTCTTAGCAACAGCGCAGATCCGTGGTTTAAAGCTCATCTCAAGGCCAAACATGATACTGAGGTTGCAGTCTTCAGTGATAGCAAGGAAGAATACCATGTGGGCCTTGCAGGTAGTTGGCTGTTGTATCACCTAATCCCAGATATCAGCGTTAAAAGTGGAGGTACACAAAGACATTTCTCCCTTAAATCTTTTTTGGCAGCGGAGCCAAAGGTGAGAACTCCCCACATTGGATGTCCTCATTCCCTAGTTCATTTGGGATCTGCATTGAAATAAAAACAAAAACTGCTGGATAAATGCAGCAGGTCTGTTAATCCTGTTTCTCTCTCCATGGACAGCGTCAGATCTGCTGAGTTTATCCAGCGCTTGCTGTTTTTATTTCAGTTTCCCGCATCCCCAGTTTTTATAATTAATTGTATTAGAGATGAGTAAATTGCAAGATTAGACATAGATGCACAGTGGTACAATGGTTATCACTGCTGCCTCACAACGCCAGGGATCCGGGTTCAATTCTGGCCTCGGATCACAGTCTGTGTGGAGTTTGCACATTCTCCCCGTGTCTGCGTGGGTTTCCTCCGGATGCTCCGGTTTCCTCCCACAGTCCAAAGATGTGCGGGTTAGGTTGATTGGCCATGCTAAATTGACCCTAGTGTCAGGGGGATTAATAGGGTAAATGTGTGGTGTTATGGGGATAGGGCCTGGGTGGGACTGTGGTTGGTGTGGACTCGATGGGCCGAATGGCCTCCTTCTGCACTGTAGGATTTCTATGATTCTATGAACCTCCAGATAGGTTGAACGCCAGTGTCTGAGTGCTTTAGTGGAAGATCAGACTGAAGCCACACAAGCTCAGCTTGTTGCTTTGTAGGTTCACACTGCTGCCATCATGGTTGTGCTTATGAGGGCTTTAAGGGGATTTTTACAGTAGTCCAGCAAAAAGTCCCACTGGCACCGCTGAGACTGAAGAACCTCTGGTTCCCCAATTGGCTGCCAGCCAATTGAGGTGGGCACCCATCTTTTAAAGGCATTGGAACCCGAATGGCAACTAATTCATTGCAAGTTTGGCCTAAAATGCTTTTGGGGAGGGAGTCCCCGAGACTCTCAAGGTTGTGTTGCCCTGGCTTTCTGGACAATTGTTGTTTATTTATTTATTAGTGTCACAAATAGGCTTACATTAACACTGCAATGAAGTTACTGTGAAAATCCCCTAGTCGCCACACTCTGGCACCTGTTTGGGTACACTGAGCACAAATATAGCATGGTCAATGCATCTAACCAGCACATCCTTTGGACTGTGGGAGGAAACCGGAGCATCCGGAGGAAACCCATCCAGACAAGGGAAGAACGTGCAGACTCCGCACAGAGTCTGGGAAACCCACGCAGTCACGGGAAGAACGTGCAGACTCCGCACAGAATTGGGACAGTGACCCAAGCCAGGAATTGAACCCGGGTCCCTGGCGCTGTGAGGCAGCAGTGCTAACCACTGTGCCACCGTGCCACCTTGCTACTTTAACCAAATTCAGGCCACAATGTCCAGGGGGAGCACGTTGCCACTTTATACCTAAAACCATACCCACAACGTCGAAAATACATGCACCATGCATTTAGCATCCAAAATGTGAAATTAGATATGTCAGAAAATACGCTTCACCTGCACAAGCTACTGTTTCTAAAAAATAATCTTTTATTCACCCTTGTCAACAGATATTGATTCAGTGACTTTTAAAAGATGTTAATTGAGTCAAAAATGAATTTGTTCCCTGAGAACTTGGATCCTGCTCTTTTCATTCACCATCAAGATGTTCCACCATTTTAAGATGTCACGGGGAGGCGACGGCCTAGTGGTATTATCGCTAGACTATTAATCCAGAAAATCTGCTAATGTTCTGGGGACCCGGGCTCGAATCCTGCCATGATAGATGGTGGAATTTGAATTCAATCTACTGATAACCATGAAACCATTGTCAATTGTCGTAAAAACCCATCTAGATCGCGAATGTCATTTAGGGAAGGAAATCTGTTGTCCTTACCTGGTCTGGCCTACATGTGATTCCAGAGCCAGAGCAATGTGATTGACTCTCAACTGCCCGCCAAGGGCAACTTGAGAATGGGCAATAAATGCTGGCCAGCCAGTGACGCCCATGTCCCACGATTGAATAGAGATAAAGCTACCGAGGTCATCATTTGCTTGGTCCTTGGTGAAGATGCCTTACCACGCTGAGGTCAAAGGTGTTGTGCTCCACTGCACTAAAGGAAACAGATTGAGTGATTATTATGATTCTGAGGTCCTGCTGTGCTTTGCTAATCATTTCAGCAACGAAGCAATTAAATGTCTGCACAGTTCTCCCCTGGATTATATGCAATTGCAGCTCCACTTGTATTAAATAATTTAAATTATTTCAGGGGAGCAAACATGCTTATCATCCTCAAGAAAAGCTTTGCTATATTGCAATTGTGTCAAAGTTGCATACAATATTTAAATATGATTTATCTGACGCATCTCTGTGTAGGTGAGGCACGGTGACACAGTGGTTAGCACTGCTGGCTCACAGCGCCAGGGACCCGGCTTGTCTGTGTGGAATCTGCATGTTCTCCTAGTACCTATGTGGGTTTCCTCCCACCATCCAAAAGACGTGCTGGTTAGGTGCATCGGCCATGCTAAATTCTCCCTCAGTGAACCCGAACAGGCGCCGGAGTGTGGTGACTAGGGGATTTTTAGGGTATTCTCATCGCAGTGCTAATGTAAGACTACTCGTGACACTGATGCATAAATAAATTAAAATGACAGAGGACCAATTACTTCAGAGCCACCCTGTTTCATTTTTGAACTTAAACTTACTATAAGTACTGGGTACCTTTACAAAACTCTATTCAGACTGGCAACCATTATCCGATATGTCAAGCTTTCTTTCTGAGATTATGTAGCTTACACAAACATCCCACAGTGTCCAAAAGCCACAGCGTGATACATTAAACATCCAAGCCTATTCGTAATCAATGTGTTACAGATGTAACTGTGGTGCACGGCATGTGGTTTTCATATTACATGATGCATTTGCCTTAAAGTATAAAATCAAGATAAGTAAGACAAGCCATTGATATTCCAGGGAGGCTTGTGTTTAAACTACAGTAAGGCGAATTATTAAAATTTGGTGGAGCTTTTTATTGCCTGGTGCTCTCTTTCAATTACCTTGCATAACCTTTCATTCTAGGTTGGCTGCATATTTGATCTGTCTGTTGTCCCACAACTGCCTTCAATCCCCAAAGGAGTTTGCGTAAGAAAGTTTAATAAAGCAACATGTTCCTGGTTATTAGGAGTTATAGAGTGGCCGTGGGAAAGATGTTTCCATTAGTAGGAGAGACTAGGATCTGAGGGCACAGTCTCAGAATAAAAGGACGACCCTTTAGAACCGAGATGAGGACGAATTTCTTCAGCCAGAGGGTGGTGAATCTGTGGAATTCATTGCCACAGAAAGCTGTGGAGACCAAGTCATTGAGTGTATTTAAGACAGAGATAAATATGTTCTTAATTGGTAAGGTGACCAATGGTTATGGGGAAAAGGCGGGAGAATGGAGTTGAGAAATTTATCAGCCATGATTGAATGGTGGAGCAAACCTGATGGGCAGAATGTCCTAATTCAATATCTTATGGTCTTATCGCATATGAACCACCTGGTTGAGTTCAAATGGATAGATTATAAATTTGCTGTGGTTGATCTTTTTCAAATTTATTTTGCTTTATGGTGTCACTGCATTAGCTGTTCAGGGAATTGACACTTTGCTTTCCATTAATTATCAGTTCATATTCCAAAAGGCTGCAGTTGCCACCTTGACAACATTTGGAACTACCTTCTGAAGGAGGGATATTGAGTATCTTTTCCCGAATAGCTCCTGTTCAAAATACAATGAATCAAATGTGCAGCTTATTGTGAAGAATTTGATCACAGTGCCAAAGGTTCCACACTTAGGACTAACTGGAAGACCAAAATCTTTCTTGATTTCTTGTATAGGGCACTGTATAGGGCATCGGTGAGGCCACATCTGGAGTACTGGGTGTAGTTTTGGTGTCCTTATCTGAGGGAGGATGTCCTTGCTATCGAGGGAGTACAGCAAAGGTTTATCAGGCTGATGGCAAGACTAAGTCAGTTAGGATTATATTCATTGGAGTTTGGAAGAGTGAGAGGGGTTCTCATAGAAACGTATACAATTCTAACAGAGTTAGACAGGGTAGATTCAGAAATGATCATTGAACTCTGGGCTTATTGAATTCACGTTTATACAGAGTAACTTCACAAAATGGGTGGAGTTTCCATACCATACTTGTGAGAAATGGGGTCTGTAGTGTTTTCACCACACGAAAGGTCCAAGAGAATTTTACATTAATCTGGCATAACTTGATGCAGTCAAAGCAATTGTCTTCCAATCTTTAAGGACATCATTACAAAATCAGAGAATGATACAACACATGTCTGTGCTGGCTCTTCAAATGAAACGTAAATCAGTCCTTGATCCTTCCCCATAGCCTTCTGATTTTTTCACTTTAAATATTTATCCAGTTCCCTTTTGAAATGGATTATTCTTCTATCTGCTTGTATCACCCTTTCAGGCAGTGCATTCGAGATGGTAACAGGCCATTGCATTATTTTTTTCCCACTCATGTCACTTCTGGCTCATTTTCTAATCACCGTAAATCTGTGTCCTTTGGTTATTGGGCCTTCTGCCATGGGGAAAAGTTTTTCCTTAATCACGCTGTGTGGTTTTGAGCAGAGAGTTGATATCTATCAACTATCAACTCTCTCCTTAGTCTTCTGTCCTCAAAGGAAACAATTTCATTTTACTAGTCTCGCCACATAGTTGAAGTCTTTCACTCCTATGTCACTGACAAAATTTATGGATGCATTTTTATTGTCTGTGATCAATATGCGCATATGTAAAAAGTATGTTTTCTTACCCTCTGAGTAATTGTCCCGATTTATATCATACCCGCAGCAAGCTTTTTGAGAGTTTTTAAAAATTAAGACTTATTTATTATCACACGCTTACGCCAGAGGTTTAAAAAACTGGACTAACATTCTCTCACACACAAAGTCTAGATATGGGGGAAGGTAAAACAATACAATTATGATTTATAATTATCTCTGTCTCTGCATGGCAGGCCTGCAGTTTCTTAAATGAGTTGATATTGTATATGAAGTGAAGGCCTTGTAGAACTGAGGATTTCCAGTTAGCAGTGAGGCTTCTTGTGGTCAAATTCCAGGAGGCTAAAGTTGAAACAGATTGATGGGGGCCCCTCCCTCACTTTCAAGGTATTGATGTTAATTACGTTGGCTGCTGAACGTTGGCTTACGTTAAGCAGCCAATGTTGGCTTACGTTAAGCCTGGTTTGGTGGCTTCCTAATGGTACTCTGTCTGCAGAATAGCTCCTTCCATTTTTAAAAAACAAACAGAATGTATGGCTAGCTCATCATTTGACATTTTTCAACTCCAGAATAGTGAAGAACAGTGAAGATGATCCCTCGAACCTGGATACAGTGCCCCAAGAGGTTCAATGACCTTGGAAGGGCAGAAGAAGGTGAGTGGCATAGCACTTTCAAAATGCAAATGCCCAAATTTTGATTTTGACAGCATACTCCTGCATATCACTCCCCAAGACAACATAGGAATCTCCTCACATCCCCATCTGAGCGGCTAGTACGCTCACCCAGCATCACCCTGCTACCATCTCACACCCATGGCTTACAATTAGCCTCCAGAGCTTAGTTTTCAGAATAGATGGGTGGTTTTATCAATTATACATCCTATATGAAGGTTTTCATTCCTTGAGAGATTGAGTGTGTCTTTGTAGCTGAATTACCTCTTCAATTTGAAATTACCCCTTCAAATTAGTTTCAGGAAAAGGCATTAAGTCAACATTAGTCTGGAAGGTTTCTTTTGTTCTCTCTTCAGACACAGGAGTGATTCAATCATAGAATCATAGAATCCCTACAGTGCAGAAGGAGCCCATCAAGTCAGCACCGACAACAATCCTACCCAGGCCCCATCGCCATAACCTCACATATTTACCCTGCCAATTTCCTTTGACACTAAGGGGAAATTTATCATGGCCAATCAACCTAACCCACACATCTTTCAGATTTTGGGAGATTATGCCCTTGTTAAGAGAGATATGAGTGTAAATTGGAATGTGTGGCGGGATGGGAAAGAGAAAAGCTCTGGAGGCTAATTGTAAGCCATGGGTGTGAGATGGTAGCAGGCTGATGCTGGATGAGCGTACTGGCTGTGCAGATGGGGATGCGAGGAGATTCCTGCATTGTCTTGGGGAGTGATATGCAGGAGTATGCTGTCAAAATCAGAATTTGGGCATTTGCATTTTGAAAGTGCTGTGCCACTCATCTTCTTCTGCCCTTCCAAGGTCATTGAACCTCTTGGGGCACTGTATCCAGGTTCGAGGGATCATCTTCTCTGCTCTTCACTTCCTTGGCCACATCAACCCATGCTTCCTTGGATTGAGAGGTTGGCCTCTCCCTCACCTCCTTGGCAAACACCTCACTTCAGTCACTCAGATCTTGCAGTTAGGGCCCTAGGCCAGAAGTCTGAGACCCAGAGGGGCAGCCTTCCTAGATCTCCTTTCCAATCCTGCGGTTGTTGAAGCCAGAGGAATCAATGTACAGTTCAGCCATACAGACTCCAGCCAGTGCCACTTTAACTAGAAATCTTTCTTGTGGCAGATTTGGTGCGCCATCTTCCCTGCCACCTCTGACTGACCTGGAAACTCAGGAGCTGGATGCTTATGCCCTTGTTAAGTTAAAAATCCAAAACTATGCCGACTTCAATTGAAAGTGGGTTCATGGCCTGCAACCATCCTCTCTACTGTACGTAGGTCAGTTTGCCCATTGTGTCCAATTCTGGACATCACACTTTACACAGGATGTCAAGGCCTTGGAAAGAGTTCAGAGAGGATTTAATAGAGTGGCACCAAGTGTCATGTCCCAGTATATTCTGAACTTCAGACTAAGTTATATTTTAAAAACTGAAAACAAAAGGCTACAAAAAGTTCCTGCCCAAGGATCACCTGACTTCTCTTGTGGATTGAAGGAATGATTAGCACTGCTGCCTCACAGCGTCAGGGGCCCGGGTTCAATCCCCACCTTGCGTGATAGTCTGTGGGGAGAATGCACATTTTCCCTGTATCTGCGTGGGTTTCCTCTGGGTGCTCCAGTTTCATAGAATCCCTACAGTGCAGAAGGAGGCCATTCGGCCCTCTGAGCCTGCACCAACAACAATCCCACCCAGGCCCTATCCCTGTAACCCCATGTATTTATCCTGCTAATCCCCAGGACACTAAAGAGCAATTCAGCATGGCTAATCCACCTAACCTGCACATCTTTGGAGTGTGGGAGGAAACCGGAGCACCCGGAGGAATCCCACACAGACATGGGGAGAATGTGCAAACTCCACACAGACATTGACCCAAGGCTGGAATTGAACATGCATTAGGGATCCATGAGCCTGACCATTTATACTGGTTGTGTGAGAGTGGGACTGATGGGGAACAAGTGTTAGCGTAATTTTATTATATACCTTTTATACCTGTTGGGGGAGGATGCGCAAGGCTGAAGGTTCACCTAAGGCATCTTGTACTGGCTCTGGTTGTTATTGCCATTACTGCTCTTCCAGTTCCTAATCAGAGGTGCAAGGTAGAGCTACTTAAACTAAGCAGAGGCTGGCAGCAGGAAAGTGCAGATCACAGTGAGTAATGTCCAAGATGGGCAAGCTGACTTCCAAGAAACAGGAAATCATGTCTTAAAGAGTAGGAGAACATTTTCAATGTAAGTGCTGTGAGCAGCAGCCACTCATCTAGGCGTGGCTGCAGTTATTTGCTTTCATTGTTTGATGGCTTCCCATCTTGTCAACCTGACTGATGAACCACAGCCCAACTTGCATGTCCTCGTTGACCTGGCAAGATGCAGAGAGCTTTGGAAACCCATGTGCTGGCTGTTAAATCCAGGATTCGGGGTTCAATTCCAAGGTGGCACATTTCAATGACTTTCATCACAACTGCATTGAGGATCTGCACTCATCTGCAAACCCCCCACATCAAACCTGGAAGTGGGCAGATCAGGCCAGGTTCCCAACCAATAGCCACTTTTCAGGGTCATAATCAGGGCCCGGGAGAGGGTCATGCAATGGTGATAATCACTGGGGCTCATGCCTTTGGGGGAGGGCCTGGATTCTGGTATCGCTGCCTCTCTTGTGAGTGGTCACAAATGTGCTCACAAACAAACGTATGGTGGATGCTTGGCTTTGGTAAAAAGTTCTGCGGCATAAGGAGTCATTGGAATGAGAGCCCAACTCAACTCAGCCATTTGTTTAGACAGTCTGGATGCATTCTGGGTGATATAAGCACTCTTGGCCATGTTCTCACCCTCCTGCGCAGGCACTAGCCCACTGAAGAACTGTAAGAGTCAAGATGGCGAAATGGGTGGGGGAGACTAGGAGAAGCGATGGTTGCAACAACAGTGACACCTGGGGAAACTGGAGTGTTAGACGGGGCAGAGAGAAAGCATCTTCATAGCTGTCCGAAACCTCTGCACTGTGATAAAGGCCCGAATTTTACCAGCACACCCGCTCCGGAATCGGGGCAGGCGAGGCTCGCAGAACAGCATTCTCTGTTGGCCTCGGGCAGGATCTTACGAGCCTTCCCTCCTCCTGAGACATGGGAGTGGCCTGTTTTCATGCTGTGGGAGAAGAGGTCAGAGAAATCACTCAAATGCCACTTTCGGGCAACTGGTCTGTCAGTATGTAGCTTGGTGTCGGTTGCATGATTCATCCTGTTCTTTTTTATTCATTCGTGGGACATGGGCATCACTGGCTGGCCAGCATTTATTGCTCATCCCTAGTTGCCCTTGGAGGCCAGTTGAGAGTCAACCACATTGCTGTGGTTCTGGAGTCACATGTAGGCCAGACCAGGTAAGGATGGCAGATTTCCTTCCCCAAAGGACATTAGTGAACCAGATGGGTTTTTTCTGACAATCAACAATGGTTTCATAGCGATCAGTAGATTCTTAATTCCAGATTTTTTTTTATTGAATTCAAATTCCACCATCTGCCGCAGTGGGATTTGAACCTGGGTCCCCAGAACATTCATTGAGTTTCTGGATTAATAGTTTAGCAATAATGCCACTAGGCCATCGCCTCCCCTAGTGTGTGAGAGAGACAGCCCTGAAACTGGGAGTGAGCCAGGCACACACGCATACAGACAAATATAGACACACACATACACACACACACAGGCTGCTCAATGCGGGGACGCAAACAGTTCGTTCCTCCTCCTCCTCCAGACCCAAAAACCTATCCACACACCGGGACAGCAGGCAAAGAGGAAAATCCAGACTGAAAGGCAACCTGCTTCCAACCCTGACTTCTCAATGAGTTGCACTGAGGCCAGCTCATCATTTACACCATCAGCCCTCTGGGTTTTGTGTCATCTGCAAAACTATGCCCAGTATTCTCAAATTCAGTCATTAATACATCTCAAAATGATCAGTGGCCCCAACACTAACCCCGGGGAATACCAACGTATACCGGACTGAAAAACAACTGCTCAGCAATACACTCTCCTTTCTATCCCTGTGTTAATGTTGTATCCACACAGCCACTATCCCTCTCATCCTACGCATCTCAATTTTTCTAACAAGTCAATTATGTAATACTTTGTCAAGCATGTATGACATCAACCACTCTAACCTCCGTCACCCTTTCTGTTACTTTGACAAAGAGCTCAATCAACTTAATCAAACATGAAATGTCTTGAACAAATCCATGCCATCTGTCATTCATAAACACATCCTGTTCCAAATGCCTTTTGATGTTTTCCCTTGACTAATATCCCAAAAAGCCTCACTGCCAGCCATGTTGGACTGACTGACTTGTTTTTTGTTGTGGTGCCTACAGTTTAGGATTTATTTCTCTCTCTATTTTTGAACAGGGCTGGAACCTTAGCAATCCTGCACTCCTCTGGTATCATTCCCATATCTAAGCATCGTCAGAAAACTGTGGTCAGGTCTTAACAACTTCCACCCTTATTTTTCTCAGCTACCTAGTGTGTGCCTGATCTGGAGTGGGTGGCCAGAATTCTCCCAAAACGATTCTAAATCGTGAATTCGCGTGGAAACTGAAGTAATTCATGCTGATTTTTTCAGTGGGAGTTCAGAGAAGAATCTCCCACACTCTGCAGAGGCCACCAGCATAAATGTTATTGAAAACTAGTGGGTGGGGCCTATTCCCGCTGGAGAGGCTGAAATCAGTGCACTGAGCGGGCCACTGCGCATGCGCTGATCTGTCTGTATTGAGACCGGCGCATGCGCAGTGGCCCCACACTGCCAGCCTCCTGATTGCTGGCCAGCTCGCATTGACGCATTGTCGGCCCTCCGACACCCCACGGCTCGATCACTGGCCCCCCAACCATTCCCGGGCCAGCTCCAAACCCCACCCCTCTCAGCCAGCCCTGCTCTCCAGACCCCTCCTCCCCCCCCCCCAACGACCCCCCCCCCCCCCCCCACCCCACCGCAGTGCCGACCCCCCCAGCAGGCTGATCTGCTCCCCGGCTGACACCCCCGTCAGCCCATCCCGATCCCTGATCTCCCTTCCACCCCCACCGATCCTGACTGCAGGTGGGGGTGGGGGGACACCCTGCACCCCCGCCAATTGCCCCTAAGGCTCTGCCCCATCAAGTCCCACCCCTAGGCCTTGCCCTCTTAGGCTCCATCCCCTTGGCACTGCCCATGCCTGATGGCCAGTGCCAAAGTACCCCCTGGACATTGGCACTTTTGCCCCTTGGGCAGTGCCAGGGTGCCAATGCCCTGGAGACACCCCCCCAAATGCCCAACCCTTTGGGGGCCCCGATTGCCCCCTTCACTCCTGCAGGGTGGGGCCGCTAGTTCCCTGTTAGTGGGAAGCTACTGTAATCCCTGCTGGAGTGAAACACTCTGGCAGGGGTACAGGGGTGGGAGAGGGTTGGGGGGGGAGATGCTAGCAGGCTTGGAGATTTCAGTCCTTGGCCTGCTAATAGCATTTAAATTATATTAAAATTGGCATGCAAACTATTTCCATGCCTTCCTGCCAATTTCCGACACGGGGCTGAGGCCTCCGGAAATCCGGCACTGGAAGGCGGTATCACAGCGGGAGTACATGCGCGAAACCCACAAATTGCCCACCGCAATGTTCTCCTGGCCTGCTGTGCTAATTCTTTAGTGCAGCGATATGAGAGGATCACTCCCCCGGTGACTTTTCTAGTTTGAGCACTGCCTCCTCTTTGTCTATTTTCATCCTTTCCAATTTCTCTACTGACTCCTCCAACACTGGAACATTGACAGTATCCTCTTTGTTGAAGGCAGATGTCTCATATAATACCTCAGATATATCAGCTACCCCACAAAAATAACTTCTTTTTGGTCCTTACTCTTCCTTTGACTACCTTTTCACTATTCATGCGTCTATAAGTTAGCTTTTTTACTCTTGTAAACTCTCTACTCATCTCTTATTTCTTACTTCTTGTATTTGTTTATAATCTAATTGGGTCCCTCATGAATTCTGAACCCAACATTTATCAGAAGCTTTTTTCTGTAGAATTTAATCTTTATATCTGCAGTCATGCAGGAAGCCCGCCAGTTGGATGGCCTTCCCTATCCATCTGTCTAATTGCAAACAAAACATCCCCACTTTGAAGGCCTCCTGTTGCTCATTCACTGTTTTACCGATCAATCTTTTATTCAAATCCAACTGAGCAAGATTTCTTTTTATTCATTCATGTGACGTAGATGCCGCTGACTGGCCAGCAATTTATTGCCCATCCCTCATTGCTCGAGGGCAGTTAGGAACAAAGAACAAAGAAAATTACAGCACAGGATCAGGCCCTTCGGCCATCCAAGCCTGCACCGACCATGCTGCCCGACTTAACTAAAACCCCCTACCATATCCCTCTATTCCTATCCTACTCATGTATTTGTCAAGACCCCTCTTAAAAGCCACTACCATATCCGCTTCCACTACCTCCCCCAGCAACATGTTCCAGGAACCCACCACCTTCTGTGTAAAAACTCTGCCTTGTACATCTCCTTTAAACCTGTGCCCCCTAGTAATTGACTCTTCCACCCTGGGAAAAAGCTTCTGACTATCTACTCTGTCCATGTCCCTCATTATCTTGTAGACTTCTATCAGGTCGCCCCTCAACCTCCGTCATTCCAGTGAGAACAAACCAAGTTTCTCCAACCTCTACTCATAGCTAATGCCCTCCATACCAGGCAACATCCTGGTAAATCTTTCTGTACCCTCTCCAAAGCCTCCACATCCTTCTGGTAGTGTGGCGACCAGAATTGAACACTATATTCCAAGGATATTGCTGTGGCTCCGGAGTCACATGTAGGCCAGACCAGGTAAGGATGGCAGATCTCCTCCCCTAAAGGACATTAGTGAACCAGATGGGTTTTTCTGACAATCGACAATGGTTTCATGGTCATCAGCAGATTCTTAATTCCAGATTTTTTTTTTACTAAATTCAAATTTCACCATCTGTCGTGGCGGGATTCGAACCCGGATCCCCAGAACATTAGCTGAGCTTCTGAATCAATAGTGCAGTGATAATACCACTAGGCCATTGCCTACCCAAACTGGCTGAAAGCATGGCAGGAGAAAATTTGATATTCATTTTCAATAGGGGATTGGATAAATGCTTGAAGGGGAAAAAATGACAAGGCTGTAGAGAGAGGTTAGCGAGTGGGAATAATGGATAACTCCTTCAAAGAGCTGGTCCAGGCATTGTCCACTGAATGGCCTTGAGAAGGCGATGGTGAGCTGCCTTCTTGAAATGCTGATACAACTAAGTAGCTTGCAAGGCCTTTTCAGAGGGCAGTTGAGAGCCAATCACATTGCCTTGGCTCTGGAGTCACAGGTAGGCCAGACTAGGTAAGGACGGCAGATTTCCTTCCCTAAAGGACATTAGTGAACCAGATGGGTTTTTTCTGACAATTGGCAATGATTTCATGGCCATCAGTAGATTCTTAATTGCAGACTTTTTTTATTGAATTCAAACCTGGGTCCCCAGAACATTAACTAAGTTTCTGGATCAATAGTCCAGCGAAAATACCACTAGGCCATCGCCTCACCTAATCAGATTCTAAGGGGGCTTGGCAGGGTAGATGTTGGGAGAATGCTTCCACTCATGGGGCAATTTATAATGATGGATCATAGTTTACAAATAAGGGGTTACCCATTTAATATGGAAGTGAGGAATTTCTTCTCTCTGAGGATCATGACTCATTGGAATTCTCTACCTATAAAGCCTTGAATGACACAATTCAAGGCTGAGATGGACAAATTCTTGAATTATAGAGGAGGCAAGGGTTATGGGAATAGGCAGGAAATGGAGTTGAGATCGAGAGCAGGTCAGGTATGATCTTATTGAATAATAGATCAGGTTCGAGGAACTCTATTTCTGCTCCTATTTCTTATATTTTGACATTAAACCAAATTGGTGCAAGACTCATCTGAAAAAAAGGGACCCGGAAGATTATGGGCAGAATCTTGAGCCCAGACTTTCTGGGCAGGATTTTCTGACTGCGCACACCCTAGACTGGAAATTCCCACCTTAGGTCAGTGAACATTTGAACCGCCGAATTTTCTGTCCCGGGCTCGCTACAATTCCCGTGGCTGATGGGATGGGGAAATTCCACCCTCTGTGTGTGGGAGTGGCAGCCCGCGCTCAAAACATGGACACATGATGAGCCCCATAAACAACTTAAGATGAGCATCAGGCCCATTGGGGTAAGTGTTCAGCTATTCAGTTTCAAATTTCACACGAGGTGGGCAGGCTGTCAACATTTCAACAGCCCTTTGGCCTCTGGCGCTCAGGTGCAATGTTGCACTCTTTAAATGCTCTAACCTTGATGGCAGGGTTGGGCAGGTTGGGGAGGGTGCGCGGTGGCAGGGGAGGGATGTACCTTCAATGAACGCGGATGTGGGAAGGGTTTCCAGCGTTTGGGGAGGAGTTGCCTGCAGCTGAGCAGCTATAGGGCCTGACTTTACCATTTTGAGTCTAAGTGCCGAATCTGGGCGTCAAATAGATCCGCGCCCAGAATCCTCTTTCCAGCGCGCGTTTTGCCAGCTCTGGTCCGATCACGCTGTGGGCGGGGCTTAGCGCTGGCGGACCAATCGGAGCTCTGAACTGCGCATGTGCAGTTCGAAAAAAAATCTGACAGAGCGCGCCCGGGCGTGAAAGAAAAAAAAAGCAGAAAGCGGAGAGAGCGGCTCTCTGACGATCATCCTCTGGTCGGGGGGGTGGTGGTGGGAGGTGGAGGGGGGGGGGGGCAGGACCCAGATCATCCTCTGGTCGGGGGGCGTTCCGCTGCCAGTCTGCGGCCGATCGGTGGGGAGGGAGGGGGTGGGGGGTCCGCCGCCACTCTGCGGGCGATCCCTCCTCCCCACCGGAGGAATGAATCCCTCCTGCCGGAGTGGGCGTGCGGCCATGCCATCCCACAAAGCCTTCAGGATGAAGCGATTCCTCGCTAAGAAGTTGAAGCAGAACCGGCCGATTCCACAGCGGATCCGCATGGAAACCGGCTACAAGATCAGTACAAGTCCAAGAGGAGACACTGGAGAAGGACCAAGCTGGGCCTGTAAAGGGATACACCATCACTGGTACACTACCAGCCACAGATTACTCTTCCCTGCAGGGGCAAGAGAGCGGGAGAGATGGGTGTGGCTGATAGTGTACCAGTGATCTCCACTGGAGGGGGGGGGTCCTCCCCCCCTGTCTCCCCCCTCCCCCCCCTCCCCCCCCCGACCAGAGGATGATCTGGGTCCCGCCCCCCCCTCCTCCTCCCATCCCCCCCCCCCCCGCCAACCAGAGGAGGAGCTGGGTGAGAGAGCCATTGCAGACTCTAACCCCGCTCTTTGGAAGCTGCAGCGATGACTTCAGACTTTTATTCTGCAGGTCGCTTACAGCGCGGATGCGGAACGGGCCAGAAGACGGTAAAGTGGGACTTGGTGGTAGGGTTGGGCACGCGGTTCATTAAGTCGATTTAAATGCATGCAAATACATTTAAATCATTGGGCTGCCCGATTTGGGTGCAGGCCGGACCCGCGCCTGAATCGGGTGTCGGTAAAGCCGCAATCTGCTCGGAATCGGGTGCAGATCGCGGTATAGGCCCGACGCCCAACTTTACTGCAATTTCACGCCCATTGGTAAAATCGGGCCCATAGTTTCTTCAGTACGAGAGAGATATAGCACAGCCATTCTCATCCTCATCAGGGATGAAACATAGAAACAAAGAAGATGGGAGCAGGAGGAGGCCATTTGGCCCTTCGAGCCTGCTCTGTCATTCATTGCAATCATGGCTGATCGTCCAACTCAGTAGCCTAATCCTGCTTTTTCCCCATAAATTTTGACCCCACTCGCCCCAAGTGCTTGATCCAGCTGCCTCTTGAATACATTCAATGTTTTGGCATCAACTTCTTCCTGTGGTGAATTCCACAGGCTCACCACTCTTTGAGTGAAGAAATGTGTCCTCACCTCCATCCTAAATGGTCTATCCTGAGTCCTCAGACTGGGTGCGCAGAGGGGTGAGCATAGCTTTCAGTTCCAAATGACATGGTGGAGGCTCTGTGGGTGAACAAAGTGAATATTTATTCTAGAGCTATATACAGTGGTGACCTTTCTACACTTGTGCTTGCTTTCACCTGTGCCAGCTATAAGTCCCTATAAGTTCCTACCCTTCCTTACCCTCCCATTATGTTTAGGTGTTTCTCCAGGATACACAGCTGAGGTTGAGATGGCCTGCTGACTTCCACGCCCTCTTGCCTGAGATGACCTTGGTGGGCATCCCCTAGTGGGACTTGGCCTTATGGGTCCTGGCCTGCTTTCAGGCAGCACGGGTGTTGCAGTGTTGACTTCCTCGGTGTGTGGGGCTAGAAACATGTCACTCACAGGGAGGGTGGAGACAGATGGACTGGACACACCTGGGATCGCCTGGGTGGAAGGCCTTGGGTTGTACCCTAGACAATCCTCACCCCTTATGGTGCCCAATGGCCCCTGTGCTCCTCCACGGGATAGAATGAGGTCCAGAAGTCCTGCTATCCTCTGGCACAGACATTCTTGAATTCCCATTCATGCTTGCACCACACAGTTGAAGCCCTGCACCATGGAGCTGATGTTCTCAGATATGGAGGTTATGAGGTGAACCATGGTGCGGACACCTCCTGCCATGGATTGCACGTCCTACACCAATGTCTCCACTGCTGATGCCACCCTCGCAATGTTGGCCTCATTGTGCTGAAATGATGGCACCATCTCCACGGTCAGGTGATGGGACTCCTACAGTTGGCCTTGCAGTCCGAGGAAGGGCTGCTGTCACCCCTGGTGGGGGTATTCGCAGACATCTTCAACCTCTCTACACCAATCTAAGGTCCCTATCTGCTTCAAGAAGATGACAATCATCCTGGTACCAAAGAAAAGCCAGGCAGTGTGCCTGGGCTCGAGGGGCTAGATGGCCTACTCCTGCTCCTATTTCTTATGTTCTTCTGTTCTTATTAATGACTATCTTCCGGTGGCTCTGACATTCATCATCATGAAGTGCTATGAAAGGTTAGTCATTGCACAAATCAATTCTGGCCTCCCAGATTACCCGGGGCGGCACGGTAGCACAGTGGTTAGTGCTGCTGCTTCACAGCACCAGGGACCTGGGTTCGATTCCCGGCTTGGGTCACTGTCTGTGTGGAGTTTGCACATTCTCCTCGTGTCTGCGTGGGTTTCCTTGGGTGCTCCGGTTTCCTCCCACAGTCCAAAGATGTGCGGGTTAGGTTGATTGGCCATGCTAAAATTGCCCCTTAGTGTCCTGAGATGCGTAGGTTAGAGGGATTAGTGGGTAAAATATGTAGGGATATGGGGGGTAGGGCCTGGGTGGGATTGTGGTCGGTGCAGACTCGATGGGCCAAATGGCCTCTTTCTGTACTGTAGGGTTTCTATGATTACCTGGATCCACTACAGTTCACCTACCGCTGCAACAGGTCCACAGTGGAAGCCATTTCCCTTGCCCTGCACTCAACCCTGGAACACCTAGATAAAAAACACTCCTATTTATCAACTATAACTCAATCTTCAACACCATTATTCCTATGAAACCCATCTCCAAACTCTGTGGCCTGGTTCTCAGTTCCTCCCTCTGCGATTGAATCCTGAACTTCCAAACCCACACACTGCACTCAGTAAGGATAGGCAACAACACCTCCTCCACGATCATCCTCAACACCGGTGCTCCACAAGGCTGTGTTCTCAGCCCCCTACTATACTCCTTATACAGCTGTGACTCTGTGGCCAAATTCCCCTCCAATTCGATTTTCAAGTTTTCTGATGACACCACCGTAGTGGGTCGGATCTCAAACAATGACGAGACAGAATACAGGAATGAGATAGAGAATCTGGTGAACTGGTGCGGCAACAATAATCTCTCCCTCAATGTCAACAAAATGAAGGAGAATGTAGAAATGGTCGAGAGCTTCAAGTTTTTAAGTGTGCAGATCACTAACAATCTGTCCTTGTCCCTCCCGTCAACACTATAGTTAAGAAAGCCCACCAAAACCTCTAATTTCTCAGAAGACTAAGGAAATTTGGCATGTCCGCTACAACACTCACCAACCTTTATAGATGCACCATAGAAAGCATTCTTTCTGGTTGTATCTCGACTTGGTATGGCTCCTGCTCTGTCCAAGACCACAAGAAACTATAAAACGTTGTGAATGAAGCCCAGTCCATCACACAAACCAGCCTCCCATCCATTCACTCTGTCTACACTTCCCACTGCCTCGGCAAAGCAGCCAGCATAATTAAGGACCCCACGCACCCTGGACATTCTCTCTTCCACCTTCTTCCGTCAGGATAAAGATACAAAAGTCTGAGGTCACATACCAACTGAATCAAGAACAGCTTCTTCCCTGCTGCTGTCAGACTTTTGAATGGACCTACCTTGCATTAAGTTGATCTTTCTCTACACCCTAGCTATGACTGTAACACTACATTCTGCACTCTCTCCTTTCTTTCTCTATGAACGGTAAGCTATGCCTATAGCGTGCAAGAAACAATATTTTTCACTGCATACTAATACATGTGACAATAATAAGTCAATCAAATCCAATGTCTGTTGCCCGCACTTTACCAGCAGTACAGGCACGATATTCCTCCTTCCCGGCCTGCTTGAGGGCTCTCTCCTTGGAATATGTGAGGGTGCTGATCTCCGGCATTACTCCGGCTGAGCATGCTTGCTCACGTTTGTTGTGGTTGAGTTTGTCCTGCAATGATACAGATAGCGAGAGTGTAGGTGAGATTTATGAGATTGAAGATGGTGATGAGGTGTGGCAGGCATGGGGCTTGAGTGGGAGCTGTAGTTTGAGAAGCATAGCAGCTACTGGGGCAACATGGTGATTGTGTAGGGTGGGAGGAGGGCCTCCTTGCTGCTGTTGGCAACCCCTGAGGTGGCTGAGTGAGAGCTGGAGTTGGAGGTGGGAAGGGGTGTGCGAGGGGGGGGTCCATGAAGAAACTGGAGATGGTTCACTTTCTCTGGCTGAGCAAGAAAGATCATTCATCCTCTTCGCACACTGCTTTCCTGTCCTCTTTTGGAGTGAGCTAGCACTCACAAGGGAGGGGGTGGTGACATTGCTGGAAGGCCTTCTTCAAGAGTGGAGGTCGAGTGCATGGCATTTCTGCTGCACACCATCCAGCATTCTGGTCAGGGCCCGCTGAAAAGCAAGGTGTGGACTTCTTGGCTGCCATTCCCTGGGATAGACCTGGAACGAGTGCTGGGGAGCCGTTTACATGGAGGTTCCCAGTGATTGCAGCGATTCAGTTGTGGCGGGGTGGATGAATCAGAGGGAGGACACCGTGAGCACGGCGCGATTCTCTTGTGCAAAAAGAACATTTTCCAAATGATTCCATCTTAAATCATGCCAGCAGCGTCAGCAGGAATCACTCCGTTTGGCATCGGAATCAACACTGATGAATTCTCGTAAGGAATCCTCCCAGAAGTCCCCTTCTGTTAGAAAAATGCAATGCCATATATAAAAACGTGTAGCAGATATACTGGACTGAGTGAGGCATGAAATGACAGCATTGCTAATCTGTGTGAGTGCTGGAGAATGCACGGGAAGGCAAGGATTTATTGCAGCGCTGCACCAATTGCATATATTTGGAAAGCTTGACTGCTCTGGATTTCGACCACTGCTGCTGTTTCTAAGCCCAGTCATCCATTCTGTACTCTATAATGTCAAAGAGAATCATAGTCGAGACAAGTGATTTACTGCGAGCCCAACATCCCATTGCAAAGCCTGCACATTCCTATACTTGCCACATGCAGTATGAGTGGCATCCCAATTACAGGAATTCTACACAGCGAACCATAGGAAATGTAAGTGTTTAGACTATTATAGTGTCGACAGTGAACAAATAATGTGGAACTGCCTCTGGTGAGCCGGATCTTCCTGTGAGTCGGGGATTACGAGTCGAACCATTTCCTGAGGGCACAATCCCATCTTTCAATGCCTGCTGCAATGCCTGCCTACAGGGTGGCACAATGGTTAGCACTGCTGCCTCACAGCGCCAGGGACCCAGGCTTGACTCCCAGCTTGGGTCACTGTCTGTGCGGAGTCTGCACGTTCTCCCAGTGTCTGCGTGGGTTTCCTCCGGGTGCTCCGGTTTCCTCCCACAGTCTGAAAGACGTGCTGGTTAGGTGCATTGGCCATGCTAAATTCTCCCTCAGTGTGCCCGAACAGGCGCCGGAGTGTGACGACAAGAGGATTTTCACAGTAACTTCATTGCAGTGTTAATGTAAGCCTACTTGTGACAATAATTAATAAACTAAACTAAAACTAAGTTATTTTCATGGTGGAGTGGCAGGGACAGGCTGGAGTTGGGATCATCAACTCCTGAAGCAGGCCCTGAATGGGAACAGAGGTAGGCAGACGCCAAAGGCGGGCAGGTTAGAATGCCTGCCTCCATCCACTGGAACATCAGTCCACTTCTGTATGTGTTGGGTACCCAGATCCTCACCCCCCGCTTAACCCTCACCCATCCTCCGTAAGCCCCCCACCCCAATATCTTCATGCCCATACACCCAGTGGCCACTGCTGAAAGAACTCATGAGACGTATAATAACATTGGAAAGCCTTTGAGTTGTTCATGAAACAAAATAAACAAACAGCCATTCAAAAATCTCTCCCAAAATCTTAATCCTTTTAGGAACTTGTAAAACTGTTAATTAATCATACAATTATTCACAATCCACTTGAAAAAGACTTAATCCCCTTAAGTGCTCATACAATTGTCAAAATAAACAGCCATTAAGAAACCTCTTCAAAACATAGTCCTATTAACTGCTCATGGAATTATCAATCCAAATGAAGCTCATGGTTCATTTGACAGATGTGTAAACAACTCCTACTAAACTGAAACCAATAGTGAGGTTTGGAACTCAGCCAATAATTCATAAAGGGAATCCACTGCACAGTTGAGTCAACAAAAATGCCAAGGGTGAATACATTAAAACCTTTGAGTTAGTGGAATAAATGACCATCTGTTCTGCTGCTTCAAAAGCTTAGCAAAAGGCCACATGGTCAATGAAAAAAGTCACCATCTGTTCATCTATTTAAAAAGCTCAACAGATGGCTGTGTTGTGAGTCAATGTAAAGATTAAAACACAGGACCCTACTGACACATTAAAATCTGCATCCCAATGCTGTTGAATGTGAAAGAGCACTTTATCCAGTGGATAGTGTACTCTAATGCATCTAAAGACTTTTACAATATGTATCAATTTAATGGTCACTTAACTTTTCAGAACATTAAGTGAAGTTACCAACAACTCCAGAATAGTCTTTCCCCATGGACTGTGACCTCACTGAAAATTTCAATACCATGGAATGCAAAGTTGAAGTTAGAAACAACATGGAATTTCCAACACAACAAGCCGCCACATTTTCCATGCCAGTCAAAATGGTGACTAGTAGGAGTTAGGTTGCAATTCCAGAATTCTGGACCCCTGTGCCTCTTTCTCCCTCACACCTGACGTAGTTTTGCTCTGTACCTAGATGGCAAAATCATGCCCGGTATTGCATTACAATTCCTGCTAAATTCAGAACTGGCCCATTGTTCGACATTGAGGGGGTGCTGATGGGGGGGGATGGTTATTTCCACCAGGGGGACCCCTCTATCTTGTGCTGCAGAGAGACTGAGAAGGAGGTCTTCCCTCCAGAGCCTGCAGTGAAGTTGCCAGAGTTGACCAGCTGACCTCATGCAGCAGAAGACCCATCCACCACTGAGAAATGCCAGTGGCAGCCAGTCAAGGGAATCAACTAGCCTCTGGATAGAAAGGTCATCCTATATCTCCCCTGCTGCTGATAAAATACCATGGCAGCATCAAGTTGGTGGGCACTCCACCATCCACCTTCCTTCAACATTTTATGCCCCAATTTTTTGTCACCTCCCAGCCCAACCCTGAGGGCTGGAGAAATCTAGCCATCTGTATCTTAACTAATTGAGATAACTGTGTATCTTAACAGCTGAGCTTTAAACCATTTAATCTGACAACACTTCCTTGTTCTGGTGGCAATTTAATTGGTATTACTAACACTTGATGGGACATTGTACTCCACTGAAAGTATTATGTAAACACATGTTGCATTGTGCAACAATTCACCAGCTCCAGGACAATGCCAGTTGATTTTGAGAGGTTTTTAATAGTCCATAATCTATAAACAAGTTATTACTGCCCATTTTGAACTTCTGCACAAGGTAAACTAATGCCCCACTACAATGGTTTGAAATTACCATGACCAAAATTCAGTTCAGTCAAATTATGTTCGTTTTAGTCAAATGTGTCAACTTTAATGCTAAAATACGTCCGGATGCAAAATTATTACAATAGTTGTTTATTACTTAAATCAACTCTCAAGTGCTTGCCATGACAGCGGATCAATCAGAAGAAACCTGTGTATTGTGCTCCACCTAAAGCCATACGACACTAACCTATTCTCGAGCAGCATAGTTTATCTTCATGACTTCATGATGGGGGAGGCAATGGCCTAGTGGTATTATCGCTAGACTATTAATCCAGAAACTCAGCTAATGTTCTGAGGACTCAGTTACGAATCCCCACCACAGCAGATGGTAGAATTTGAATTCAATAAAAAAATACCTGGAATTAAGAATCTACTGATGACCATGAAACCATTGTCAATTGTCGGAGAAACCCACCTGGTTCACTAATGCCCTTTAGGGAAGGAAATCTGCCATCCCTACCTAGTCTGGCCTACATGTGACTCCAGAGCCACAGCAATGTGGTTGACTCTCAATTGTCCTCGGGCAATGAGGATGGGCAATAAATGCTGGCCAGCCAGTGACGCCCATGTCCCATGAATGAATTTTAAAAACTCAGATAGAGTATTCCTATCAAACAACATGTAGTTCAAAAAATAACTAGGAATCCTGAATGCGATTGAACGGAAGGACTTAGATGGTGTAATTTTGGTGAGTAAGAGCTGGATTGTCATGGTAGAGTGAGTTTGTTCCAGGGTCATGATCCTATCCCTGACAGGAAGTACAAATGTTTTGTTTCGAGCAGGCAAGCTATCGATTGGGTTGGCTATGGGTTTGCTAGCCAATTTATGGTCAGTAAGAGGGGGCAACCTAGGTGGAACACTGGGAATGAGGGCCATGTTCTAACTCATTTCGATAGCAATTATTGCTGTTTGGACAGTAACCTTTATATTTGTGTAATGACTTTAATCAGGCAATTGAGGTGGGCCTGTTAGAATATGAGCTCCCTGATTAAGGGCCAAATTGATGGGCCAATCTGAGAGCTTCTTGCTTTGTATTTAAGCAGGAATGTCAGTTCCTCTGGGACTCCTAGTGTAGGCTGCTGACTGAAAGCACTCTGTATGCTGTTGTCAGACTTGTAAATAAAGGGATTTTGGTGAAGGGACTTCTGCCTCTGAGGACTTATTACAATTTGAAAATATGGAGAGCAGATGGAAACCTGGAACCAGAGTAGCATGGGAATGTGAAAACTGGCTAAAATCTTTCTGAGCTTTCCTGCAATGTGTAGACCACCCCCGCCCCCCCCCCTCGATTCTACTAAACCACCTCACTATCACTTATTAGTTGATCTTCTCCAAATAAAACACAGCCAACTCTTTATTCATCACCAATGAGCTAGTCTTAGTAAGCTCCTGAAGGCCCTGTCTGTCCCCATGAAAATTTGAAGATTCAAAGGTGAATGGATATACAAAGGGATCTAGGTGCCCTGGTACACCAGTCAACAAAAGTGGAGAGGCAAGAAGTTTGGAAGGCAAGTGATATGTTGGCCTTTATTGCAAGAGGATTTGAATTCATAGGTAGGGATGTCTTATGCAGGGCCTTGGTGAGACCACATCTGGAGCACTGAGTGCAGTTTAGGTCTCCCTACCTGAGAAAGGATATAATTCCAATTGAGGGAGGCATTGGGAGTTCACTAGGTTGATACCAGTGTTGGTAGGACTGTGCTATGAGAAGAGATTGGTTTGACTGGATATATATTCCCTAGAGTTTAGAAGGGCAAGAGAGAAGATCCCTAATTGAAATGTATAAAATTCTAACAGGGCTGGATAAACTAGATGCAGAGAGAATGTTTTCCCTGGTTGGGGAATTTCACCTGAAGAAGGGGCTTAAGGCTCCGAAAGCTTGTGGCTTTTGCTACCAAATAAACCTGTTGGACTTTAACCTGGTGTTGTGAGACTTCTTACTGGGGAATCTAAAACCAGAGGACATTATCTCAGGATTCCAGGGAGACCATTTAGGACTGAGATGAGGAAAACCTTAACTCAAAGGGTAGGGAACCTATGGAATTTTCTACCACACCAAGCGGTGAAGGCCAAGTCACTGAATGTACTCAAGAAAGAGATAGATCATTTTTTAGATTTTAATGGCACCGTGGGGTATGGGGAGTAAGTGGGAATATGTCATTTAAATAGAGGATCAGCCATGGTCATACTGAACAGGCTGGAAGGGCCGAATGGCCTACTCCTGCTCCTAGTTTCGATGTTTCCCAATGAGCTCCAGAAATGTCTTTAATTGGCCTGATGGTTGCTGCAGGTGGGTATAACAGCCTGCCCTTCCCCACTCTCCTCCTGTCCTCACGAAAGCCTTCTGGGTGGGAAACAAAGGGCGTTGGACCAACACACAGGCCCTCAGCGCCATTTTCTTTTGGCCACTTGCCTCCACTCCTACCCACTTCCAGCATTGGAAATCTGACCCTAAGTCTTGAGTAGTTTTATGATGATCTGAATGCTGTGTTGCATTTAGTCATGAAAAAAAATCGCGAAGAGATTACTCATTAGAATTTGAAAAATGTTGGCTGAGAATCATGCTGACGAGTTAATTGATAGATTGTGGCAAGCAGTGAGAATTAGCAATGGTCTTGGCATGGCAGCATGGAGTACATTGGCTGCAGCCGTATGTATTGCGATGTTATAACTGAAGTGGAATGTCACAGGTCTCATTGTGAGGCATTAAACAGTTTGATTTTAAATTGACCCTGAGGTGTAAAGCATCTGGCGTGTACTGCCCATGAAAAATCAGTACAACCTGAAGCTGGGCTGAATAAAACGCTGGGGAAATGACTGTTCCAATAAATAGGAATCTGAGCTGTAAAGCCACAAAAAGGGATGTCCGATCAAACGCTGATGTTATCAGTTGATTGTCTGGAATCTTTTGCCATCTGGTGGTAAGACAGTGCAATCACATGCACATCAGCTGAAGTCCTCAAACACCACACTGCCATATCTTAGCTTCAATGAAATCAGCCTGGATCATGCATAGAATCATAGAATCTACGGCACGGAAGACAGGCCCAAACTGGTCCATGCCAACCAAAAAGCCCATCTAAGCTAACCTCATTTGCCTGCTTTTGGCCCATATCCCCCTAAATCTTTCCCACCCATAAATTTGCCCAAATGCCTTTTAAATGTTGTCAATGTCCCTGCCTCAACCACTTCCTCCAGCAGCTCATTCCACAGATGTACCACCCTCTGTGTGAAAATGTTGCTCCTCAGGTTCCCATTAATTCTTTCCCCTCTTAACTTAAACCTATGCCCTCTAGTTCTCGATTCTCCCAACCCTGGGAAAAAGACTGAGTACATTCACCCTCATGATCTTATACATCTTTGTAAAATCACCCCTCAGTCTCTATGCTCCAAAAGTTTAAGATTAAATTTTAGATTAAGTCTGAGTCATAAAATCATAGAATCCTACAGTGCAGAAGGAGGCCATTCGGCCCATTGGGTCTGCACCGACCACAATCCCACCCAGGACCTATCTCCATAGTCCCATGCACTTACCATGGCTAACCCCCTGACACTAAGGGGCAATTTAGCATGGCCAATCCAAATAACCCGCACATCTTTGGACTGTGGGAGGAAACTGGAGCACCCGGAGGAAACCCACACAAGCATGGAGAGAATGTGCAAACTCCACACAGACAGTGGCCCAAGTCGGGAATCGAGCCCGGGTCCCTGCCGCTGTGAGGCAGCAGTGCTAGCCATCGTACTACTATGCCACCCATGCCTTTCCCATCTCGGGCCTGCTTTGATATCGCAACCTGCAATAGTTGGGATGCGAATCGTGCTGCATGCCGAAATTTGCATAGAATGGAAATTCATTTTAAAAAGCCTTTCCTTTCGTACCGATCAAAGTCTCACCTTAACACTAAGACATGCTCTTGGAATAAAACCTTGCCTCATTTAAAGAAACGCTATTCATAAAATAATAATATTTTATTGCTCGACAATAATATTTTCATGCAGAATTAAGAAGAGTTTGATTTGATTTTTGATTTGATTTCTCATTGTCATATGTATTAACATACAATGAAAAGTATTGTTTCTTGCACGCTATACAGACAAAGCATACCGTTCATAGAGAAGGAAAGGAGAGAGTGAAGAATGTAGTGTTACAGTCATAGCTAGGGTGTAGAGAAAGATCAACTTAATACAAGGTAAGCCCATTCAAAAGTCTGATGGCAGCAGGGAAGAAGCTGTTCTTGAGTCGGTTGATACGTGACCTCAGACTTTTGTATCTTTTTCCCGACGGAAGAAGGTGGAAGAGAGAATGTCTGGGCTGCGTGGAGTCCTTAATTATGCTGGCTGCTTTGCCGAGGCAGCAGGAAGTGTAGACAGAGTCAATGGATGGGAGGCTGGTTTGCGTGATGGATTGGGCTACATTCACGACCTTTTGTAGCTTCTTGTGATCTTGGGTAGAGCAGGAGCCATACCAAGCTGTGATACAACCAGAAAGAATGTTTTCTATGGTGCATCTGTAAAAGTTGCATGCATAAGACATCCTCCGTCATATTGTGTGGCACTGTCATCATGTTAAATAGGATTAATTCTGAATAGATTCAGTAGCTCAAAACTGGGCTAGGATCAGCAACACTACCACAAGCTGTAACCTGTTGGCCTGTCCCTCACGCTATCATTACCATCAAGCTTGGGATTCAACCATGGTTTCTCTCCCAACTTCTTCCATTGGGAAAAAGATACAAAAGTCTGAGATCACGTATCGACCAACTCAAGAACAGCTTCTTCCCTGTTGCCATCAGACTTTTGAATGGACTTATCATATATTAAGCTGATCTTTCTCTACACCCTACAAAGACTGTAACACTATATTCTGCACCCTCTCCTCTCTTTCTCCCCAATGTACTTTATGAACGGCATGTTTTGTCTGTGTAGCGTGCAAGAAACAATACTTTTCACTGTATCCAATATATGTGACAATAATAAATCAAATCAATTCAAAAGAGTGTCAAAGAGCATGCCAGTGGTTATGACATATCTGAAAATGAAGAGCCAACCTGGTAAAGCTGCAACACAGGACTATGTGCCTGCTAAACAGCAGATACAGCATGCTACAGACAGAGTCAAATGATCCCATAATTATGGATCAGATCAAAGCTCTGCACTCCTGCCACATGGGTTGTGAATGATGGTGGACAATTAAACAACTAACAGGGCAAGGTTGCACAAATGCCCCCCATCCTCAATGATGGTCAGACACAGCATGTGAATGTAAAAGACAAGGCTGAAACATTTGCAAATATCTTCAGCCAGAAGTGTTGAGTGGATGAATCATCTCGGCCTCCTCCTGAGGTCCCCAGCGTCACAGATGTCAGCCTGCTGCCAAGAAACAGCTGACTGCACTCAATACAGAAAAAAAATTATGGCCTTCAATAACATCCTGGTCGTAGTGCTGAACACTTGTACTCCCGTATTAGCCATGTCTCTAGTGAGGCTGTTCCAGTACAACTACAGCACTTGTATTGACTCAACAATGTGGCAAATTGCCCAGGTATGTCCTGTCACAAAAAAGCAAGACAAATTCAATTAGGCCAATTACCGCATCATCAGTCTACTCCTGATCATCAGCAAAGTGATTGAATGTGCCATCGACACTGCTATCAAGTGACACTTACTCACCAATAACCTGTTCACTGATGCCAGGCTCCTGACCTCATTACAAACTCCTTCCCAATATCGACATAGTAGTTTTAAGGAACCCCGGTAACATTGAAGACAATGGGAATTGGGGATGGTAGCAGGGGAACTCTCCACTGATAATTGGAAGCCAATCATCTCAGCCCCAAGATATTATCACAGGTATTCATCAGGGCAGTCACCTAGGCACAATCATCTTCAGTTGCTTCATCAATAAACTTCCTTCCATCACAAGCCAGAAGTGGACATGTTCATTAGTGTTCAATTCCATTTGCAACTCCTCAGGTAATGAAGCAGTCTGTGCCCACACATAGCAGACCAGGACAATGTTGGACTGATAAATAGAACTGACATTCATGCCACAGAACTGCGAGGTGATGACTCTGACTAAGGGAAAATCTAATCACCTCCCCCTTGACATTCAGAGACTTTAACATCACCGAACCCCTGGCCATCGACATTTTGGGGATCATTGACCAGAAACTTAACTGGACCGGCCACATAAATACTGTGACTACAAGAGGAGGTCAGGGACTGGATAATCTGTAATAACCTGGTTAATCGCTTGACAACACCCCCTCCCCCTCCTGGTCAAAGACACCATCTACGAGGTATATGTCAGATTTCTGATGGAATACTCTCTATATGCCTGTGGCAGCACCATTTCAGTAACACTCAGGAAGCTTAATGCCATTCAAGACAAAACAATACATATGACCGACACAACATCCATCAACTTAAACATTCACTTCCTCCAACACAAGTGCACAGTTGCAACAGTCCGTATTATCTACAAGATGCACTGGAGTAACTCGTTAAAGCTCCTTCCACAGCATCCAAACCCACAATTTCTACCACCTAAAAGAACAAGGGCAGCAGATGCATTGGAATACCACCACCTAGCAATTCTCTGCCAAACCATGCGACAGTGTGACTTAGACATTTCCCAGCTCTCCAAACATGACCTGACCGGAGGGTCAGATTGTCGTTTTGGGGTGTCAGGATGAAGCTGAAGTCAGCCCCGCCACTCCCAAAAATGGTTTGGAGACAGCACAGGAGCTGCTTGGTGCGAAGGCGGGATGAGTGTAAACGCCCACCTCCTGTTCCAGCATTGTGAAAAAAGGAATACAATAATAAAACAGCCCACCAACCTTCACACTCCCTCACCCTCCACCCCATGTCCCATCCATGTCAACTGTACCACCTCATGTTCCCTCAGCCACCTCCATGGCCCTCATCTACCTCATGCCAACCTAAGCCCCTCCACCCACCCCATATCCCTTTTTATCCACCATGCCAACCAATGCCCACTCCATGGCTTCTCATAACCTCCATGCCCTTCTATCCACCCCACATGGTCCCTGATGCCCTCCATGCCAACCTATGGCCTTCTACCCATGCCATAGCCATTTATAGCCCTATGCCAACTTAGTGCCAATCCAGTATCCACCATGGGCACTCTTCAAGGATCAATGCTGAGATTTTAAAAAGGCCTGGATTCTCTTACCTCATCCACGACTGGGATTCTACGTTCCCACTGCAGTGAAGGGAAATTTGACTGAGCGGCAAATTCTCCATTCTCACTGACAGAGGTAACGAGGCACGCGAGACCAGAGAATTTCAGCCAAAGTCTTAATTGGCTATTGATGAATTCACTGTTTAACAAAACACTCTCATTGATAAAGAAAACACATTCACGATAGTTAAATTTCTTTAATCCTATATAAGAACAAGGATTTGTGGCCTACTTCAAAAACATTTTCAGAACTTGGAGCTGTCAATCAAACTCTGAATTAACAGGTACCCTGGTGTGATAACAATAGGTTGTGAAATCAGCCATGCAGCACTAATATATAATGATAACCCTCAGGCGTATGTCAAGAGACAAAGTTAAATAACAAGCACTGATTTTTTTCAACTCTGCAGAGCTTTTTTCAAATGTTTAAAGGGAAGAAAATTTAAATGCCTTGACAGCTTAACAGCGTCCATTAACAGCTACTCTTGACAGCTCCCTTTGAGAGCCCTCTTTGACAGCTCGCGTAACAACTCCCTTTAAATGAGCTTGACGATTCCAATGAGTTTTGCACTTTTTCTGTGGCACGGTGACAGTGGTTAGCACTGCTGCCTCACAGTGCCAGGGACCTGGGTTCAATTCCCGGCTTGGGTCACTGTCTGTGCGGAGTCTGCATGTTCTCCCTGTGTCTGCGTGGGTTTCCCCCAGGAGCTCCGGTTTCTTCCCACAGTCTGAAAGATGTGCTGGTTAGTTGCATTGGGCCATGCTAAATTCTCTCTCAGTGTACCCAAACAGGCACCGGAGTGTGGCGACTAGGAGGGTTCCACAGTAACTTCATTGCAGTGTAAGCCGACTAATAAATAAACTTTGACTTCGAAACTTTGGATTCGGGGCAGGACTTCTGGATTCAGGTCTCGTGAGAGGGAGAGCCTCTCCCAGTGTGTGAAAATTCAGACCTGTATAAAAATGCTCCCTAACTGCTCTGTGAGAGTACCTGCACTACATGGACTGCAGCCATTGAAGAAGGCGCCTCACCACTACCTTCTCAAGGACAATTAAGGATGGATCTGAAAGCAATAGCCACATCCTGTGAACACATTTTAAAAAGTGACAAAATGAAGCATCTTGGACACAATTTAAGCAATCAGTTCTTGCTCCCAAGCAAACTGTTTTTATCACAAAGCTAGGGTCGTGTTCAATGTTCCATAAGAAGAGATAATTCCATGTTCTCAGAAATGTGTCCAAATGCCTGCCATCACCGAGTGCCAAGGCAAACTTCCGCCTCCCTTGCAGAACCCTCCACACGCATTCGTATATAACACTGCTCAATAAGTGTCTCACAGGAGTACCAGTTACAAAAAAGAAATACGGTTTATTGTATAAGTCAATGTGATAGATGATTTTGACTTAGGCATATAGCTCATTATAAAAAACCTGCTGACAGCAGCAGACTAAGGATCTGGGGGAAGGTCTGTATGAAAGACTTCACGAGGGTGCAGACAAATCAGTGGGCTGTGCACTGACAACTTACTACGAGACAACGGGAGCAATTTTCAACGTGGCCCCTGGGCATAAAATTGACTTGCTGAACTGGTTTATAAAAGTCTCTGCAAGTGCGAGAGAGTGTATTATGCAAAGTAGCATTCAGCGTTTTATTAGTAGGGTCATTGAACACGAAAGGAAAGGGGTAATGGCACATTTGTACAAAATATTTATTAGGCCATAGTTAGAGTGCTGTGTGAAATTGTGAATGCACCTCCGTAGAAAGGACATTAAAGTCATTGAGAGGACACAGTGCAGAATCACTCATGTTTCCAGGGATAGAATGTTTAGTTATAAGGAGAAATTTAAGTAATATTTCAAGATGATGAGAGGTTTTAAAAGAAGCACTTCCCTCTGTTGAGTCGGCCAATAACCAGATGTCATTGATTTAAAATCATTAGGGAAAGATTTGGAGGGGAGATGTGATTTTGTTTCGCTCAGAGCATTGCCAGGATCTGGAATGCTTTAGCTGAAAAGCTGATTGAAGCAACAATGGGCTGGTACTTGGGTCGGAAGAAACGACAGCTTTATTTTTGTTTTATTCATTCGTGGGACATAGGCGTCACTGGCTGGCCAGCATTTATTGCCCATCCTTAGTTGTCCTTGGAGGGCATTTGAGTGTCAACCACATTGCTGTGGCTCTGGAGTAAGGTAAGGACCAGGTAAGGATTTCCTTCCCTAAAAGACATTAGTGAACCAGATGAGTTTTACCGACAATCGACCGTCGTTTCATGGTCATCAGTAGATTCTTAATTCCAGATATTTTTATTGAATTCAAATTTCACCATCTGCTGCGGTGGGATGCGAACCCAGGTCCCCAACATTTAGCTGAGTTTCTGGAATAATTGTCCAGCAATAATACAACTAGGCCATCATCTCCCAGCAAAAAGCATTGGTCGTGGGACTAAGCTGTCCTTTCAAAGAATCAGCATAGATGCAATGGGCCAAATTATCTCTTTCTGTGCTGTGCATTTCTGTAACTCCAAGTGGAGGTATTTCCAAAAAAGTTAAAGAGCAGCATTAATAAGGATTATTTTTAAAACTGAACAATTTTGAATTAGTGACCATGTAGGTAGCCTAGTGGTTAGCACTGCTGCCTCAGAGCGGCAGGGACCCGGGTTCAATTCCAGCCTTGGGTAACTGTCTGTGTGGCATTTGCATGTTCTCCCCGTGTCTGCGTGTGTTTCCTCCAGGTGCTCCAGTTTCCTCCCACAGTCCAAGGATGTTCAGATTAGATGGATTGGCCACGCTACATTGCCCCTTAGCATCCCAAAAATGTGTAGATTAGATGGATAAGGAGGGTAAATACGTGCGGGTTACATGGATGGGCTCTGGGTAAGATGAGTCTTTGCAGAGCCGATGGGTTGAATGGCCTGCTTCCGCACAGTTGGGATTCCATGTCTATTGTATGTCTAAACACTATTTTGTTTGGTAGTGGAGTCAATTATGAAAGACCATTAATTTAACATTGTCATTTGTGAAAGAACTTTTTTCTGCTAGCTGGAGATTGTGCAAATTGGAACACTTTGGCCCATGAAATGATTGAGGTGGTCTAGTTTGGACCAGGGAGCGGCGCGGGCTAATTGTTCTTTGTTTCTCGTTTCAAGGCTTCATTCTATGATCATCTTGCTGGTGCCAGTACAGAGCGAGACTGCGGATAGTTGGGAACCTGTCTCGGGGGCAGGGAATTCAGATGGTGTTCGTAAAGCAGAAGTGGAAATGAATAGGGTTGGGAAGCATTTTCTGATCAGGGCCAGTGTGATCTCCTGGACTCATTTCGATCGCCACAGGGGGTCGGAGAGGAATTTCCCAGGTTTTCTTTTCCCCATATTGGCCCTGGGGTTTTCACTCTGGGTTTTCGCCTCTCCCTGGAGATCACATGGTCTGGAATGGGGGGGTGGGGGTGAGTTAATAGGTTGTGATGAACAAAGCATCGTAGCTGTGAGGGACAGCTCGGTGGATAGGATATTAGGATGTAGATAGGCTGGAAAATTGGGCGGGGATCCTGGATTCAGGATTCAATCCTGGACCGGGGAGCGGCGCGGGCTTGGAGGGCCGAAGGGCCTGTTCCTGTGCTGTATTGTTCTTTGTTCTTTGTTCTTGTTCTTTGAGGTGTAGATTTTTGCATATCTTAATAGAAGAGTGGATGAGTATTAGATGCAGATGACAATAAATGAGGAGGGAGCAAGGAAAACAACCCATTTAGACTCAATGAACACATTGGCCTCTTTCTGTGCTGTACACTTCTATGACATCCTTCCCTTTCTCTGCATAGATTGACCAACCTTTGGGAATATGTGCAAGAGCTCTATGCCTTCTGAGTCAGTTTCAGATCAAAAGGTTTTCAAAATTGACAGAGTAAATAGATCTGAGGGTGTATTTTATCTAATAGGTGAGCTTGCCAACCTCGAACTGTGGTAGGTTTGCCTGGTCTATTTCATGGTGTGGAGATGCCAGCGTTGGACTGGGGTAAACACAGTAAGAAGTTTAACAACACCAGGTTAAAGTCCAACAGGTTTATTTGGTAGCAAAAGCCACACAAGCTTTCGGAGCTGCAAGCCCCTTCTTCAGGTGAGTGGGAATTCTGTTCACAAACAGAGCTTATAAAGACAGACTCAATTTACATGAATAATGGTTGGAATGCGAATACTTACAACTAATCAAGTCTTTAAGAAACGAAACAATGTGAGTGGAGAGAGCATCAAGACAGGCTAAAAAGATGTGTATTGTCTCCAGACAAGACAGCCAGTGAAACTCTGTGGGGGTTACAAATAGTGGGACATGAACCCAATATCCCGGTTGAGGCCATCCTCGTGTGTGCGGAACTTGGCTATCAGTTTCTGCTCAGCGACTCTGCGCCGTCGTGTGTCGCGAAGGCCGCCTTGGAGAACGCTTACCCGAATATCAGAGGCCGAATGCCCGTGACCGCTGAAGTGCTCCCCAATAGGAAGAGAACAGTCTTGCTTGGTGATTGTCGAGCGGTGTTCATTCATCCGTTGTCGCAGCGTCTGCATAGTTTCCCCAATGTACCATGCCTCAGGACATCCTTTCTTGCAGCGTATCAGGTAGACAACGTTGGCCGAGTTGCAAGAGTATGTACCGTGTACCTGGTGGATGGTGTTCTCACGTGAGATGATGGCATCTGTGTCGATGATTCGGCACGTTGTAAGTATTCGCATTCCAACCATTATTCATGTAAATTGAGTTTGTGTCTTTATATGCTCTGTTTGTGAACAGAATTCCCACTCACCTGAAGAAGGGGCTTGCAGCTCCGAAAGCTTGTGTGGCTTTTGCTACCAAATAAACCTGTTGGACTTTAACCTGGTGTTGTTAAACTTCTTACTATTTCATGGGCCAGGTATGCCTAGCACAAGTGGAAGTAGCGTGAGGTGAGTATAAGGCTGGCAGTATTGGTAGGTGTGTGAGGACGAGGTGGAGTATTTGGTTGTTAGGTGAACGTCCTGAGTGCTGAGGAGTACTGATGGATGCATGACGCATTAAGCAGTGTGAGAAGCCTCCCAATTCAACCCACTGGCTCCACAACAGTACGGAGGCTGGCCAGCTGGGGAAAAATTAGGACCTCGGGAATGTTCATCATGGAGGAATCTTGAAGCCCAGGGGCCCATATTACTCCAATGGAGCACTCTGCGTCTTTTAGCCACACAAAAAATAATTTCAACTCCTGTATTTACCATTCTCTTCTGCAGTACTGCTTAGTTTTAATGGGCAGAGCCTCTATTTTGGATGCAGTGTGTGAATAAATGCCCCTCTACCAACCCCATAGCCCATCATATCATCCATGCCATCCTATGGCCCCACACACCCCATGGCCTTTGATAGCCCCTATGCCAACTCAATGCCAACTCATAGTAAACTATGCCTCCACCCTCCAGCCTTTGCCCTTATCGCCTCAATGCTAACTCATCTAGTTTCCACAATGAGCATACTTCAGGAGCCATTCTGACTTGAACTAAAATAATGTACCTATTGATGATGTCACTATTTTAAAGCAAAACAATCGAATTGATGAAAAAAAGCAATCAATACTTATAAATTCCTTCAATTCTTATGAAAACAAACATTTCTATTCTGTAGCCACTTGGAGATATTATTCAAACTGCTCATCAACAGGCACCCACAGTGATGATGTTAGTTTATAAAATCACTTATTGTATCACAAATCCTATGATGATAGGATTGGGCGGCACGGTAGCACAGTGGTTAGCACTGCTGCTTCACAGCTCTACGGACCTGGGTTCGGTTCCCGGCTTGGGTCACTGTCTGTGTGGAGTTTGCACATTCTCCTCGTGTCTGCGTGGGCTTCCTCCAGGTGCTCCGGTTTCCTCCCACAGTCCAAAGATGTGCGGGTTAGGTTGATTGGCCATGCTAAAAATTGCCCCTTAGAGCCCTGAGATTAGTGGGTAAATATGTAGGGATATGGGGGTAGGGCCTGGGTGGGATTGTGGTCGATGCAGACTCGATGGGCCAAATGGCCTCTTTCTGCACTGTAGGGATTCTATGATAACCCTTAAATTTATGTCAGCTGACAGAATGAAATATCAAGCATTGATTCCTTTTGAACTCCACACATATTTTTAAAGTTTAAAGCCCAGCAGATTTAAATGCCTTGTCAGCTTTCACAGTGCCAATGAGTTTCGACAGTTTTTTGACAGCTTTGGCAGTTGCAATGGGTTTTTACATTTCCTACCTCAATCATATTTTCTTTTAACAGTCCGAAAGGGGACCTTACCTCTCGTAAATTTGTTCCGGGACCATATCCAAAGGAGTACCTTACACTGGCTATCCAAGTAAGTCTGCCAATTTCTTATTTGTTCGAACCTGGACATGCTGGGCTTTGCACTCCTGACCCATCATTGATTTAAATGCCTAGCTGTGTCCAAAAAACACACATGTGTGAACTCCAGTCTGATTCCAGTCCTACCCCCGCAAAAACAGGGCATTCATTCCATTTTCGGGAATGAGACAAAGCATTTATGGCTATTCTTGCCATGACGGAGAGCCTCGCCATCGTGGCAACAATCTGGGCCGCAGGCAAGAACATATTTAAAAAGCCAACAAACCAAAATGTGTAACGAGGGCTCTGTGTTGGAGATATCTCAGGGAGATGCATCAGGGATTGTTGGATATAAAAGAAAGTGTACAATGTTTATCAGCAGGTCACTGCAGCTGAAGTCTAGATTTTGCCAACTTGGCAAAGCACAGACGCAACCATGCCCTCCAACACCACATTGCTGTTTGCATCAATCTCAAAACCACAACACAATTACAATCAGGAATTTAAAGGTTAAGTGAAGAACGTTTGGCAATCAGCTTTGGCCAAGTCCTCATGTACACAGTTGAGTCAATCTCAAAGTCATTGCAGAGTTCATGATTCCTCCCTTTGGCTCTACCAGTACTTTATGTATTGACGTGAGCCATTATTTACATGTTTAATTAGAGAAGTAAAGGCTGACATGTTGGGCCCGATTTTACCATTTTGGTTCTAAGAGCTGTGCAGACTTGAATCTGGGAGTGTTTCAGATCTGACTTTGAGACCCGTTCTCCAGCGCCCTCATACGCACCCTGCCTGAAAAAAAAGCAGCGATTCTGAATCGCACTGCAGAAGCCTGTGGGCGGGGCTTACCGCGCCCAAACTCCTGCTGCTCCGATTGGCACCGCCAACTGAGCATGCTCACAAAAAAAGATAGAATGCTGCTCCCCTGCCACATCGCGCCCGGGCCAGATAATGCCTCCCCCTGGCCCCCACAGACATTGCCCCACCCCCACTACATTACTAACCCCCTTAACCCACCACCTGCCCACCACCCAGACTGATCATGGCCCCCTCCCCCCTTCCCCCCCAACGATCTCAGGCAGAGTGGCAGCAGACCTCCCCTTTCCCCTCACTCATCTCAGGCAGAATGGCAGCGGACCCCGCCCCCCCCGCCTTCCCCCCCTTCCCCCTTCCTCCTCATTCATCTCAGGCAGAGAGATCCACCCTCCCCCCTCCACCCTGCAGACAGCAGGCAGAGTGATCCCCTCACTCCCCCACCCCGGACCTTCCCGCACAAGGCCGCCATCTCCTCTGGAGTCCGATGGCTGTGTGACACCTCCCTCTCTCTCCCCTGTCCCCAATCATTGAGGCACTCATCCATCACCCGCCCCCTCCCCATCAGCACACCTGCAAGAGCTCACTTGCCTTCCCCTCAATGCTAACAAGCAAGCTGCATATAATTTGCTGGAATGTTCTGCCTAATTACCTGCAGCTGCTCTGCCCTAACAAGGGGCAGTTCCATAACATGGACAGGCAGGCAGGCATTCCTGCACAAGATGTGCGCGCAACCAGCCCACCGCCCCCCCTCCCCCCCCAATTCTCTGAGGGCGACCTGGGGAGGCTGCTGGATGCAGCAGAAGCGAGGCGGGACACCCTCTTCCCCCCAGCAGGACGCAGACAAAGGGGAGGCTGATGGAAATGCAGCCTGGGTGGAAGTCGCCGCCTCGGTCAGTGCCAGGGTACTGGCCCCCCGAACCGCGAATCAGTGCCTGAATCCGTGCAGCAAGGGTGAGTGCTGAACCCCTTCTTGCATCACCCCCATATCTCTCCCAGCTCCTTCTATCCCCAGCACCCTGCATACTTCCAGCTCCTTATCCCCAAGCACCTCCTTCCTTTTCCCACCAATGAGCCCCACTGTGCTTGCCCTCTAACGGCCACCACCTGATACTCTACAGGAGTCACGCCACCATTTCTTTCATGGCTCCTTCTGTCTCCACAGGAGAAGATGAGCACAACATCCGTGAGAGGGCGAAGGCAGCGGGTGATGACCAGACCTCCAGGTCCTCACCCCCTTTGAGGAGTGGGTGCTGGATCTCTCCAGAGAAGGGGAGATGTGGGCTGTCAGTGACAGCATGGCTGGGCTGCCGTTAAGACGTGAACACCTGTCATACCTTCAATCACTTTGAGGCAACTCCTCGGGGGCACGAGTTTTGGGTGCGAGGGGCAAAGTTTAAAGGAGATGTTTATTTGCACAGAGAGAGGAGTATGTGCCTGGAACTCGCTGCCAGGGGAGGTCATGGATGCAGATATGATAGCGACCTTTAAGGGGCATCTCTACAGCTATGTGAATGGGATGGGAATAGAGGCATATGGTCCCTGGAAGGTTGGGTGGTTACAAATCAGATGAGTAGCCTGGTCACTGCAGGCTTGGAGGGCTGAAGGGCCTGTTCCTGTGATGTAATTTTCTGGGTTCTTTGTTCTATGTTCAATGGAGAAATGTGAATCATGTGTTTGGCATCCCGGATTCCTCTCCCTCCCTTGCACTTAACCTTGTGTCCTGGGTTGCAGGGACAGATCCGGACCCCTCGGGCCTTCTGGACTACAGGCCCCGGCTACAGCGCCTGCCCATCCTGGCCCAGACAGCAGGGTTCAGTGTTGGGGCCACAGCTGTTCTCTTTATATATTAACGATCTAGATGACGGGACTGGGAGCATTCTGGCCAAGTTTGCCGATGATACAAAGATAGGTGGAGGGGCAGGTAGTATTGAGGAGGTGGGGAGGCTGCAGAAAGATTTAGACAGTTTAGGAGAGTGGTCCAAGAAGTGGCTGATGAAATTCAACGTGGGCAAGTGCGAGGTCGTACACTTTGGAAAAAAGAATAGAGGCATGGACTATTTTCTAAACGGTGACAAAATTCATAATGCTAAAGTGCAAAGGGACTTGGGAGTCCTAGTCCAGGATTCTCTAAAGGTAAACTTGCAGGTTGAGTCCGTAATTAAGAAAGCAAATGTAATGTTGTCATTTATCTCAAGAGGCTTGGAATACAAAAGCAGGGATGTACTTCTGAGGCTTTATAAAGCACTGGTTAGGCCCCATTTGGAGTACTGTGAGCAATATTGGGCCCCACACCTCAGGAAGGACATACTGGCACTGGAGCGGGTCCAGCGGAGATTCACACGGATGATCCCAGGAATGGTAGGCCTGACATACGATGAACGTCTGAGGATCGTGGGATTATATTCATTGGAGTTTAGGAGGTTGAGGGGAGATCTGATAGAAACTTACAAGATAATGAACGGCTTAGATAGGATGGACGTAGGGAAGTTGTTTCCATTAACAGGGGAGACTAGGACGCGGGGGCACAGCCTTAGAATAAAAGGGAGTCACTTTAGAACAGAGATGAGGAGAAATTTCTTCAGCCAGAGAGTGGTGGGTCTGTGGAATTCATTGCCACAGAGGGCTGTGGAGGCCGAGACGTTGAGCGTCTTCAAGACAGAAATTGATAAATTCTTGATTTCTCGAGGAATTAAGGGCTATGGGGAGAGAGCGGGTAAATGGAGTTGAAATCAACCATGATTGAATGGTGGAGTGGACTCGATGGGCCGAATGGCCTTACTTCCGCTCCTATGTCTTATGGTCTTATGGTCTTATGGATGAGTCCTCGGAGGATATAGATGAAGGGACCTCCGAGGCTGGCATCATTTTGGTGTCAGCTGCCACCTCACAACTCACCATCCCAGATACTAACACATCGGTGGGTCCAGTTAGTGCTGAGGCTTCTGGGTCACTCTCTGGTGAGCACGACACATCTGATAATGTACATCGGGTGGAGGAGGGAACATCCAAAGCCTCTGGAATACAGGGGTCTGCTGGAGGTGAGGACTCAGCTGGCCCCAGGCTACATGCTGGGCCTCTGAGATCACTTCACCCTCAGCTGCTGGAGATGCAGCAACAGAACCAGGGAATGCAGGAGGGGCTGACAACCAAACTGGACCGACTGCGAGGCTGTTGGGAGGAGTCCCAAAGCTTTCCGGTGGACCAGCTATTGCCTGCCTTGCATGCTTCCCAAGCCAACACAGCAAGGGTGGTGGCTGCAGTGGAAAGCCTGGGGCAGGGGATCCTCACCATGAGTGGCAGGCTCCGAGTGATGACAGAGTCACAGCAGAGTCCCAGAGAGCCATGGTCCAGTCACAGCAGGCCACAGCTGAGAGACTGAATAGGCTTCTTGAGATTCTGTAGCCCATGGCTGAGGGGCTCGAGAGCTTGCAGGAGACCCAGCGGGACAGCGCTGAGACACGGCGGACTATGGCAGCAGCCATTGAGAATGTGGCCCAGTCTCAGACTACCACTATGCGGGAACAGATCACAGGGCCCCGCCAGATCAGTCCAGGCACTGGAATCGCATCTGGAGGAGCCCGATGCACCTCTCCACTATTGCGCGGGTGGCTACATGAGCCTCATTAGAGCGGGTCTCTGCCTCAGACACAGGCCTCCGCACAGGCGTCATCAGCCATGTCCGAAGCGGGTAACCCATATCATCCAGGAGCCAACCTCACAGCCTGGGCTCCTCCTCAAAAGCCTACGGGATGTCCGATCTCCTTAAAATGAAGCTGTCATGCACACTGCCTGGATGTCTGGTGCAGACATGCTTGATGGTCATATTATGGTCGCACACTAGCTGAACATTCAGGGAGTGGAACCCCTTCCTATTTACAAATCTTCATGGGTTCTGTAAGGGGGCCTTGAGGGTGACGTGTGTGCAGCCGATCACCCCCTGCACGTTAGGCACCCCGCAATGGGAGCAAATGCTGCAGCCCGGGCTTCCTGCTGCACCTGGTCCAGGTTGAAGTTGATGAACTGGCCAGCCCGGGCATATAGGGCTTCAATGACCTGCCTCACACAGATGTGCACGGCAGATTGGGAGATGCCACAGACATCTCCGCTCGGGGTCTGGAAAGAACCAGTCACGTAGAAGTTTAGAGTGGCTGTCAATTTGAGAGTGGATACCCCGCCACCTGCACCTCCCCCCCCCCCCTCCCCCTCTCCGCCTCTAGTTGCCAGGTCCTGCAACAGGTTGCTCAGGTGCACAAGGTATCCAACATCTGCTAGAAGGACACTCATGTACGGAACAGCCGGGATCTCTGATCCCTCCTTCTCCTACACAACCCCCCTCTGGGTGAATGGCAGCCACCTCCTGCCTCTGGTGGTCATCTCCCTCTGGTCTTGGAAGTGGTGAGGCCCGGGCCCCTGTGCCCACAATTCCTCCTCCAGCTCCTCCTCCTCAGCTCCAGCAGCAACCAAAAGGACATCTAGATTTATTGGTTGCATCGAAAAAGCTGTGTTGTTACTCTGAAGGGTGGTGGGGGGGCAGATGGAGAGGAATACATGTAGAAGGTAAGGAATGCTGTTTGCCTCTGGCACATCAACAGTCATTGCCCATACCCCCCAATTCCCCCAGCCACATCCTCCTCACAATCACAGCCCCCAATTCCCCCAGCCACATCCTCCCCACAATCACAGCCCCCCTCAATTCCCCCAGCCACATGCTCCCCACAATCACAGCCCCCCTCAATTCCCTCAGCCACATGCTCCCCACAATCACAGCCCCTCAATTCCCCCAGCCACATGCTCCCCACAATCACAGCTCCCCTCAATTCCCTCAGCCACATGCTCCCCACAATCACAGCCCCCCGCCTCAATTCCCTCAGCCACATCCTCCCCACAATCACAGCCCCCCGCCTCAATTCCCCCAGCCACATGGTCCCCACAATCACAGCCCCCCCTCAATTCCCCCAGCCACATGCTCCCCACAATCACAGCCCCCCCCGTCAATTCCCCCAGCCGCATGGTCCCCACACTCACAGCCCCCCCTCAAATCCCCCAGCCACATGGTCCCCACAATCACAGCCCACCCCCCTCAATTCCACCAGCCATATGCTCCCCACAATCACAGCCCCCCCATTCCCCCAACCCATGCTCCCCACAATCATAGCCCCTCAAGTCCCCCAGTCACATGCTCCACACAATCACAGCCCCCCCAATTGCCCCAGCTACATGCTCCGCACAATCACAGCCCCCCCAATTGCCCCAGCTACATGCTCCTCACAATCACAGTCCCCCAATTCCCCCAGCCGCATGCTCCCCACAATCACAGCCCCCCCAATTCCCCCAGCCACATGCTCCCCACAATCACAGCAAACCCCCAATTCCCCCAGCCACCTGGTCCCCACAATCACAGCCCTTCCCCGCAATTCTCCCAGCCAGATGCTCCCCACAATCACAGCTCCTTGAAAAGTTGAGGGGCTGCAGCAGTGCAATTTACAAGGGCTTTGTGCACATCCTTCAGCTGGAAGTGAGCTGAGTGCGCTATGACCCAGCAGCACCACAAGACCCAAGGTCAGTGCTGAGACCTGGGTCTGTGCTGCAAGTCGGACATCAGAGACCCTGCAGAGCAACAGCCCCCCACTCCCCCCGCACAGCCGCCACCGACCCGAGACAGAAAATGGCCACAACAACAGGACACCTGTGAGTAGCAGAGAGCCACTGGGCGCTAGGCACTTACCTCCTCGCCAACGCTCATTGATGAAACGCCCGAATCGGATTTTTATTGAGCATGTCTGATTCGCACTGATTCCCGATGGGCTGAACGTGGTGGTAAAGGGGGAAGTGCTGGTAACGTTGGGCTTCTAGCCCATTCATAGAATCATAGAAACCCTACAGTGCAGAAAGAGGCCATTGGGCCTATCGAGTCTGCACCGACCACAATCCCACCCAGGCCCAACCCCCATATCCCCACCCCCATATCCCTACATCTTTTACCCACTAATCCCTCTAACCTACACATCTCAGGACACGAAGGGGCAATTTGAGCATGGCCAATCAACCTAACCCGCACATCTTTGGACTGTGGGAGGAAACCGGAGCACCCGAAGGAAACCCACGCAGACACGAGGAGAATGTGCAAACTCCACACAGACAGTGACCCAAGCCGGGAATCGAACCCAGGTCTCTGGAGCTGTAAAGCAGCAGTGATAACCATTGTGCTACCGTGCCGCCCACATTAATTCAATTTAAATGCATTCAAATGCATTTAAATTGCCGTCGTGCCTGTTTCGGGTGCGGTCCCAATCGCGGCCATTTTTGGCACTTGGTAACGGGCGTGGAAGTGGTCGTGGATCGTGCTACTCACCTCATGCCCAAGTTTTCGCGCCTAAAATCGGCTGCAACTTGATATTAAAATTGGGCCCGTTGAGTCCCGTATTTTCTGCATATAGCACAGAAATATATCTTGAAAGATTTTCCACTTAAACCTAGGATTTCCCATGTCCATTGTGAAAGACAGAGTTTTGGTGTGGTTGAAGATGCTGTAATATTCCAAACAATATTATATGAATAGATTTATAACAAGATTAAAATACTGAATTAGTGCTTGTGTCACAGAACTAAATTACAAGAAAACTCTGTCAACCAATATTATTTGATTAACGTTGCTCTTGTAATCACAAATCTTAAAACAGAGAAGTTATGTTAACTAAATAATAAGATTTGCATATAAGAGGAACAGGCATGAGTTATAGAATTAATTATTTACATTAAAGTTTGATTTATGATACTTTTAGTTTTCTTTTCAATGTTTACGCTACACACTGTGCAAGGATTTGTGAATTCCAAAACCTCAGCAATATTTAAGGGACATTATATAGCCACAGTGAAAATATCATACTTCTGGAAGCTTGGGATTACATAAGGCCAATTATCAAAACTGGATCCTTACTTAAAATTGACTCGTGCATGGGATGCGGGCGTCACTGGCTCAGCCCGAGTTGGCCTTGAGAAGGTGGTGATGAACCATCTTCTTGAATCACTGCAGCCCACATGACGTAGGAACACCCACTTAAGGCCGTGATCCTTCCGTGGTAATTAGATGGTAAATTAATTAATTAAAACTTCTTTACAATTATTGCAAGGGTATTCAGCATGTCAGCTGATAAAGTATTACAGTAAGTTCTGAGGCAGAACAGGTGGGGTGCATGTTGGCACAGTGGTTAGCACTGCTGCCTCTCAGTGCCAGGGCCACAGGTTTGATTTCCGGGTCACTGTGTGGAGTCTGCACTTCTCCCCATGTATCATATGGCTTCTTGGTATGGCTCCTGCTCTGCCCAAGACTGCAAGGAACTACAAAATGTCGTGAATGTAGCTCAATCCATCACGCAAACCAGCCTCCCATCCATTGACTCTGTCTACACTTTCCGCTGCCTCGGCAAAGCAGCCAGCATAATTAAGAACCCCACGCACTCCGGACATTCTCTCTTCCACCTTCTTCCATCAACAAAAAGATACAAAAGTCTGAGGTCACGTACCAGCCGACTCAAGAACAGCTTCTTCCCTGCTGCTGTCAGACTTTTGAATGGACTTACCTTGTATTAAGTTGATCTTTCTCTACACCCTAGCTGTGATTGTAACACTACATTCTGCACTCTCTCGTTTCCTTCTCTATGAATGGTTTGTTTTGTCTGTATAGCGTGCAAGAAACAATACTTTTCACTGTATATTAATGCATGTGACAATACTAAATCAAATCAAATCAAAAATGTCTGCGTGTGTTTCCTCCGGGTGCTCCAGTTTCCTCCCACAGTCTGAAAGACATGCTGGTTAGATGGTTTGGCCATGCTAAATTGTCTCTCAGTGTACCCGAACAGGCACTGGAGTGTGACGAGTAGGCGATTTTCACAGTAACTTCATTGCAGTGTTAATGTAAATCTACTTGTGACACTAATAAATAAACTTTAAACAAAGAGAAAGGAACTAGCAGTTATACAGAAGCCTTCATGGCCTCAGGATGTTCCAGGATATTTTACCACCAATGAACTCATTTTGAAATGTGGGCTGGACGAGAATGGAAAATTTGGCGCTCAGCCAAATCTCCATTCACTGCAATGGGACCAGAGAATCCCAGCTGCAGGAGAGGTCGGAGAATTACATCCCTAATCAATGCTGCAACACAGAAAACCCAGGAGCCAATTTGCACACAGCAAGGTCCCACAAACATGTGATAAAGGTCTGTTTTAGTGATGTTGATTGAGGGATAAATATTAGCGAGAATACTAAGAAGAATTCTCCTTCTTTTCGTCAAACCATGTTGTGAGATTTTTTTTGAGAGCGCGGACGAAGTCTTGGTTTAACATTTCATATGAAAAATGGCATCTCCAACAGTGCATTGGAATGCCAGCCAAGATTTCTGTGCTCAAGTTTCATCAGCAGGACTTGAACCTGTGCCTTCTGGCTTAGAGATGAAAGTGTTACCAACAGATCCACAGCTGACAGCTGACACAGATAGAAATGGATATATGGCAATGTGTTTACTGATATTGTTCTGAGTAGGGTCAACTATTTCCTCAAGTTACTGTACTTCAGTATTCATTGAAAAAGTTAAACGAGATAATGAAATGCAGAGACACGCTGAACGCATTCAGTAAATCATTCAGTGTATATGCACATGTCCTTTATTCTTTCTGTTTATTTCACACGGTGGAGATTTTCTTTGCCCAATTCCGTCTTGGATTTTTTTTTCCCGGGTGTACACGGGGAGGCGTTTTGCACCACAAGCTGATTTTATTCTTTTTAACAATTGTTTTTGTTTTGCTAATGCGCATTGATCCTGCCAATCAGTCAAACTCGATTCTATTAAAGCCTTGGCTACAATCTGAGATTAAACATCATGTTTCTGCATTAAATCTGCAGCACCGCGACAGAAATGGCATATTGCAGAGTCAGAAATGCAAGCAATAAGGTGTCAGGTTTGGAATTAAATGAAAATTAATGCTGTTGCCCTGCCTTTGATTGATGTGTGCTCTGCAATGACATTAACAAACGATCCAGCACAACTTTTATTTTCCAATCATTTTCTCTTTTTCCTTTGTTGGGAAAAGGAAAGAATGGTGTAGCCTGGTTGGTGCCAGACACAGGTTAGAAATTCACATTGCCTGGGTGCATATGGATCCCAGATCATGGGAGGCCTGCCTGCCTTTGTTCTGAACAAGGTGGGCAGCACGTAAATTTGGTGTACCCATGTCATCTGCATGACTGTCACAAGTAGCCAAACGAATCCCACATTGCTCTGAGCTTCCAGCTCCATCCTGGCTCAGTCAGGGGTCAAACAGCATTGTTCAAGTACCATGTGGTGCAGCCAGCCTGATCTTCTTAAAGGCAGGCTGTCCCTCTTCAAGGGGAATTGCACTGAGCAATAGTGGTGGAATCAAATTACGATGGAAAATTGAACAGGGTAGAGAGCGAGTTCCAAGGTAATGAATGTAGCAATTGTGATGGAGCTGGACAGCAAGAGAGATGCCATGGTCATGTAGGGCAACCATAAGGTCCTTGAGGACAATCTTCAGAAGAGTGTGGAAGCAGATGGGTAGGGAGGATAATTACCACCATTTTGATCTGAAGACCCAAGAATCTAATTACCTCCTGCAGGGTCAAGGTAATCTAATGTCACATGACATCTCCTACTCAGCACATGTCATGAATCACGCTGATGTTATTTGTGAGGGTGTCGTAACTTGAAACACTGGTTTGTGGTGATGTATAGCTTTGTTCATGGAATGGAATGAGTAGTCACATGAAACCCCAGTGAGAATAACCGGTCCAGTCATTGTATAACAATTATTAAAGACTATTTATTAAATTAAAGGGAAGGCAAATACACACAAACAGAACAACATTACTCTAAGACAATTAAGCATGTGAATTACTAAACACACACACAGTTTATGTAGAAATTACCTCTTGTTCCAAAATATATCTACAATGCTGGAACTCCTTAAGACTTTCCCCTTTCCATACAACATCCAAATTAAATAAATCTACAAGTCAAATCCAGCTTATAGTTACCACACAATACAAGGCTGAGGATCATGTCTTTTCCTGGTATTTAAACTGCCTTCATTAAGGTCTCTGCACTGCGTTGGCTTTAAGACTTAGATGTGGGCCTAGCCTCTTGGCTGTGAGTTGTGGACTGGCTGTTAGATGTGAACTGGCCTCTCAGCTGTTGTGTGTAAACTGGCCTGCCAGCTTCTGAGGGTGCGGGAATTGTATCATTTTTTCTCTTTGATTCTTCCTTCCATGTATTTAGCTGTCTGCCAAATTCCGTGACTCTAGAAATTAGTATGTGTATACCTCCAGTGACCTTTCAGTTGTCTAGGTAAGCTGTTTTTAGAAGAGATTAATAAAATAAATGTAGACCAAATGTTTCCTCTTATGGGCAATCTAGAACAAGAGGTCACAAGTATAGGTTGAGAGGCGGTAGATTTCTCGCAAAAGGTGGTGATTTTGTGGTCATTAATATAGATTGTAAATAGTTGGGGCCCGAGGACAAGATCACATGGGGTTAGGGGTAATTTATTAGCTGGGATAGAAGACTGGCTAACTGACAAAAGATAGAGAGTTGAGATAAATGGGCCTTTTTCTGGTTGGCAAGTGGGGTGCAACAGGATTCGGTCCTCGGGCCCCAACTATTTACAATCTATATTAATGACGTTGATACAGGGATAGAAGGTTCTATAGCCAAATTTTCAGATGATACCAAAATAGGTGGGACAGTAAGTTGCAACAAGGAACTAAGAAACCTACAAATTGAAATAGATAGGTTAGGTGAGTGGGCCAAAATGTGGCAGATGGAATTTAATGCGGATAAGTGTGAGGTTATCCATTTTGATTGGAAAAGTGGAAAGGCAACTTATTATCTAAATGGAGAGAGACTTCAGGGTGCTTCAGTGTAGAGGGATCCAGGTGTCCCCCAGATCTGTCTGCACATGAGTTGCAGAAAACTGGCATGCAGCTACATCAGGTAAAAAGGAAACCAAATGTAATTTTGGCATTTATAGCTAAAGGAATAGAGTATAAAGCAAGGAAGTGTCGCTGCAACTATACAAGGCATTGAAGAGACCGCACCTGGAGTACTGTGTATAGTTTCAGTCTCCTTACTTGAGAAACGATATAGTGTCATTAGAGGCAGTTCAGAAGAGGTTCATTAGGTTGATTACAGAGATGAGAAATTTGTGTTACAAAGAGAGATTGAGCAGTTTAGGTCAATACTCTCTAGGGTTTAGAAGAATGAGATGAAAAATAATTGAGGTATAAAAGATGATTAAAGAGGTATTGACAAAGTAGGCAGGTGTAGAACAGACACTTCCTCTTTTAAGGCAACCTAGAACAACAGGCCATCATTTTAGGATAAGTGGTAGCAGGTTTAAAACAGAGATGAGGAGAAACTAATTCTTTCAAAAGTTCATGAATCTGTGGAATTCACTACCCTAGAACGTGGTGGATGTCGGGACATTGAGTAAATTTAAGGAAGAGGTGGACAGATTTTTAATTAGTAATGGGTTGAAGGGTTATGGAGAACGGGCAGGAAAGTGGAGTTGATGCTGAGACAAGATCAGCCATGATCATATTGAATGACAGAGCAGGCTTGAGGGGCGGAATTGCCTACTCTTGCTCGTATTCTTATATTCTTATTGTGCAGGTGATGACCTGTTTGGGGCCTCTGCTGCCCCTATTGTGCTGCAGACCAAGAGCAATGGCTACTGCTGCCCCCATACTTTTCCAACCCGTGTTTGAATAGGTCACCTGTTCCTCTGCCATCCCTAGGATGACAAATCTCTTCCCAATACCTCTCAGAATACTCCAGAGAACTTCCAAACAATTTGCGATTGCAAACTTGGTGCCTAGCTCTTTGAAAAACGCTAATGTGGAGCCCACCTTGCAGCTTCATTGTGATTGGCTGCTGGGCGGTTGCCTGGACCTATGTGGTTCAAATTTGGTATTCTGGTGTCTCAGCAGAGGCGTTGTGCGCTATCGTCATAGCATGCTTTTACAGCTACTTTCTGACATATGCTGGAGGTGCCCCCACATGCATTCTTGTCCTAATGGAGCACAGTAAGAAGTTTAACAACACCAGGTTAAAGTCCAACAGGTTTATTTGGTAGCAAAAGCCACACAAGCTTTCGGAGCCCCAAGCCCCTTCTGCAATGTAATGGAGTACTGCAGAGACCAAGCAGAACTAGCCAACAGTGTACCAAAGCACAAATGGCAGCACTAGGCCTCCATAGCACTGCCTCCAATGGCATTGTGGCAATGAACGTCATAGCCCTTGGTCAATATTCTACAGCACCCTAAAAATAACACTGAAATATTCCGCAAAGCACAAATTAAAATGCAAAAAGAGTTTTGAAAATTGGGTCCTCAGTCTGTGAAATCCTAAATATTGTGTGGCACAAAACTACAATACTGCAGCAAGTGTTTCCAGTGTTACATCTCGTTCACATGCAGACTAACGGTGACAGTTAAAGAATATATTATCTGAATAAATTATTGCTAAATCTGCATTACATGTCAATAATCCAACTGAGAGGATTGGATTACAAGCAATGAACGCAAAGCTCAAGAAGCCCACTGAGAATTGCAAACAGTCCTGTTTGTATATCATTTACATGTTTAGTGATTATACTATCATGCCTTAAGTGGTAGGGAGGCACTCTGGTTAGAATGACCTTCACGCCATAAACTCATGCAGTGATATAGCGCCAAAAGAGACAATTCAGTGGACAATGCCTGGACCAGCTCTTTGAAGGACATATCTATCATTCCCATTCGCTAACCTCTCTCCACAGCCTTGTCATTTTTCCCCTTCAAGTATTTATCCAATTCCCTATTGAAAATTAATATTGAATTTTCTCTGTCATCTTCCAACCAGTTTGGGGAAGCAATGACCTAGTAGTATTATCACTAGACTATTAATCCAGAAGCTCAGCTAAAATTCTGGGGACCCGGGTACGGATTTCACCATGGCAGATGGTGGAATTTGAATTCAGTAAAAAATACCTAGAATTAAGGATCTACTGGTGACCATGAAACCATTGTTGATTGACAGTAAAAACCCATCTGGTTCACTAATGCCCTTTAGGGAAGGAAATCTTCCGTCCTTACCTAGTCTGGCCTACATATCACTCCAGAGCCACAGCAATGTGGTTGACTCTCAACTGCCCTCTGAAATGGCTCAGCAAGCCACTCAGTTGTATCAGCATTTCAAGAAGGCAGCTCACCACCACGTTCTCAAGGCTTTTGTTCTCGCTGGAATGACGGAGGTTGAGGGACGACCTGATAGAAATCTACAAGTTTATGAGGGTCATGGACAGAGTGGATAGTCCCAGGGCGGAAGAGTCAATTGCTCGGATGCATAGGTTTAAGGTGCGAGGGGCAAAGTTTAAAGGAGATGTGCGAGGCAAGTTTTTTGCACAGAGGGTGGTGGGTGCCTAGAATTGCCTTAAATCTGCATCCTCTGGTTATTGACCTTTCTTCTTTACTTCTATAAAAACCTTTCATGGTTTTTGCACCATTACCTAATGCCCCACTAACCTTCTCTGCTGTAAGAAGAAATCAACTTCACCAGCTTCTTCAAGTTTCTCCGTAGGACTTTAATAATCAAATGTTCTGTGACTTCTATTTCGGCGTATTTGCAGGGTTTCTTTTAGAACTCTGCTTCAGTTCAAGACTGAAGCAAACAACTGAAAACATTAAAGTGAACATAAGAATAGTATTCCAGATGTTGGACATCTGAAATAAAAAGAGAATGCCCTCATTAGATCAGGTGACATCTGTGGAAAAGTAAACACGAAGGGCGTGATTTTACCGGCCGTTCATGCCACGCTCCTGCTGAAGCGAGGTTGGAGAATTTGGCAGCCAACCAAATCGCCGCTCACTGCGGTGGGATGGGAAAATCTTGCTGGCGTGAACGGTGGTAAGATTCTGGCTGAAGAACCCACTTGATTTCAAATGTTCAGATAATTCTGTTTAAAATTATATTTTGAAATAACATAATATAGCGTCAATCCCTTGGATTTGAGGATAGTATCCATCAGGCTTGGTAATCTTTGCCTGACGGAGGCCTATGTGTAACATTGTTTAGTGTGGGGGTTCTGGTCTGCAGCTGGGTTCCACATGGCCTTGGTGGTTGGTGGCCAGATTAATTGGCAAACCACTACTGGTTCCACTTCCCCATTGCAGTCTTCTCTCTGCCTTTGCAGCAGTCAGGGCTGCTGCCCTCCTCGGTCCGTTCTTCCCTTGGGGACATCTTGGATTGCTCTTTGTCTGGAACCTTCCGCTCGACTGCCCCACCACAGAAATACGTAGGCCTCCGTCAGGCAAAGATTACCAAGCCTGATGGACACTATCCTCAAATCCAAGGGATTGACGCTATATTATGTTATTTCAAAATATAATTTTAAACAGAATTATCTGAACATTTGAAATCAAGTGGTTTCTTCAGCCGGAATCTTACCACCATTCACGCCAGCAAGATTTTCCCATCCCGCCGCAGTGAGCAGAGATTTGGCTGGCCTCCAAATTCTCCAACCTCGCTTCAGCGGGAGCGTGGCGTGAACGGCTGGTAAGATCACGCCCTACCAGGAGTGGAGGCTTCGGACGGAATGGCTCTTGGGTTCATTGAAGTACACAAGCCTCTCCAACACAGCAAGGTGATGACCCTGAGAAAGGACACAATGTATGACGTTAGCCTAAATATAGCCTTAAAATTCCCCAGTGCAAGTATTTACACAAGAAAGCACAATGCATTTGTTCAGTGTTCAAAAGATGCAGTATTCTGTTTGATCCTTTGCAGGCTATGGTTCCAGTGATGCCGGGCACCTTAAGGTACTCCATCTAAATGACTGGAATTTAAATCTCAATATCACTGATAGGCCAATGAAAGAGCTATGGCCGAAGCCATTCTTATTCACACCCAATCTCCAGTCGAGCATTTCCATGAACTTCAACTGATATTCCTCTCCCTACAATGGGAGTAATGAGATCAATAATAATGCAAGTAAGCCAGCATTATTCCTCTGAAATAATTCCTTCATTCAAGAGTGTTCAGCATCTTTGGGATTCTCTATCTCAGAGAACCGTAGATGGCTAATCAATGATTGTGTTATAAGACTGAGATCGATAGAATTAGGATAAATTAAGGGAAATTACGGGGAGTGGGATGGAGTTTGAAAATCTGCCACGTTGCTATTCAATGGTGGAGCAGGCGCAAAGGACTGCAAGGCTTAATCCTGCTCCTATATCTTACATTCTTAAAAATATTTTCAGAAGACTGTGCCAACAGGGATCAACATATTTCTTTTCATGAAATAAGCAGTTTATTTTCCTGTAAATTGTGTGCCTCTAATGTCAGACATTATTGTGATCCTGCGCTTGTAACCTCATTGTAATCTCATAGAGTTAGGGTTCTTTGTTGGAGGAACCTTCATGCCTATCAATTTATGGCATGATATGATACGTTTTTTAAACAAAATCTTTTTCATTATTCCAGATAACAAATGGGAAATTTCAGATTTATCTGAGAGCTTGCCACACAAGCGCATATAAAGAAAGGAAGATTTACATTTATATATCTTTTCACATCACTGAGACAACCCAGCGCATTTCACATATAGGGCATTACTTGAAAACACAATTACTGCTGCTATATAAGCAGATGTGGCAGCCATTTTGCATGGAGCAATCCTTTGCAAATAGCTACAACAGCTTGCAATTACACAACACCTTTGACATAGTGAAATATCACAATGTGCTTCACAGGAGAGTTGTCGATTACATGTTGACACCAAGGAATATTAGGACAGGTGGCCTAAAGCTTGGTGGAAGAGATAGATCTTAAAGGCTGTTTTAGAGAAGAATAGGCAGTATAATAACTCCAGGAGTCAGCTGTGAAGAAACCAGGCTTTTATTGCACTAAATGAAAATAAACATTAACCACAAGCCTGTGGTGAACACAACAGGTCCCAACCAGGACTAAAAGGTTAATGAACCCTCTCAGGGTCTTGCTTCACACAGGGCTCAGTATACGAGCTTCATCTGGTTGACGAATTACCAAACTGCAGGGAACTCGTATTGAATGAGCCCAACTGGAAGGTCAATTCATGATTCCCCATGCAGATCATAGGGGCTATCACAGGCAGGTAGTGACACAGAGAGGTTTAGGAAGAGAACTCCAGAGTTTAGGGCCCAGGTAGCTGGAGGTACAGCTGCCACCAGTGGAGTGATGCAAGTTAGAGATGCGCAATTGGCCAGAATTAGAGGAATGTTTATATTTTCAAAGGTTACAGGGGTAGGAACAGATGACATCAACATGGGATTTAAAAACAAGGAGAATTTTAATCAATTTTGTTGGCCAGTTAATTTAGTTTTGGTGTTGACTGAGGAAGCAATGTTGTCCAGGGCAGTATTGAAATATAAATAATAGCATGGGATCTTTGCTCCAAAACAGGTTTAACGTATTTTGGTTTATCTCAGGGGCAGTACATCCAACCATACAGCGATCTCTCAGTAATTCACTCAGGTATCAGGCTAAATTACATATCCATGGAGCGGAATTCTCCATCATTTTTTCAAGTGTTGAGGCATGTAGAATACTGTGAACAGTTATTTCTAGTTGTATCACAGCTTGGTATGGTTCCTGCTCTGTCTAAGACTGCAAGAAACTACAAAGCCTTCCACCCATTGACACTATCTACACTTCCCGCTGCCTCGGAAAAGCAGCCAGCATAATTAAGGACCCCACGCACCCTGGACGTGCTCTTTTCCACCTTCTTCCTTTGGGGAAAAGAGACAAAAATCTGAGGACATGCACCAATTGACTCAAAAACAGCTTCTTCCCTGCTGCCACCAGACTTTTGAATGGACCTACCTTACATTAAGTTGATCCTTCTCTGCACCCCAGCTATAGCTGTAACAGTACATTCTGCACTCTCTCTGGGCGGCACGGTAGCACAGTGGTTAGCACTGCTGCTTCGCAGCTCCAAGGACCTGGGTTTGATTCTCGGCTTGGGTCATGCCTGTGTGGAGTTTGCACATTCTCCTCATGTCTGCGTGGGTTTCCTTCGGGTGCTCCGGTTTCCTCCCACAGTCCAAAGATGAGCAGGTTGGGTTGATTGGCCATGCTAAAATTGCCCCTTAGTGTTCTGCGATACATAGGTTAGAGGGATTAGCGGGTAAATATGTAGGGATATGGGGGTAGGGCCTGGGTGGGATTGTGGTCGGTGCAGACTCAATGGGCCAGATGGCCTCTTTCTGCACTGTAGGGTTTCTATGGTTTCTTTCCTTCTCTATGAACGGTATGCTTTTTCTGTATAACGTGCAAGAAAGAATAATTTTCACTGTATACTAATACATGTGACAATAATAAATCAAATCAAATCAAAATAAGTTTTGGCCCACTTATCTAAGGAAAGATATATAGGCATTGGAGGTGGTCCAGAGAAGGTTCACTAGGCTGATATGATCCCAGGTATGGGGTTGTTAGAAATAAAGTTTTATTTGATAAAAGCCTCCCAGTGTGTCAATCGAATCACACCTGAAGTGAACATCTTATCCTCACACTAATGTCAAAATATAAAATAGTTGGGGTGGGATTTTCCGGCCACACTCGCCTCAAGACTGGAATATCCACCTGGGGTCAACGGACCTTTGCATGGTCTGCCCCCACCAGCTATGATTCCTATGGCGGGCGGGACAGGAAAATTCTGCCCTTGGGGTCTAGTCAAGTTTCGTAACATATTTTGGGATTTTGATCTGGCCCCTAACAGGTAGGATGACTAAACTTCGGGAGAATAAGATTCTAAAGTACAAAACCGTATCATCTTCAGTTAACCAGAACATTCACATATCCATCTAATGAGCTTCAATAAGGGAAATTTATTTACACTGATAGCACACCATAAGGCATAGGAACAAAGGTAGACCATTTAGCCCATCGAGTGTGCGCTGCCATTTAATGAAATTATGACTGATCCAATATGTTAATCCTTGATTCCCTTTCTGATTAAAAATCTGTCCATCTCAGCCTTGAACATACTTAATGACCTAGCCTCCACAGTCTCTGTGGCAAAGAATTCCTCAGACTCAGTACACTCTGAGGGAAGAAATTCCTCCTCAGCTCTGTCTTAAATGTGCAACCCATTATTTTGAGATTATGCCCTCTGGTCCTAGGTTCTCCCACAAGGGAAAACATCCTTTCAGCACCTACCCTGTCAAGCCCCCTGAGAATCCTGTGTGTTATTTAGATTTCCAGAAAGTCTTTGAAGGAGAACCAGTGGACGTGATTTATTTAGATTTCCAGAAAACCTTTAACAAGGTGTTGCATAGGAGACTTTTAAATAAGTTAAGTGCCATGATGTTAAGGGTAAGATCCTGGCATGGATAGAGGATTGGCTGACTGACAGAAGGCAGAGGGTGGGGATAAAGAGGTCTTTTTCAGGATTGCAGCCAGTGACTAGTGGTTTGCCTCAGGGGTCAGTGCTGGGACCACAACTTTTCACAATATACATTAATGATTTGGAAGAAGGAACTGAAGGCACTGTTTCAGTTTGCAGGTGGTACAAAGATATGTAGAGGGACAGGTAGTATTGAGGAAGCAGAAGGACTTGGGCAGGTTAGGAGATGGGCAAAGAAGTGGCAGATGGAACACAATGTGGAAAAGTGTGAGGTTATGCACTTTGGAAGGAGGAATGCAGGCATAGACTATTTTCTAAATGGGAAAATGCTTAGGAAATCAGAAACACAAAGGGACTTGAGAGTCATTGTTCAAGATTCTCTTAAGGTTAACGTGCAGGTTCAGTTGGCAGTTAGGGAGGCAAATGCAATGTTAGCATTCATGTTGAGAGGGCTAGAATACAAGAGTAGGGATGTACTTCTGAGGCTGTATAAGGCTCTGGTCAGACCCCATTTGGAGTACTGTGAGCAGTCTTGGGCCCCATATCTAAGAAAGGATGTGCTGGCCTTGTAAAGGGTCCAGAGGAGGTCCACGAAAATGATCCCTGGAATGAAGATCTTGCCATATGAGGAGCGGTTGAGGACTCTGGGTCTATATTCGTTGGAGTTTAGAAGGATGAGGGGAGATCTTATTGAAACCTACAGGATACTGCGAGGCCTGGATAGAGTGGATGTGGAGAAGATGTTTCCACTAGTAGGAAAAACTAGAACCAGAGGGCACAACCTCAGGCTAAAGGGACGATCCTTTAAAACAGAGATGAGGAGGACTTTCTTCAACCAGAGAGTGTTGAATCTGTGGAACTCTTTGCCACAGAAGGCTGTGGAGGCCAGGTCACTGAGTGTCTTTAAGACAGAGATAGATAGGTTCTTGATGAAGAAGGGAATCAAGGGTTATGGGGAAAAGGCAGGAGAATGAGGATGAGAAAAATATCAGCCATGATTGAATGGCGGAGCAGACTCAATGGGCCGAGTGACCTAATTCTGCTCCTATGTCTTATGGTCTTCTGGTCTTATGGTGTCTCAATAAGATCACCTCTCATTCTTCTAAACTCCAGTGCGTACAGGTGCAAGCTACTGAACCTCTCATAAGAAAATTGCTCCATACCCAGGAACAATCTAGTGAACCTTCTCTAGGCTGCGTCCAATGCCAATACAATCTTTCCTTGGATAAGGGGACCAAAACGGTTCAGAGTATTCCAAGTGTGGTCTAGCCTTGCATAGCTTAAGCAAGACCGCCCCATTTTTATACTCTTTTCCCTTTGAAATTAAGGCCAAAATTCAATTTTCCTTCCCTCTCTATTTTACCTCTCTTTCACCCATCTCCCCCCTGTCCTCTGATTTCAGCTTCTCTGCCATTTGGTCATTCACACCTTCTATTCTCTCTATGGACTGCCATTAGTAGCCTTTCCTCTTGGTTTTGTGGCTATGACTCATCTTTCATTCCCTCACCCTACAGTATAAATATCTCCTTCTTTGTATGCCTTTTAGCTTTCATAGAATCATAGAATTCCTACAGTACAGAAAGAGGCCATTCGGCCCATCGAGTCTGCGCCGACCACAATCCCACCCAGGCCCTACCCCCATATCCCTACATATTTTACCCACTAATCCCTCTAACCTACGCATCTCAGGACACTAAGGGGCAATTTTAACATGGCCAATCAACCTAACCCGCACATCTTTGGCCTGTGGGAGGAAACCGGAGCACCCAGAGGAAACCCACGCAGACACGAGGAGAATGTGCAAACTCCACACAGACAGTGACCCAAGCCGGGAATCGAACCCAGGTCCCTGGAGCTGTGAAGCAGCAGTGCTAACCACTGTGCTACCGTGCCGCCCGGTAGCACAGAGGGTCTGCTGAACTCGAAATGTCAGCTCTTTTCTCTCCTTACAGGTGCTGCCAAACCTGCTGAGATTTTCCAGCATTTTCTCTTTTGGTTTCTGATTCCAGCATCTGCAGTAATTTCCTTTTAGGTCTTTCCTGTTACCCAGTGAGTTTGCATGCTAACTTTTTTTGTGATTTACGTATGAGGATCCCCAAATCTCTCTGTGCTGCCACTTTCTGCAGTATTTCTCTATTTAAATAGTATTCAGCTCTGAAGCAGATTCCATAACAGTGTACAAAAGGCAACAAAACATGTACTTGAAAAAAGACAATTTGCAGGGTTATGGGAAGAAAGCTGGAGCGTAGTACTAAATTGCACAGCTTCCTCAGAGCTGGCAGAAGCACGACAGTGCTGTATGATTCTATATACTCTATATCCAAATTACTGAACTGGATTGTTAGATAAGTGGATTGTTAGACTGCTGAAAAGTGTTATAGGGTCATCATTAATTCATTCAAGTATGTTATGCCTGAGGGCAGGTCCTTGGCTCATTGTCTGCTGATGTTTCATCCCAAACTGTTTCCTTGACAGTTTTTGTCAGTGATGATTTGCCATTGCCTTCCGCTCTCAGACATAGGGGGAGGCAGAGGGTCCCAAGGTAGGATCGCCGCCAGAATTATAATTTAGCTATTTTTTTTCATGCCAGCTAAATGCATTTCAGAATCACGCATTCTGGCCATTTGCTTAACGCATCATAAATAAGGATGTAAAGGGATCATTAAACTGGGAAACATGCCCTCAGGCTGGTTAATCGGGCTTTTAAAGTTTTAAAGCCACTGAAGGTCACTAGCACAACAATAGCTTGGTAGTTGGTGACCGAAGGCAAACTGGGGTCCACGGAACCTTGGTTTTCCATGAGGGGCCTCCAGGGGGTCAGAGGAAGTTCTGGCTGCCATATGACACGAGTTTTCAGAGCACTGCTCCTTCATCAGGTGAGTCTCACCTGATGAAGGAGCAGTATTCCAAAAGCTCGTGATTCCACATAAACCTGTTGGACTTTAACCCGGTGTTGTGAGACTTCTTACTGTGCCCACCCCAGTCCAACCCCAGCATCTCCACATCATGACAAATCGAAGGAGAAATCAAACTGACCAATCACAGCCCGCTCTCTCTGAGCGTAGGCTTCTGATAGGCTCACCGATCAGCCTATCTGTAGTAAGAGTTTTAACAACACCAGGTTAAAGTCCAACAGGTTTATTTGGTAGCAAATGCCATTAGCTTTCGGAGTGCTGCTCCTTCATCAGATGGAGTGGAAATCTGCTCTCAAACAGGGCACAGAGACACAAAATCAAGTAACAGAATACTGATTAGAATGCGAATCTCTACAACCAACTAGGTCTTAAAGATACAGACAATGTGAGTGGAGGGAGCATTAAGCACAAGTTAAAGAGATGTGTATTATGTATGTATGTGTATTATGTATGTATGTGTATTAAGTACAGGTTAAAGAGATGTGTATTAAGGAGCAGTGCTCCAAAAGCTAATGGCATTTGCTGCCAAATAAACCTGTTGGACTTTAACCTGGTGTTGTTAAAACTCTTACTGTGTTTACCCCAGTCCAACGCCGGCATCTCCACATCATGTCAACCTATCTGTAGCCAATGCTCAGAGCGGCAGGGCTCTGATTCACCAATGTGGTTCCTTGTTTTTTTCTGTTGCTGGGCAGAAAAACATCCTGGCGAGCGGAGCAACAGTGACAATGAAGGTAAGTTCTCTTACTCAGTAAGAGAAATTGTTACCTTGGCAATGTCAACCACATCCTGAGAACACATTTTTTTTAAAAATGTAAATCCTGGCAAATAAATTAAATGCTATTTAAGGGTGTGGGAGGCTTTGGGAGGGGTTTCATGGTGGGCGGGCGGGGGGGAGCTTTGGCAAAGGATTGAAAGAGATTGATGGAGTGGCTTTGACAGGGGATTCCTAGGGAGGCTTTGACAGCACATTCATGGGGGGGAGGGGGTCTTTGGCAGGAGATTCATGGGGTGGGGCTTTGGCAGACGATTCACTGAGGGGGATACTTTTGGTGGGGAGGCTTTAGAGGATGTTCATGTGCGTGGGCTAAAATGTTTAATTGACATGATAAGAATAGGATTCTCCAATGCTCTGGGGGAGGGGAGGTCACAGGGGGTTCTGCAGCTGGAGGAGCTGATTCAGAAAGAATTTTACACTGAACCCATGGCCAGATGTTGGGACAAACAACCAAAAGTTGGATCAAAAAGATGGAATTAAGGAGCAACTTAAAAAGAAGAAAGAGTGGGGGAGTGGAAGAGGTTTAGGGAAAGAGTTCCAGAGCTTAGGGCTCATGCAGGTGAAGGAGTGGCTAACTGAGAACAGCCACAGAGATAGGGAGGGAAAAGTTGTGAAGGGATTTGAAAGCAAGGATGAGAATTTTAAGATTGAGTTGTGGCTGGTCTAGGTGCCAATTTAAATCAGTAGGCATGGGGTGAATGGCTCTTTCTGCCAGTGGGATATGGACAACAGAACTTTGGATAAGCTCAGGTTTCCACAAGGTGCAAGATGGGAGTTTGAGGAGCAGTTGAACTGAGGAGGGAGAAGTGCGATCTTCTTAACTTAGTTATATCCTACAAAGTTTCTATCAGTATTTTATTTTTAAGCAATGGATTGATGGGCGGCACAGTGGTTAGCACTGCTGCCTCACAGCGCCAGGGACCCAGGTTCAATTCCAACCTTGGATGACTGTCTGTGTGGAATTTGCACATTCTCCCCGTGTCTGCGTTAGTTTCCTCCAGGTGTTCCGGTTTCCTCCCACAGCCCAAAGATGTGCAGGATAGGTGGATTGGACAAGCTAACATAGAAACATAGAAGATAGGAGCAGGAGGAAGCCATCTGGCCCTTTGAGCCTACTCCGCCATTCAACACGATCATGGCTGATTGTCCAACTCAATAGCCTAATCCTGCTTTCTCCCCATAACCTTTGATCCCATTCACCTCAGGTGCCATTTCTTGAATACATTCAATGTTTTGGCATCAGCTACTTCCTGTGGTAATGAATTCCACAGGCTCACCACCCTTTGGGCGTCTCCTCAACTCCATCCTAAATGGTCTACCCTGAATCCTCAAACTGTGACCCCTGGTTCCAGACACACACACCACCAGGAACTCCTCCCTGCATCTACCTTGTCTAGTCCTGTTAGAATTTTATAAGTCTCTATGAAGTCCCCCCTCATTCGTCAGAACTCCAGCGAAAACAATCCTAACCTAGTCAATCTCTCCTCATATATCAGTCTCGCCATCCCCGGAATCAGCCTGGTAATCTTCGCTGTACTCCCTCGAGAGCAAGAACATCCTTCCTCAGAAAAGGAGACCAAAACTGCACACAATATTCTAGATGTGGCCTCACCAAGGCCCTGTATAATTGCAACAACACATCCCTTTTATACAGATGACCCTTAGTGTCCCAAGATGTGTATGTTAGGGGAATTGATGTGGAGATGCCGGCGTTGGACTGGGGTAAACACAGTAAGAGTTTTAACAACACCAGGTTAAAGTCCAACAGGTTTATTTGGTAGCAAATGCCATTAGCTTTTGGAGGGCTGCTCCTTCGTCAGATGGAGTGGATTTCCACTCCATCTGACGAAGGAGCAGCGCTCCGAAAGCTAATGGTATTTGCTACCAAATAAACCTGTTGGACTTTAGCCTGGTGTTGTTAAAACTCTTACTGTGTCAGGGGAATTAGCAGGGTTATGGGGATATGACCTGTCAGAGAGTCAGTGCAGACCCGATGGGCTGAATGGCCTCCTACTGCACTGGAGTGATTTTATGTTCCATGTGAACTGGACAAACATTACTGAGGCCAAGAGGGTAATTTTAACCTTTCAGGAAATTAACTGGATTGGACTAGGCGCAAATTGACTTTACATTGAAGATTCCACAAGAAGAATGGGGTTAAGGTGAGGGTGTATTAACATTGAGGCCAGAGCTTTATAAATCTGTGTACAATGGTTATGAGAAGTATCACCAACAATGCTGATATAATTATGACTTAACGAAGAAATAATAGGTGAGCAAAGAAAATGCAAGACAAGCCAGAAATAATTTCAGTTATTATTGTCCACTTTACATTAATCATTTAAAACACAATGGACATTAGGGTTTTTAGAATTAAAGATTTTGAGATGCTTTACCACAGGGCAGATTTGGATACAAAGTATTTACTTCAAAATTTCAATGACAAAAGAGAGGCAATCTGAATGTATCAGTCTAATTGTACAGTCTCTCAACCCACAAACATTATTATGCAAATACTGACAAATTGTACAAAAAGGGAAACAAATTAATCATTTAAAGGCATAACAGCAGACATGTTTATTAAAAAGCAATGGCTAGTTAACAACTGAGGCTGAATATCAAAAGATATTAAAGCAGTAAACTTTGTTACTGCAATCCCATATGACCGATGCTGTCAAATTAGATGTACTGGCAAATGGAATGAAGAAGCATTAGTTAACTAAACAATTCAGCACAAGTCACTAGAGAACGGACACAAAATCTCATCTACAAGATAATATGAAGAGAAACGTCCGACATAACTGTCAAATCAGTTAAATCAGTACAGTCCTTCCAATGAACAAATATCTTATATTGGAAAATGTGTGCGTCCCTTAAATAACGGACCATACAGAAACCTATGTAGCGTTAAATAAATTCCACCGATTCATCAAATGTCAGAAGACTAAAGTTACATTGTAGGTATATTTCATCCTTTTATAGCTTGCCAAAAATTCATAAAGATATTTTTGCATTATATCCATTCTCTCATGGACTGGCTAAGCCCCACATAAACTGTCAAACATCATAAGCAATCTCTTGGATCAGAAAGTCGAACTATGATCACTGTTTCCTCTGATTAATTGCATAAGTGCTAAAGATTGCAGAACTATGAACTCTTTTATTTATTCCATGAATCACAAATGAACCAGTAAAGAAAGTTGTCAGTGCTAGGCAACATATTTATAGCAGATCCAGAATTGATGTAATGATTTCCCGCCCAGAAAAAAGCGAAGCATTGTCCAAGGAAGAAAAGGTGTTTTTATACTGAGCATCCTAAACAAAACTCTAATTGGTGACATGAAATGAAAGTGCCCACGACTATTTTTTCTGCTTTAAATGCATTTCAGATTTATTTTCATTTCAGTGAAGTGGAATTTACAAAAGAATATTTTCCCCACGCATTGCAGGAAGTTTAAGGAGATATTTTCATGATCATTGCCCTGAAACAATTAAAGAATAGATCATAAATGTAACGGAAGCTGTTTTATGTGGCCCACTCAAGCCCCACTATAATTATCGCACATTTTCTTCTGCCAGTGATAGGGAAATATAAATGTGAACCATGTTAAAGGTGCTGACACAATTCTGTGCTGCTTAACTGCGGTGCAATTATAATGTTTTCCCAGCATACACTTAAAAGGGCATGACAAATTAAAACAGAAAACATGACAACAGAATGAATATAATTTTTTAAAATTCTTTCATGGGATGTGGGCATTGTTGGTTAGGCCAGCATTTATTGCCCATTCCTAATGGTGCCCTTGGTGTTGGTGAGGCACCTTCTTGAAGTGCTGCAGTTCATGTGGTGAAGGTACACCCACAGTGCTGTTAGGGAGGGAGTTCCAGGATTAATTAAAGAATAACATAAAGTAAAATAAGCCTGAACTTCATGTTTGCGAAACATTCCTTCCATCTCACACATTTTTGTCACGATTTGACAGCCTGTCATGATAAATTCTTTCAGGTCACATTTAAGAGAAGGGGCGGCACGGTAGCACAGTGGTTAGCACTGCTGCTTCACAGCTCCAGGGTCCCGGGTTCGATTCCCGGCTCGGGTCACTGTCTGTGTGGAGTTTGCACATTCTCCTCGTGTTTGCGTGGGTTTCCTCCGGGTGCTCCGGTTTCCTCCCACAGTCCAAAGATGTGCGGGTTAGGTTGATTGGCCAGGTTAAAATTGCCCCTGAGATGCGTAGGTTAGAGGGATTAGCGGGTAAAATATGTGGGGGTAGGGCCTGGGTGGGATTGTGGTCGGTGCAGACTCGATGGGCCGAATGGCCTCCTTCTGCACTGTAGGGTTTCTATGATTCTATGATTCTACCCATCTATAGTTATGATATATTAATAGACATGTGTCTAGTGTACACTTCCTGTTTGGAACAGTTACTTCCTGTTGATTACTTCCCATTATTTTCCAGTGCATTGAGTTCAGAGGTTGACAAGTGGCATTCTAATGAGGCCTGGCCACCTGAGTTGGTCAATGTGAAGTACCACCACCTGAGCTGCTGGCTGTGGCTAAGGGCGGGGTGTCCCACAAGGTGTCCAAGCAGTCGCTGACTAAAGTCACCAAGAATCGCTCAGTTTGCAGCCTTCCCACCTGGGAATAGAAATCAAGGTTAGGTGCATCGGCTGCACTAAATTCTCCCTCAGTGTAACCGAACAGGCGGCCGGAGTGTGGCGACTGGGGGATTTTCACAGTAACCTCATTGCAGTGTTAATGTAAGACTACTTGTGACACTAATAAATAAATCAATAATATAGCATCGGACGTCATTCAAGTCAAAACCTCAAGCTGCAGGAACCAACCAAGTGCTTGCATTGAATGCTGCAGTCACAGCTGCAACACTGTTTCCAGTCAGGCAGAAGCTGATTTAAATTGCCTCCCTCCTGGGTAGCTTCCAATTCTCCTTCCCATCTCGAACCTCAGTGTATCATTAAAGCTTAAATGGCTGAGTTTAAAGTTTTTTAAAGTTTAAAGTTTTATTTATGAGTAGGCTTACATTAACACTGCAATTAAGTTACTGCGAAAATCCCCCAGTTGCCACACTCTGGCGCCTGTTTGGGTACACTGAGGGAGAATTTAGCGTGGCCAATCCAATGCACCTAACCAGCACTGTGGGAGGAAACCGGAGCACCCGAACGAAACCCACGCAGACACGGGGAGAACGTGCAGACTCCGCACAGACAGTGACCTAGGCCAGGAATCGAATGCACCTAGCCAGCACGTCTTTCAGACAGTGGAGGAAACCGGAGCACCCGAAGGAAACCCGAGCACCCGAAGGAAACCCACGCAGACACGAGGAGAACGTGCAGACTCTGCACAGACGGTGACCCAGGCCGGGAATCGAACCTGGCCGGGAAGCTGGCCGGGAATCGAACCCTGCTGCTATGAGGCAGCAGTGCTAACAACTGTGCCACCGTGCTGCCCAGAGAGTGGGAGTGGCATTGTCAGCAATCACTAATTCTTAGATTAACTCTTGGTTAAGTGAGGTGGTCAAAGAAGAATTGCTCCTTTCCGCACTCCCACCATTTGACACTGCACACAAAGTGATTTCCAATGCCAGGAGGTGATGAAAGGTGCTTTACTAAGGCAAATCTTTCTTTCCGTTCTCAAGTTGGACTCCATATGGTGTCAAACCCAAATGGTGTGAGATTACATCCCTCTGAGACTTTCACACTACTTCACTCTGGAGTCGAATTGGGCCAGATTTAAGTTGTAACTTTATAGCATTACGACAAATCAGAAACTGTGTCTAAGCAACACTAACATTGTGGTGTAAATGCACCCCAGGTTTCCATGGAACCGTGCATATGTTTGGATGACGAATTTGTTTAGACCCAGGCCAGATATTCCAAGGTTCTTTATGAAGTTAGCCTAGGCCCTAAGTTTTTACATTTGACACGGGTAAGCATAAGGTGTTCCACTCCACATATGATTCAAGTGACCCACGAGGGAACTTTTATCAAACAAAGTTTAGTTAAGAACACAGTTAAAATATAATAAAAAGAATTAGCATAACTTTTACCAATTATAAGATTTAAACATAACATAGTATACTCCTAACAGCTAGCTATCTCTGTTGTTCCAAGTTAAACACCATCTCACAGAAGTATACCCTTCTTCAGAACTGGCACAGGAACAAATATGCTGGATTTGCAGCTTTTTAACACCTGCTGTGAATTGGTCCTTTGAATGTTGGATCGATTCTCTGAGGCACTGCCTTGGTGCGGCACGGTGGCACAGTGGTCAGCACTGCTGCTTCACAGCACCAGGGACCTGGGTTCACTTCCCGGCTTGGATCACTGTCTGTGTGGAGTTTGCACATTGTCCCCCTGTCTGCCTGGGTTTCCTCCGGGTGCTCCGGTTTCCTCCCACATTCTGAAAGACGTGCTGGTTAGGTGCATTGATCCAAACAGGCGCTGGACTGTGGCAACTAGGGGAATTTCACAGTAACTTCATTGCAGTGTTAATGTCAGCCTTACTTGTGACTAATAAATAAACTTTAACTTTACTTTTTTCTTCCACCATCTTTTGGCAGCAACGGAGAAACAAAACTAAAAACTTGGAATGCTGTCACAAAACAAAATAGCTGTCCTCAGGCATATCAACTGACCTGTCAATCAAGCTCCACTCAGCAATCCCAAGGGACACTAAAAACCACAGGACACTGCATTAGTTCAGATTGAAATCTGCATGATGTCTATTATACTGGCTCAGCAACAATTTGAGGACACCGGCTGCAGACAATACGGTGCCGACAAAACATCCTGCAGAGAAGCATGATTAAAATACATTTCTTAAAGGCAGGGCACTGTCACAAATTGCAATACCTCCTTCCATCAATGGGTGTGAGCCTATACCACAGCAAAAAGAGGTAAAAGAGTGATTATTAAGGTAGGGAGAAAATTCAAGCACTGGAAATCTGTACACAGAAACTAGCAAAAATATGCAGCAGGTCACTCTGCATCGGAAGGAGATTTGTTTTAATATCAGGCAGAAGCCCGTAGCAGCAATGATATTCTTTGCTTCAGTGTGAGTCTTCATGGAGCTGGAGATATCACATTGGAAGAAGTTGGATGATTAAGGGTTTAAATTTTGCCCCAGGAGAACTCTGTACTTTTCTCTCTTTGTTTGAATACTGATAGATCCCGTAGCTGTGGGATTTGCATTTCATATCATTATTCTCAAGCAGAGATTTTTGCCAAAATAATGATAACGACCATTCGTTCTTGGTTAGACTAATGAATCACTCTCCTCGGAATGTTAAGATAGATTTATTGTGTTTAATGTGTTAGTCGTTGACACGACAAATGTTTGCCTTCACTTTCTAATTCTTTAATAATTTCGCTGTATCAAAATTACACTTTAAGCAGTGAGGCTTAAATAATTAGGGAAAAGGTTTTGCCGGAAACCAACACATCGAAGAGCTGAATCTGTAATGTATTTTTCTAAAAGTTGTTGTAAATTTTCTTTCACTGTTACGACAAAGAAAAGATACTAAAAAGACCCTGCAACTATAGCGCTGGTGCAGAACAAGGACGGAATGGTTAGCACTGCTGCCTCACAGCGCCAGGGACAAATGTTCCACTGTGCATGTGCCGATCTGTCAGTGCCGAGATCGTCGCACATAGTTTGAAAGAATCATATCAAAATGATAGAAAGCAGTTACACAGCCTTGGGTGATTGTCTGTGTGGAGTTTGCACGTTCTCCCCATGTCTGCGTGGGTTTCCTCCGGGTGCTCCGGTTTCCTCCCACACTCCAAAGATGTGCAAACTTGTCCATGCTCAATTGCTCTTTAGTATCCAAGGTGCGTAGGTAAGTGGATTAGCGGGTGAATAGATGAGGTTATGGGAATAGGGTGGGATGCTCTCAGAGAGTCAGTGCAGATTCGATGGGCCGAATGGCTACACTGTAGGGATTCTATGTCAATTTCCTTCTGGACAAAAAGCAATATTGATGGCATTTAGTGCCGAGAACACTCATTTAAAAGAAATGCTCCGGGAAAAGGCCCTATTTTAATTTTCTGATCGAGGTCCCTGCCGACAATGACCCGTCTCCTTTTCCGTGTGTCTTTTTCTTTGATTTACTCATGAAAATTGAACTTTGAAAAGCCCTGACGCGTGATAGGCCCCTTACTTGTAGCTACCATTTACAATTCAGTCCTAACTTTGGAGTAGGCTGATAGGCTGATGTTTTGACAGCAGGGAGCTAAGTGTACCCAGCCCAATGTTGTCCAGTCTGATTTGACTGACCTACCGAACAATTCTCAGGCATGGACGCTTTTCAGACCGTTTCTTTTTGTTCTCAGAAATCCTAAATATTTTACACAGAATTCTGTACTTTTTCTGTATTTACATAGATATATCACAAAAAAAACCGTTTCACTCAGAGCTGAAAATAGCAAGTACCAGCTGGTTAAGAACGCATCATTGTTGCTAAGTAACTTTTCCAGCCTTGATTTTAATGTGATATAGCAGGAAGAACATAATGGTGCAGTGTCCCAGCTTCCGTCTGTAATAATATTGATTAGTTGAATTTTCCTAAGACAACAGTATTTATTAGGGAGTGACAGTAACCTGTGCAAACTGCTTCTTTGTTTGAATGAGGGGCAGACAGAGCTGCAGTGTTACAAAGGAAGCAGATACTACAAAAGCAGCTTGATGAGCACAAAATCCTTTTACATCAGTTGGTTTGTTCAGCTCGTAGCATGACACTCGTCTGCAAAAGACTGGAGTGTGATCTGGGAGTCACCCCGTAACTAGTGATCATTAACATAATTCTTTCATCAGGATATGAGGACTAATTCATATAAACTATAATGTATTCAAATTCCTTCTTATTATGGAATCATACAGCACAGAAGGAGGCCATTCAGCCCATTGCGCCTGTGCTGGCTCTTTGGAAGAGCCATCCAAATAGCCCCACGTGCCTTCTTTTGATTTGATTTGATTTATTATTGTCACATGTATTAGCATGCAGTGAAAAGTATTGTTTCTTGCGCGCAATACAGACAAAGCATACCGTTCATAGGAAAGGAAAGGAGAGAGTGCAGAATGTAGTGTTACAGTCATAGTTAGGGTGTAGAGAAAGATCGACTTAATGTGAGGTAGGTCCATTCAAAAGTCTGATGGCAGCAGGGAAGATGCTGTTCTTGAGTTGTTTGGTACATGACCTCAGACTTTTGTATCTTTTTCCCGACGGAAGAAGGTGGAAGAGAGAATGTCCGGGGTGCATGGGATCTTTAATTATGCTGGCTGCTTTGCCGAGGCAGCTGGAAGTGTAGACAGAGTCAATGGATGGGGAGGCTGATGGATTGGGCTACATTCACGACCTTTTGTAGTTTCTTGCGGCTTTGGGCAGAGCAGGAGCCATACCAAGCTGTGATACAACCAGAAAGAATTATCTTTATTTATAAAGAATCTATATTTTTAATCTTTATTTTATTCATAATTAATATTTATAAAGAATCTCTTTATTCATAGCCCTGTATTTTTCTCCCCCTTTCTAGTATAAATCCAATTGCCTTTTAAAAGTTGCTGTAGAGTCTACTACAAACACCCTTTCAGGCACTGTATTCCATAACAAGTCATTGTTCAAAAAAATAATTCTTGTTTTCTGCACTTTGACCATCCACACATCAGACATCACATTTTACTAGATCCTCCGCCTCAAGTTTGGCAAGGCCATGGGAGAGCAATCATTCTGCATTGGCCGAATCTGTCGTATCTTAGGCACCACACTTCAAATACCAAAATAATTAAACTGACGAAAGGCAGTTATTTCCTGGGTGGTACTCGTAGGGGCATGCACAAGAGAAGAAAGAGCGAACATAAATGGAAGTATTGTTAAAAGCAAAATACTGCTGATGCTGGAACCTGAAACAAAAACAGAAAATGCTGAAAAATCTCAGCAGGTCTGACAGCATCTGTGGAGTGAGAATAGAGCCAACGTTTAGAGTCTAGATGACCCCTTTGTTAGAGCTGAGAACAAAGAGAATCAGCAGATTTGAGGGTGGGGGTGGGGGCAGCAGTGGAACGGGACAAAGGAAATGTAAATGATAAAAGCAAAATACTGCAGATGCTGGAATCTGAAACAAAACAGAAAATGTTGGAAAAGTCTCACCCAGGTCTGACAGCATCTCTGGGGAGAGAAATAGAGTAAGAAGTTTAACAACACCAGGTTAAAGTCCAACAGGTTTATTTGGTAGCAAAAGCCACACAAGCTTTCGGAGCTCTTAGCCCCTTCTTCAGGTGAGTGGGAATTCTGTTCACAAACAGAGCTTATAAAGACAGACTCAATTTACATGAATAATGGTTGGAATGCGAATACTTACAACTAATCAAGTCTTTAAGAAACGAAACAATGTGAGTGGAGAGAGCATCAAGACAGGCTAAAAAGATGTGTATTGTCTCCAGACAAGACAGCCAGTGAAAATCTGCAGGTCCACGCAACTGTGGGAGTTACAAATAGTGTGACATGAACCCAATATCCCGGTTGAGGCCTCCTCGTGTGTGCGGAACTTGGCTATCAGTTTCTGCTCAGCGACTCTGCGCTGTCGTGTGTCGTGAAGGCCGCCTTGGAGAACGCTTACCCGAATATCAGAGGCCGAATGCCCGTGACCGCTGAAGTGCTCCCCAACAGGAAGAGAACAGTCTTGCCTGGTGATTGTCGAGCGGTGTTAATTCATCCATTGTCGCAGCGTCTGCATAGTTTCCCCAATGTACCATGCCTCGGGACATCCTTTCTTGCAACGTATCAGGTAGACAACGTTGGCCGAATTGCAAGAGTATGTACTGTGTACCTGGTGGATGGTGTTCTCACGTGAGATGATGGCATCTGTGTCGATGATCCGGCACGTCTTGGAGAGGTTGCTGTGGCAGGGTTGTGTGGTGTCATGGTCACTGTTCTCCTGAAGGCTGGGTAGTTTGCTGCGGACAATGGTCTGTTTGAGGTTGTGCGGTTGTTTGAAGGCAAGAAGTGGGGGTGTGGGGATGGCCTTGGCGAGATGTTCGTCTTCATCAATGACATGTTGAAGGCTCCGGAGGAGATGCCGTAGCTTCTCCGCTCCGGGGAAGTACTGGACAACGAAGGGTACTCTGTCCACTGTGTCCCGTGTTTGTCTTCTGAGGAGGTCGGTGCGGTTTTTCGCTGTGGCGCGTTGGAACTGTTGATCAATGAGTCTAGCGCCATATCCTGTTCTTATGAGGGCATCTTTCAGCGTCTGGAGGTGTCTGTTGCGATCCTCCTCATCCGAGCAGATCCTGTGTATACGGAGGGCTTGTCCGTAGGGGATGGCTTCTTTAACGTGTTTAGGGTGGAAGCTGGAGAAGTGGAGCATCGTGAGGTTATCCGTGGGCTTGCGGTACAGTGAGGTGCTGAGGTGACCGTCCTTAATGGAGATGCGTGTGTCCAAGAATGCAACCGATTCCGGAGAGTAGTCTATGGTGAGTCGGATGGTGGGATGGAACTTGTTGATGTCATCATAGAGTTGTTTCAGTGATTGTTCACCATGAGTCCAAAGGAAGAAAATGTCATCGATTTTCTTCAACATGTCATTGATGAAGACAAACATCTCGCCAAGGCCATCCCCACACCCCCACTTCTCGCCTTCAAACAACCGCACAACCTCAAACAGACCATTGTCCGCAGCAAACTACCCAGCCTTCAGGAGAACAGTGACCATGACACCACACAACCCTGCCACAGCAACCTCTGCAAGACGTGCCGGATCATCGACACAGATGCCATCATCTCACGTGAGAACACCATCCACCAGGTACACGGTACATACTCTTGCAATTCGGCCAACGTTGTCTACCTGATACGCTGCAAGAAAGGATGTCCCGAGGCATGGTACATTGGGGAAACTATGCAGACGCTGCGACAACGGATGAATGAACACCGCTCGACAATCACCAGGCAAGACTGTTCTCTTCCTGTTGGGGAGCACTTCAGCGGTCACAGGCATTCGGCCTCTGATATTCGGGTAAGCGTTCTCCAAGGCGGCCTTCGCGACACACGACAGCGCAGAGTCGCTGAGCAGAAACTGATAGCCAAGTTCCGCACACACGAGGAGGGCCTCAACCGGGATATTGGGTTCATGTCACACTATTTGTAACTCCCACAGTTGCGTGGACCTGCAGAGTTTCACTGGCTGTCTTGTCTGGAGACAATACGCATCTTTTTAGCCTGTCTTGATGCTCTCTCCACTCACATTGTTTCTTTTCTTAAAGACTTGATTAGTTGTAAGTATTCGCATTCCAACCATTATTCATGTAAATTGAGTCTGTGTCTTTATAAGCTCTCTTTGTGAACAGAATTCCCACTCACCTGAAGAAGGGGCTAAGAGCTCCGAAAGCTTGTGTGGCTTTTGCTACCAAATAAACCTGTTGGACTTTAACCTGGTGTTGTTAAACTTCTTACTGTGTTTACCCCAGTCCAACGCCGGCATCTCCACATCGAGAGAAATAGAGCCAACGTTTCGCGTCTAGATGATTCTTCGTCAAAGCAATGTAACTGAGGATACAGAAGGCTGAGAAGGTGCTAAGGACTCATCTGATGAAGGAACAGTGCTCCGAAAGCTCGTGATTCCAAATAAACCTGTTGGACTTTAACCTGGTGTTGTGAGACGTCTTATTAAGTGATTAGAATGCGTGAATGGCAGAACAGGGGTACAGATTGTTAAAGGGCTGCCTCAAGAATGTAGCAGTTGCCCTGAAAGGCAGGGGAGGGGGGAGTAAAATTCTCTCAACCCCGATGAAGGGTCATCCAGACTCGAAACGTTGCCTCTACTCTCTCCCACAGATGCTGTCAGATCAGCTGAGATTTTCCAGCATTTTCTGCTTTTGTTGTGGAAGTATTGTTGCTAGAGGACAATCTTCACAGTGAATCATTATCACCCTGGTTTAGATTTTAGACTATTTGAGCACATGGGAACTTAACAAATATAGTTCCTGGAAAATTTTGTGAGGGAGATTTTGAAGAAAGGAACATTTTCCTCTTGAGCCACTCACTGCGAACATCAAACACCCCAAGGTACACTGTTAGACTCAAAATAAGGTTCCACGTACTTTCCCCCAAGAGTATACCTCAAATCTAATCACAAAAGATATCCCCTATTTCATCAGCGATGATCCATTGCCCCTAACATTCATTATGTTACGCCTCGGAATAGAACTTTCACTTAGAGAGAGTTTTGTACTGTGAGGCCATGTCTATTAGGAACTGGGTTGAGACCAACAAAATATTTCATGTCATAAAAACAGAAAATGCTGAAAAAACTCAACAGGTCTGACAACATCTGTGGAGAGAGAATAGAGCCAACATTTTGAGTCTCATTAACTCAAAATAAAATAGGACAAGGTTTATACAATGAAGTTGGGGGAGGGTTTGGGTGGGGCTGTAATTGGACAAAGGTAATGTAAATGGTGATAATAAAGGCTGAGACAGGTGCTAAGAGTGTCCATTAAGAGATTGGAATGTGTGAATGGCAGAACAGAGGTACAGAGGTACAACCTGAGGAATCTGGCAGTTGGCCCTGGGGGTGGGATGGGTTTTGGAAGTCAAGATGGAGATCAGGATTTCAGAAGTGGAAAAATAAAAATAAGAAAATGGCACAGTGGTTAGCACTGCTGCCTCACAGCGTCAGGGACCCTGGTTCAATTCCTGACTTGGGTCGCTGTATGTGTGGAGTTTGCAGATTCTTCCCGTGTCAGCGTAGGTTTCCTCCGGGTGCTTTGTTTTCCTCCCACACTCCAAAAATGTGCGGGTTAGGTTGATTGGCCTTGCTAAATTGCTCCTTAGTCTCAGGGAGATTAGTAGGGTAAATGTGTGGAGTTATGGGGATAGGACCTGGATGGGATTGTGCTTGGTGCAGGCTCGATGGGCCGAATGGTCTCCTTCTGCACTGTAGGGATTCTATGATGAAGGAATAAAAATGGACGAATAAGATGAAAAGAAGAAATGAAATAAAATAAATGCAAATGGAGTGAGGGTGGAAGAGAGTTCACGTTCTAAAGTTATTGAACTCAATGTTCTGCCCTGAAGGCTGTAAAGTGCCCAATCGGTAGATGCGGTTCTTTCAGTTTTCATTGGGCTTCACTTAACATTGCAAGAGACCAGACCTGCTGAGTTTTTCCAGCACTTTCTGTTTTTGTTTAAGATTCCATCATCTGATGTATTTTGCCTTCATCAAAGTATTTCATGTGCAGACCTTACATCGAGCAGGAGAGACTTTCTAGCCACCAATCTGGATTGAATCTGAACCTCACTATCAGAGATGAAAGGCTTCGGGCCTAATCCATTGCACCTCCCAGCTCGCTTTTCGTATATTATTAGAAATATAGGAACCTTAAGCCAAGCTTATCATAAGGTGCCATCCTAGATAGGGAGTCTTTTGCTTGTGCTATCACTGTTTGCCATGCATCTCTTCTAATCTAAACAAATCGCTGCCAGTATCTCTAAACATGCCAAGGTGGAAACCACAGAGAGTAATACACTGGGCCAACACTTCATTTTCCAAATAAATGGTGTCAAATATTTTTTCCAACAGCAAATCACAGACCCACATCCTGGGACGTGAACTTGTTAACACTGACAGGAAGATGGATTTCATTCAATCATTTACACTCCTACAGCGTTAGAGGACCTTTGAAAAGACCAATCATAGGTTAATTCTCCCTATGCTCAGAAGAAAAATAGTAGCAGGTAGCCATTGTTTGAGATGGCAATTTTTAAAAAAATAGAATTTAGCAGTAGTAGGCCATTTACCAGGGTAAATATTTTATATAACAGTAGGAATCAGTGTTTGCAAGCAAAGTTCTGTGCTTCATGCAAATGAAAGCAGATTTGCATTATTTTTGCATAACATGCAAGCTATTGTTAGAGTAGAAACTCAGTCCAACAAGCAACTTGAGAAGCTATTTAACGCATGTTCTATTGCAGTGTAGATAATGGCCAGTTCTTGATATTTGCAGAAGAAGAATGTATTGTTCTATGAGAAATCAATATAATGTTTCAAATAATCCAAAGATGTGCAGGTTAGGCTGATTGGCCATGTTAAATTGACCTTAGAGTCAGGGGGATTAGCAGGGTAAATGTTTCGGGTTTTGGGAATAGGGCCTGGATAGGATTGTGGTCGGTACAGACTTGATGGGCCAAATGGCCTCTTTCTGCATTGTAGGGATTCTAAGATTAAGTACACTGGATGGAGTGGTAGACAGTGAGGAAGGGTGTCGTAGTTTGCAGGAAGACTTAGACAGGTTGCAAAGTTGGGCCGAGAGGTGGCGGATGGAGTTTAATGCGGAGAAGTTTGAGGTAATTCACTTTGGTAGGAATAACAGATGTGTTGAGTATAGGGCTAACGGGAGGACTTTGAATAGTGTGGAGGAGCAGAGGGATCTAGGTGTATGTGTGCATAGATCCCTGAAAGTTGGGAATCAAGTAGATAAGGTTGTTAAGAAGGCATATGGTGTCTTGGCGTTTATTGGTAGGGGGATTGAATTTAGGAGTCGTAGCGTTATGTTGCAACTGTACACAACTCTGGTGCGGCCGCACTTGGAGTACTGTGTGCAGTTCTGGTCCCCACATTACAGGAAGGATGTGGAGGCTTTGGAGAGGGTGCAGAGGAGGTTTACCAGGATGTTGCCTGGTATGGAGGGGAGATCCTATGAGGAGAGGCTGAGGGATTTGGGATTGTTTTCGCTGGAAAGGCGGCGGCTAAGAGGGGATCTTATTGAAACATATAAGATGATTAGAGGTTTAGATAGGGTGGATAGTGATAGCCTTTTTCCTCTGATGGAGAAATCCAGCACGAGGGGGCATGGCTTTAAATTGAGGGGGGGTAGTTATAGAACCGATGTCAGGGGTAGGTTCTTTACCCAGAGGGTGGTGAGGGATTGGAATGCCCTGCCAGCATCAGTAGTAAATGCGCCTAGTTTGGGGGCGTTTAAGAGATCCGTAGATAGGTTCATGGACGAAAAGAAATTGGTTTAGGTTGGAGGGTCACAGTTTTTTTTTAACTGGTCGGTGCAACATCGTGGGCCGAAGGGCCTGTTCTGCGCTGTAATGTTCTATGTTCTATGTTCTAAGATGTTTTGGTCCCATCTATGGTCACCTGTTGTATAGTACATTTCCTAAAATGTTTTAGCAGTAAAGACTTTCAGATGAATGGGTGGCACGGTGGCACAGCGGTTGGCACTGCTGCCTCACAGCGCCAGGGACCCCGGGTTCGATTCCCAGCTTGGGTCTCTGTCTGTGTGGAGTTTGCACATTCTCCCCATGTCTGCGTGGGTTTCCTCCGGGAGCTCCAATTTCCTCCCACATCCAAAGATGTGCCAGTTAGGTGGATTGGCCATGCTAAATTGCTCCTTAGTGTCTGGGGAACTAGCTAGGGTAAATGCTTGGGGTTATGGGGATAGGACGTGGGTGGGATTGTGGTCGGTGCAGACGTGATGGGCTGAATGGCCTCCTTCTGCACTGTAGGTTTCTATGATTCTATGAATACAGTATATCCAGGTTACGTTTCAACAAAATACTTTTGAACCAAAGTTTCTCAGCAAATAAATCATGACCATTGGAATCCAACTGTTATTTCCAGCAGCAATTACCACGTTTTGCACTGATCTTATGAGATGATTATAAATTACTGCACTTACAGAAAATAACCAAGGCAGAACCACAGTTCACCCTCAAAGGAAATAAACGCTGCATCTATTTTGCTCATTCTCGTGTGCAGAAAGACAATGAAATAAACTTTTAGGAACAGTGCTAAATTATACTACTGACAGGCATTACAATGGGTTTAAACAGGAATGTTCTTCATAGGGTTTTTGCTTTTATTGTGTTTGTTATTTCTGAGCAATTTTTAGGCTGGTGGCTGAACAGAAACTACTGCTCCCTTCACCTCCCACCCCCTCCAGAATGAGGAAAGCTATAATCCCCAAAAATGCTTGGGTTTGGGATGAGTGGAATGTAAAAAGGTCGTAACCCTCAAACCCAAACCCAGTTTGTAACAAACCCAAACACTTTCAATTTTAAGAGAGGTGGAATGGATGCAAACAACCAACTTGTACCAAGGAGGTGGCTTCTGTGTTTAAACATTCTAATGGAGGGGCATGGCTTAAATCTTAGCCTATTTTAAATTTTACACCAGCCAGCCCAGTTTCCTTGTCTCGGGAACACTCTGAAAGTGAAAGGGAAGTGAAGATTGCTAATTCAGCAGTTAAATGTCTTTCCAACACTGCTTGTGGGCCAAGAGCAAGGCTGGCTGTAACCCACTCCTATGATCACAGCCAGTTCAGAACCACAATTTTCCCAAGCCACCATGGCACCCACCAGCCTGATGGCAGTTATCCTGATGGCAGTTTACATCCCACCCCATGCGGACGTGAAGATCGCACTGGACGAAATATACTACGAATAGCCTTGAGACGAATCATCCCGAGGCCTTGTTCATCGTGGCTGGGGACTTCAAATCAGGCCATGCTCAAGAGCGTACTATCAAGTTACCACCAACACGTCTCCTGCTCCACCAGAGGCCCAAACATCCTAGACCACTGCTACACAAATATCAAACATGCCTATCATTCTATCGCCTGACCACACTTTGGCAAATCAGACCACAAGGTTATGCTCCTGTTCCCAGCTTACAATCAAAAAAGAAAGTCGTGCAATGTTGGTCTGAGGAATCGGATGATCTCCTACGGGGCTGCTTGGAGTCAGTGGACTGGTCAGTATTTAAAAACTCTGCGACCAGCCTGAACGAGTATGCCACTACAGTAACTGACTTCATCAGTAAATGTGTAGAAGGTTGTGTGCCAAAGACGCAAATCCATATATTCCCCAACCGGAAACCATGGATGAACAGGGATATCCACTGCTTGCTGAAGTCCCGGTCTGAGGCATTCAAGTCAGGCGACGCTGACCTATACAGAAAGTCAGATACGATCTAAAGAGATCCATCAAAGATGCCAAAAGACAGTACCGGACCAGGCTAGCCACACTGACCCCTGCCAACTATGGCAAGGTCTGCAAGACATAACAGGCGACGAGAAGGCATGTAAATTCACCGACTCCAAAGCACCTCTCCCTGATGAACTCAATGCATTCTACGCCCATTTTGAGCAAGAGGTTAGCGAGAGCATGCCCTCCACCTGGATGAACCTATACCCGGGGTCACCATTGCAGATGTCAGAGCAGCTTTCTCGAAGGTCAACCCACGGAAAGTGACTGGCCTGGATGGGGTATCCGGACGTGCACTCAGATCCTGCTCGGAATAGCTGGCAGGGGTATACGCAGACATCTTCAACCTTTCTTTACAACAATCTGAGGTCCCTATCTGCTTCAAGAAAACGACCATCATCCCGGTATCTAAGATAAACCAAGCAGTGTGCCTTAATGACTAACACATCCATCATTACGAAGTGCTTCGAAAAGCTCGTCATGGCACAAATCAATTCCAGCCTCTCGGACTGCCTGGATCCACTACAGTTTGCCTACAGCTGCAACAGGTCCACAGCAGATGTAATCTCCCCGGTCCTGCACTCAACCCTGGAGCACCTAGATAACAAAGACACCTATGTCAGACTCCTATTTATTGACTATAGCTCAGCCTTCAACACTATTATTCCCACAAAACTCATCTCCAAACTCCGTGGCCTGGGCCTCGGCACCTCCCTCTGTGACTAGATCCTGAACTTCCTAACTCACAGACCACAGCCAGTAAGGATAGGCAACAACACCTCCTCCATGATAATCCTCAACACCGGTGCCCCACAAGGCTGTGTTCTCAGCCCCCTATTATACTCCTTATACACCTATGACTGTGTGGCCAAATTCCCTTCCAATTTGATTTTCAAGTTTGTTGACGACACCACTGTAGTGGGTCGGATCTCAAACAATGATGAGACAGTGTACAGGAATGAGATAGAGAATCTGGTGAAATGGTGCGGTGACAATAATCTCTACCTCAATGTCAACAAAATGAAGGAGATTGTCATCGACTTCAGGAAGCGTAAAGGAGAACATACCCCTGTCTACATCAATGGGGACAAAGTAGAAAGGGTCGAGAGCTTCAGGTTTTTAGGTGTTCAGGTCACCAATAACTTGTCCTGGTCCCCCAATGCCGACACTATAGTTAAGAAAGCCCACCAATGCCTCTACTTTCTCAGAATTTTAAGGAAATTTGGCATGTCAGCTACAACTCTCACCAACTTTTACAGATGCACCATAGAAAGCATTCTTTCTGGCTGTATCACAGCTTGGTATGGCTTCTGCTCTGCCCAAGACCGCAAAGTCGTGAATGTAGCCCAATCCATCACGCAAACCAGCCTCCCATCCATTGACTCTGTCTACACTTTCCGCTGCCTAGGCAAAGCAGCCAGCATAATTAAGCACCCACGCACCCCGGACATTCTCTCTTCCATCTTCTTCCGTCGGGAAAAAGATACAGAAGTCTGAGGTCACGCACCAACCAACTCAAGAACAGCTTCTTCCTGCTGCTGTCAGACTTTTAAATGGACTTACCTTGCACTAAGTTGATCTTTCTCTCCACCCTAGCTATGACTGTAACACTACATTCTGCACTCTCTCGTTTCCTTCTCTATGAACGGTATGCTTTGTCTGTATAGCACGCAAGAAACAGTACTTTTCACTGTATACTAATACATGTGACTATAATAAATCAAATCAAATTAAATCAAATCAAGTCAAAGCTGCAATCTCTCACTAGTGGAGCACTGTTACCCCATCCTCCATGGTCTGCCTAATCTTTGCCTTTCTACGCTGAGCGCCTCAGCTACACCCTTTGACATCCCTGTGATCTTTCTGATCTCCCCACCATGGAAAGAACACCCCCCCTCCCAACATCCCCCACCCTTCCCTTGTCCCACTGGCCTTTTGAATCACTCCATATCCCACAGTTTATCTCCCTTCCTCCCTTGAGCTCCTCACCTCCAGCCTGTGATGCCCTCTGGATTTTTTCCAATCTCCCCCTTCCAGATCTTTCCAATCTTGTTCCCTGACCTTTCCAATCTAGCCTCTTGACTTTTCTGATCTCCACTCTCTCCTGAGTTTTCTGATTCACCTCCCACTTCACCTCCCCTGATTTTCCAATCCCTCCCTTCCTCCTCTCCGCTCCCCAACTTCAGCCAGTGTCATAGGTCGACCCACCACCAATCCGGCCAACTGCACCTGGGCAATAAAGACAAAAAATGTTCTGCCATTAAATTCAGCAAGGCCTGAGGGAAATCCATTCTTCCAGGTTTCCCAAATGTAAAAATACCCAGACCAATGCTCTCTCCCATCTCCATAGAACCATGGAATCCTTACAGAGCAGAAAGAGGCCAATCGGCCCATTGAGTCTGCACCAATTCTCCAAAAGAGCACACCACCCCAGCCTTCCCTTCATCTTTGCTCGGTCCCTGTAACCCCACACATATACCATGGCTAATCCACCTAACCTACACATCTTTGGACACTAAGGGGCAATTTAGCATGGCCAATCTGCCTAACCTGCACATCTCCTTTCAATATTACTTCAATATTTCAGAAGTAATAGCATTCTGTATTTCAGTCGAGAATTGCCAATGCCTGTGAAGGACTCCAGCTTATAAGAGCAGCCTTTAATAACACAGATAAATACTTATCCCGTACCTTTATGGCTGCCCTTTCAAATCATTCAGTCTATCCCCATTGTTCAGGATTCCTCATCACCACAAAGCCTTTAGCGTAAATGTTACAACTCCTTTAATCATTTAGAATCATAGAAACCCTACAGTACAGAAAGAGGCCATTCGGTCCATCGAGTCTGCACCGACCACAATCCCACCCAGGCCCCACCCCCATATCCCTACATATTTTACCCACTAATCCCTCTAACCTACGCATCTCAGGACACTAAGGAGCAAGTTTTAGCATGGCCAATCAACCTAACCCTCACATCTTTGGACTGTGGGAGGAAACCGGAGCACCCGGAAGAAACCCACGCAGACACGAGGAGAATGTGCAAACTCCACGCAGACATTTCTGAAGTATCTGCTGAACTTGCAGTTTCTGACTTACTACAATGCTTCATTTATCTTCTAATCTTTAATTACTCATCCCTTTTTCTTTTATCTTCCACTGTTGATCATGCGCATACCTAGCACCATTGTTCAATCCAAACTACCATGCGGAAAGAAGGTTGTAAACCTGCTGTTCATCAAGGGGAAGCCATTTTCATGATAAGCACTTGTGTTTGACAAACCCACTCACATGGGAGCATGGATTCAGCATTTGGTGCCAGGTCAACTTGGTATACGTGTGATTGGTAGATTACAAGCCTTTTTGTGTGGGTTATTAACAATAAGAGAACACTGTCGCCTCTGCTTGGCTAAATCTTTTCATTGTGCTGGGCAGTATTTGGCTATTGCACACTATTAAGTTTAAGTTTATTTATTAGTATCACAAGTAGGCTTACACTAACACTGCAATGAAGTTACTATGAAAATTCTCTAGTTGCCACACTCCGGCGCCTGTTCGGGTACACTGAGGGAGAATTTAGCATGGCCAATGCACCGAGCCAGCACGTCTTTCAGACTGTGGGAGGAAACTGGAACACCTGGAGGAAGCCCATGCAGATATAGGGAGAACGTGCAGACTCTGCACAGACAGTCACCCAAGTCAGGAATCGAATCCGGGTCCCTGGTGCTGTGAGGCAGCAGTGCTAACCACTCGGCCACCGCGCGGATATATTGTTGGGCAATAAGGGTGAATACAGGTGGGGAACTGATCACTGAGCTGTGAATCACGTAGGAGGTGCTTCAACCAATAGTGGCAGTCTGACTCCCGATCCTCACACATATCTTACATCTGAGAGTATAAAAACAAGGAGGTAATGTTGCACTTGGACAAAGCGTTGGTTGGCCAGAGCTGGGGTATTGTGTGCAATTCTGCTTACCTCATTATAGGAAGGATATGATTGCACTACAGGGGGTACAGAAGAGATTCATCATAATGTTGCCTGGATTTGAGCTGTAAGGAGAGACTGGCTTAGATTGTTTTCTCGAGAGCAGAGAAGGCTGAGGGGGAACGTGATTGATCTGTATAAGATTTTGAGGGGTGTAGATAGGGTGAATAGGAAGCAGCTGTTCCCCTTGGTTGAGGAGTCAATCATGAGGGGCATAGTTTTAGGGTAAGGGGCAGAAGATTAAGAGAATCATAGAATCCCTACAGTGCAGGAGGCCATGCGACCCACCAAGTCTTCACTAACTCTCTGACAGAGCATCTTACACAGGCCCTATCCCCATAACCCCACGTATTTACCCCAGTAATCCCTCTAACCTACACATCTTGGGACACTAAGGGTCAATTTAGCATGGCTGATTCACTGGACCTGCACATCCTTGGACTGCAGGAGGAAACTGGAGCAGCCGGAAGAAACCCACGCAGACACAGGGAGAACGTGTAAACTCCACAAAGAGGAGATTCGAGAAAAAATGTTTTCACTCAGAGAGTGGTGGGAATCTGGAATGCACACGTTGACACTTCTGGCATCAGCCAGCCAGGCAAGAAAGTTAATCGGCCCTCCCACCTCCCCACCCCCCCTTCCCCCCCCCTCCAGGACACGGGAGTGGGCTGACTGAGCATCCTCATGCTGTGGGGGAAAAGTTCAGAGAAATTATTGAAATGCCATTCTCGGGCAACTGGCCTGTCATTATATAGCTTGGTGTCGGTTTCATGACTCATCATGTTTTTTTTCATTCATGGGCCATAGGCGTCACTGGCTGGGCAGCATTTATTGCCCATCCCTAGTTTCCCTTGCAGGCCAGTTGAGAGCCAACCACATTACTGGGCCAGGCATTGTCCACTGAATGACCTTGAGAACGTGGTGGTGAGCTGCCTTCTTGAAATGCTGATACAACTGAGTGGCTTGCTAGGCCTTTTCAGAGGGCAGTTGAGAACCAACCACATTGCTGTGGCTCTGGAGTCACATGTAGGTCAGACCAGGCAAGGACGACAGATTTCCTTCCCTAAAGGATATACCAGATGGGTTTTTTCTGACAATCAACAATAGTTTCAAGGTCATCAGTAGATTGACCTGTTGGCAAACCTCCATCAACTGCTCTTACTCCATGGGGTCATCAGGCACGTTTAGGATCTTGCCCTTTCAAGACTGACTGTGGCCCATGGACAAACCCTCTCTTTCTTTTTATTTAAACAATTCATCCAAATGCATTACAATCCACATACATTGTAAATTACAATCCAAAGACATTATGATTTCACAATAAATGATTAAAACAACAAGCTGATATAATCACAATATCAACAGCAAATATACTTTCCATAATACAACAGCAAGCAACTTCCCTTCCAATGAGAATGGAGTCCATTGAAAGTTAAATTATCCGTCGCCTTTGGGGGTTACGCCTTCCGGGATTTCGCAATCCATGGTGTCACCCTCCATGGTGTCGCCTTCTAGGATATGCAAGTACCAACCAGAATAACAGTGCTCATACAAGTCCCATCTGGGACAAAACCTGTCAATGCCTCTCAGTCAGAGCTGCAGGCCTGGTGAATGAGAAGGTCAGCTGAAGAGAGTTAAGTGAATGAGCACATCACCCAGTATCAGCTGAATCAGTGTCCTGCCAATCGGTCCATGTGACGAAGAGGAATTGTTTGTTGAGTCAATCGCTCAAAGCCCCATTAAGGATCTCGCTGTTTGTCTCAGCCCCGCAGCTGCTCAATCTGGCCACATCTACAGGGCAGTGGATAGGATTTCTAAATCACAGCAGCCTCCCCCCCAATTGCCTAGGCTGAAGGATTCTTTGCCATCGCCGTGGTGCCCCCGGTCCAGGGGGCAATAGATGGCATGTCAAAATGAGGTGCCCTTCATTAACAGGAAGGGATACCACTCCATGAACATCCAGCTCAATGATCACCTCCTGAACATTCTGCATGCTACCCTGGCAGACTCCTACATCCTGAGACAGTTGGAGATACCCGACATGTTTGCGTTCACCCTCGGCCAAGGGGATGGGTAGTGAGGGACAAAGGCTACCTGGTAAGATCATGGCTGATGATGGCTGTGCAAAGACCCCAGACTGAGGGAAACCCGTTACCATGAGGCTCACTTTGCCACCAGGAGCATCATCGAGTAGTGAATAGACCTCCTCAAGATGCGGTTCCACTGTCTGGATGACTCTGGCGGGAGCCTACAAAGGGTGGCACGGATAGTGGTCACTTGCTGTGTACTGCACAACTTCACACAGCGGGTGGGTGGGGTGAAGTGGAGGAGGTGAGGGAGGAGGAACGGGCAGCCTTGTCAGAGGATGAGGAGGAGGATGAGGAGGATGCTGAAGGAGCTGAACATTCAGCGGTCAGTGTCCAACAGGGACGTTGGTCCAGGGAGGCCCTCATTGCCTCCAGATTTGAGGTGTAGGAGCCTCATTGTCTGGCACATTTAACAAGTCCACTTTACAAAGCAGCAACTCTGTCTTCAAACCCTTTAATTGCCTTTTCTGTTGCTGAGAGGATCTTTTACTGTGAGATTTTTTAATTAATCCTATCTCAGTACGCATTGCTAGCTTGTTGTCCGATAGGTTCCAGAATGTATTATTCTAAGAAACTGTCCTGACTACTTTCTATGAACTTATTCTTCAGGTTACCTTTGTTAATTTAATTTATTCAATTGATGTGATAATTAAAGTCACCGTGATTATGACAGTACCTTTCTAGCAAGCCCCCCATTATCTCTTTATGTATCCTTTATCTTTGTTCAGTTTAGTTTATTTATTCAGGTCACAAGTAAGCTTACATTAATACTGCAATGAAGTTACTGCGAAAAGTCACCACAGTCCGCTGCCAGTTCGGGTACACTGAGGGAGAATTTAGCATGCCCAATGCAGCTAACCAGCATGTCGTTCAGACTGTGGGAAGAAACTGGAGCACCCGGAGGAAACCCACGCAGATATGGGGAGAACGTGCAGACTTCGCACAGACAGTTGCCCAAGCCGGGAATTGAACCTGGATCCCTGGCGCTGTGAGGCAGCAGTGCTAAACACTGCCACTCATGGGATGTGGGTGTCATAGGCTTGGCCAGCATTTATTGCTCATCCCTAGTTGTCTTTGAGAAAGTGGTGATAAGTTACCTTCTTGAACTGCTGCAGTCCATATGTTGTAGGGACACCCAGAGTGCTGTTTGGAAAGTAGTTCCAGGATATTGACCCAGTGACAGTGAAGAAATACCAATATAGTTACAAATCAGGATGGTAAGTGACATGGAAGGGAGCCTGCAGGTGGTGGTGTTCCCATGCGCCTGATGCCCTTGTCTTTCTAGGTGGTGGAGGTCAAGTGTTTGGATGGCGCTGTCGAAAGAGCCTTGGTGTGCTCATAGAATCATAGAATCCTACAGTGCAGAAAGAGGCCATTCGGCCCATCGAGTCTGCACCAACCACAATCCCACCCAGGTTCCATCCCCATATCCCTACATATTTACCCACTAATCCCTCTAACCTATGCATCCCGGGACACTAAGGGGCAATTTTTAGAATGGCCAATCAACCTAGCCCGCACATCTTTGGACTGTGGGAGGAAACCCACGCAGACATAGGGAGAATGTGCGAACGCCACACAGATAGTGACCCGAGCCAGGATTCGAACCCAGGTCCCTGGAGCTGTGAAGCAGCAGTGCTAACCACTGTGCTACCGTGCCGCAGTGCACCTTGTAGATGGTACATACTGCTGCCACTGTGCATCAGTGGTGGTGGGAGTGAATGTTGAAGGTGGTGGATGAAGTGTCAATCCAAGCGGGCTGCTCTGTTTTTGCTGGAAAGCTTTGCCAGTGGGCCTGAATTTTCTGATTCCCTCGCTGCCAGCAAGAATGGAGAATTTGGTGCTCAGCCAAATCTTCATTCACAGCAGTGGGACCGGAGATTCCCAGCTGCGATTGAGATTGGAGAATCCCAACCATGATGTCTTTCCGTGCACAACAGCCACTACTGTGAAATGATCTGGGGAGATTTATCATTGCTTAAATATTGCTGTTAATTTAACCCAGGACTGAAACTTACAGAAAACGTGAGTCTGGCAATCACCTTCACTGGTGTTGAGAGAGTGCTTCCTTTGTTAGCCTGACACTCACTGTCATCTTTTGGCTCAGCACAATTGTCAGACAGCATTTATTTATGAAATGCAAAGCTTAGCAAACAGTGGTTGTCAAACCAATTACTAAAACCAATGTGATCATAGTATATTTCCTTTGCAGACTTGGCATACCTGAGGAGCTATCCATTTTGAGGGCAGCAATAAAACACAATCTGACAACCATTTTACATGCTACTTCATCATTCATTATGCTGGAAAATGAAGAAGGAGTAAGGCAGAAAGTAGGTGATTTAAAAAGACATTCTCTGTCGCTGAAATCATAATTTGCATCAATTTACTTAATTCATGTGGGGACAAAGTGCAGCCAGTGTTGGCACTCAGCACGGCATTGGATAGGATGTAAACCTCGGAATCTGGGCACCTTTCTGGAGTGGGCAAAGCACCTTAAAAGGCAGAACATTATATGTACATCATGTGTAAGTTCCTTTGCTCATGCTAACCAAAATGGCTTTGCTCCTACTCTCAGTACGATATCTGGGGTTTTAGTATTTAATTGTGAGGCAATTGGATTCATTCATAATTGATAAAATTCTGATTTCCTTTATTTCAGTGGCAGTTTATGAACAAGGCACCATTTAGCATGCACTGCATGATCAGTTCTTCCGTTGACATCATAACTGCCTCAATATATACTTAAGAATACATTTGCTCTGCTTTCAGTTATTTTTTTTCTCAATGCTTTTGCCGTTTGTTTTCCTTGTCTCATAGTAGCACCATAGCAACAACGCTGGCATCTTTGTTCCAAGTTGCACTCTCACATCACACTCTTTCATATCATGTTAAATATGACATTGTGTACAGGCAATCATAAATTTGAAATTCTGAAGCATTGGACCTGGGGCCTTTTAACCTCCAAAGCCTAATTTAAATGCTCCAATTCTGACTCCTGCCAAAAGCTAACAGGAATGACACATAAGTCATCTCCTGACATGCAAGTTTGATATTTGATAGTATAGGGTGTTGGGGGGGTTGGGGGGGGGGGGGGGGGAGGCGGGGGGCGGGGGGGAGGTGGTGGTCATGAGGCTGTTCATGGGTATCCATGGAAACTGTCCACAGCAAGTTAAGTAAGGACTTGCAAAGTGGTGATAGTCATAAAGTGTCTGTGATCAGGAGGAGAAGGGAGGCCCAGGATAGGTGGAGACCTGAAGGAACTATGAAAATATAAACAAGAACTTAAAAATTAATTTGAAGGGACAGCCTATGGCCAGCATCTTTGCTGCCACCAACTTTAGCTGACAAGTATGGGAAGGATGTCCTTGCTATAGAGGGAGTGCAACGAAGGTTTACCAGGCTGATTTCTGCGATCTGTCATATGAGGAGAGACTAAGTCCGTTAGGATTATATTCACTGGAACTTAGCAGAATGAGGACTGAGTGAAATTTGAGTCTCATAGAATGAATCTCATAGAAACTTATAAAATTCCAACAGGATTAGACAGGGTAGATTCAGAAAGAATGTTCCCAATGGTGGGGGAGTCCAGAACTAGGGGTCATAGTTTAAGGATAAGGGGTAAACCTTTTAGAACTGAGGTGAGGAGAAATTTCTTCACCCAGAGAGTGGTGAATCTGTGAAATTCACTACCACAGAAAGTTGTTGAGGCCAAAATGTCAAGTGATATCAAGGAGAAATTAGATGCAGCTTTTGGGGCTAAAGGGATCATGGGATATGGCGGGAAGGCAGGATCAGGATATTGAATTCGATGATCAGCCATGATCAAAATGAATGGCGGGGCAGACTTGAAGGGCCGAATGACTTACTCCCACTTCTGGTTTCTATCTTTCAAGTCCAATCCTGAACAACCCTTTGTCAGGCCAATGGTTAATATGATATGTGGATCACAATGATGTCATGGATAGATGTGCATGTTTTCTTTTTCTCTTTGTCAATGACTTTCATACTTTGGACAAAGCATTTACCTGTTGAGTGGGGCACAGTGGAGGAGAAAGAAATAACATGCATTTAGCTAGCACCTATCACAGTCTCAGGTCAGCCTAAAACATTTCAAACCCAAACGGAAAGCTTTTGAACACTTCTGAAACACTGCTGAACATTTGAAGTACAGCCACTATTGTTTTGTAGGCAAACGTGGGCACAAAAAGGAATTATATTCATCCTGCTCGAGCAACAGCATGCCTTCCAGCTGTGCATAGACTCATGGTGGCTGATAGGAAAATTTAAAATTAATGATAGGGGGTGCATTCAAGGCACTGCAGTCGCGACACCTCATAGTTTAAGTGGTACAAGGTAATAGCAAGCATGCCCAGAAGATCTGTAGACACCAAGCTGAACTGCCATGATGCTACTGATCATATCTCAAGCCATGGTTCATTAGTTTGGTGGTGGCTAAAGTAATTGTTTCAATTGTTGCAGGTCAGCATGGAACTAATTACACAGTTATATAAGCTCCTGCAACAATGTCTGTAGCCAGGCATAAACTTGGGATTTGCTATTTCAGTGGCAGTTAAGAATGCCACTGCCCTCCACGTTTCTGTTCTCCAACTCCTTCCAGTTTATCCGTGGTGTCAGTCAAAATGGTACTCATACATGCATCAAATTGATATCTGGAGATTAGGTCAGCACTTCTTCAAATTTCATTTACAGGATGATGGCATCTCCAGCTTGGCCAACATTAATTGCCCATCCCTAGCTGCCTTTGAGAAGGTGGTGATGAGCTGCCTTCTTGGCCATTGCAGTTCCTGAGATGTAGGTGCACCCACCGTGCTGTTAAGCAGGGAGTTCCAGGATTTTGACCCATCGACACTGTAGAAGCGGTGATATATTTCCAAGTCAGGATGGTGAGTGACTTAGAGGTGAATATCCAGGTGGTGGTGTTACCAGGTATCTGCTGTTCTTGACCTAGATGGTAGCAGTCATGGGTTTTGAAAATGCTGCCTAGGGAGCCTTAGTGGCAGTGCATCTTGTAGCTAATATACACTGCTGCCACTCTTCGCTGGTGGTGGAGGGAGTGAGTGAATGTTTGTGGATGGGGTGACAATCAAGCATGCTGCTTTGTCAAACTGCTTGAGTGTTATAGGAGCTGCCCTCAGCCAGGCCAGTGAAGAACATTGCATCACACTTCTGACTTGTACCATGTTGATTGTGGACAGGCTTTGGGGAGTCAGGAGCAGAGTTACTTGCCGCAAGATTCCTAGTCTCTGAACTCTCTTGTAGCCACAGTATTTATGTGGCTAGTCCAGTTCATTTCCTGATCAATGGTAACCCACAGCATGTTGACAGTTGACATGTTGATGATGGTAATGCCATTGAACATCATGGAGCGATGGTTAAATTCTCTCTCGTTGGAGATGGTCATTGCCTGGCACTTGTGTGGTGCAAATGTTACTTGCCACTCATCAGCCAAAGCCTGGACATTGTCTTCCTGACCCATTAAATTTGCTACCAAATAAACCTGTTGGACTTTAACCTGGTGTTGTGAGACTTCTTACTGTGCCATTAAATAGGAACAGCAGCAGTGATCCAATTCCCTGCACTGTTGCAACTCCCTCAGTACCATCCAACCATACAGACATTGTAGGCAGCAGACTCATGCTGCTCTCCATCTGGCCCTCTCATCTATGCATGGTGACACATGAGACACTACCTTCAAAAACCCATTAACTGCAACATCTGCGATGTCTGTTGCTGTGCTACTGTTTGCAAACATTGGGATGATAGCTAGCTGCTTTCCGTACTCCAGTCCTTGCCTTGAAACTTCAGCTCTGGTTGAAAAATTGCTAATCTGCTCCATAAATTTGTACATACTGGCACAGTGGTTAGCACTGCTGCCTCACAGCGCCAGGGACCCAGGTTCAATTCCCGGCTTGGGTCACTGTCTGTGTGGAGTCTGCACATTCTCCCAGTGTCTGCGTGGATTTCCTCCGGGTGCTCCGGTTTCCTCCCACAGTCCAAAAAATGTGCTGGTTAGGTGCATTGGCCATGTTGTTGTGTTCTCTCATGTAATTATTTGATCGCTGACTTTTCTTTCTCAGTGTGGTGAACCATCGTTGGTTCCCACTAGATAGTACTGAGCCAGGGTCTGGCCAGTACTACAAGTATGTATATATGTTGCTGTTGGGGTTAGGGATGGGTTGTTCTACTTCTTGCTGTTGGGGTTAGGGTTGGGCTGTTACACCTTGTATTATAGTTATTGTGGTACATCCCAGTCGGGCTCCGCTTCCTGGGAGAGGTATAAAGGTCACTGCTCTGTCTGGGACCCCTCAGTCTGGGATCGTGTATATAATTAGTAGCTTCGTTGTAACAGCAAATAAAAGCCTTTATTTCCTGAGCATCTCAAGCCTCGTGTGTGATAACGCGCATCAATTTTATTTGCTGTTAAGTAAACTCTCGTCGGAAAAAAAAACGATAGAGAGAGTATGGAGCAGATATTGAAACCTGAACGTCTTACACTGGATCCACGTGCGGCGGGCACCTCTAACACCTTCGACCACTGGTTGAAATGTTTTGAGGACTACCTGGCAGCCTCCGCAGCGGTCACCACAGACGATGACAGACTCCGGGTCCTCCATGAGAGGGTAAGCGACACCGTATACCTCGCGATCCGTGCGGCCACCGACTACACAAAGGCCCTCGAGCTTCTTAAGAAGCGTTACATTAAACCGCCAAATGAAATGCACGCTCGATACCTCTTGGCCACTCGACGACGGCAGCCCGGCGAAACGACGGAAGAATACGCGAACGAGCTCCTACAGCTAGCCAGGGGCTGTAACTGCAAAGCAGTGTCGGCAGAGCAGAATATGAACGACCTCGCTCGAGATGCGTTTGTGGCGGGAATCGGATCATCTTATATCCAACTCAGACTACTGGAGCAAGGTCATCTTGACCTCACTAAGTCGATAGAACTAGCGGATATGTTGGAGACGGCCTCCAAAAGCCTAGTATTGTATCCTGAAGACCACGTGGAGACAACGTGGCAGGAGCAGTCGCTGATCCCTCCTCGTCCCTCGGGTTCGAAAAGCTGCATGATGGCGTGCCCACACTCAGGCCTGACGACGGCAGCAGCTCCGGGCGGCCCGCGGTGTTACTTCTGTGGGGGAGCGAAGCATACTCGGCAACGGTGTCCCGCTAAAGCTGTGTTGTGCTCCGCCTGCAGTAAGAAGGGGCACTATTCGAAAGTATGCCGTTCTAAACTTGCTTCTAGGAGCGGCAGTGCGGCCTGCGATTCCTCGGAGCCCGGTTCTTCGTCGTCAGCATCGTCGAAGGTTTCGTCCACGTGCGAGGCCAGGATGACGCCATTACGGTCGACGGAGTCGGAGATGCGTGACCACCAGGGGTCGCTGATTTTGGCGCCATCACCCACGTGCGACCTATGGGAGCGGCCATGTTGGTCGGCACCGACCGCGAACGACCAGCAGGGGTCATCCTCGTCAATCTCAGATGCCTGCAGTGGCGCTCATGAACCAACGGTGGCGTCGATCATCCTGGACCAGGCCAAGCCTCATAGACGTGACAAGTCTATGATGGATATTCAGGTAAACAACCACTTGATTTATTGTCTGTTTGACAGGGGGAGCACTGAGAGTTTTATCCACCCAGACGCTGTGAAGCGGTGTGGACTCCAGATTCAACCTGTCAAAGAGACAATTTCTATGGCATCAAGATCCCGGTCTGTCACCGTGCTAGGGAGTTGCGTGGTAACTTTAACGGTGCAAGGCACGGTTTACGAGCGCTTCAAGCTCCTGGTGTTGCCGCACCTTTGCGCGCCAATACTTCTCGGACTAAACTTCATGGTCCACTTGAAGAGTGTAACCCTACAGTACGGTGGGCCACTCCCTCCGCTTTCAGTGGGAGAACAGCAGCTTCCAAATTGCCCAACGCGCCCCGCCTTTCGCCTCTCGAAGCTGAAGATTACCACACCCTCCCTGTTCCAGAATCTTGTGCCAGGCTGCAAGCCCATTGCGACTAAGAGTAGGCGTTACAGCGCTGAGGATCGGATCTTCATTCGATCTGAAGTTCAGCGGCTCCTCAAGGAAAGGATCATACAACCTAGCGCTAGTCCGTGGAGAGCGCAGGTCGTGGTGGTCAAGAGTGGGAACAAACCCCGGATGGTCATTGACTATAGTCAGACCATTAATAGATACACGCAGCTGGATGCGTATCCCCTCCCGCGCATATCTGACATGGTCAATCAGATTGCGCAGTACCGGGTGTTCTCCACCATAGACCTCAAGTCTGCCTACCACCAACTCCCCATTCGCCCAGAGGACCGACAATACACGGCTTTTGAGGCGGATGGTCACTTGTATCACTTTCTCAGGGTTCCCTTTGGTGTCACCAAAGGGGTCTCGGTCTTCCAGCGTGCTATGGACCGAATGGTGGACCAGAACGGGCTGCGGGCTACCTTCCCGTACCTGGATAATGTCACCATCTGTGGCCATTACAGCAGGACCATGACCCAAATCTCCTGAATTTCCTACGCACTGCATCTCGCCTGAATCTGACCTACAACAGGGAGAAGTGTGTGTTTCGTACACGCCGTTTAGCCATCCTCGGATACATGGTGGAAAACGGGGTCATTGGCCCTGATCCAGACCGTATGCGTCCCCTCTTTGAACTTCCCCTGCCCACTTGTGCAAAAGCACTGAGAAGATGCTTAGGCTTCTTCTCTTATTATGCACAGTGGGTTCCCAATTACGCGGACAAAGCCCGTCCGCTCATTAAGTCCACTTCTTTTCCCCTAACACCAGAGGCTCGATTGGCCTTTGATAAACTAAAAGCTGACATCGCGAAAGCTACAATGCATGCTGTTGATGAGTCCATCCCCTTTCAGGTGGAGAGCGATGCACCTGATTTCGCCCTGGCCGCCACACTTAACCAGGCGGGCAGGCCCGTCGCCTTTTTTTCCCGCACTCTCCAAGGCCCCGAAATTCGGCATTCAGCGGTGGAAAAGGAGGCCCAGGCCATTGTGGAGGCCGTCAGGCACTGGCGCCATTACTTGGCGGGAAAACGGTTCACCCTGATCACAGACCAGCGGTCCGTGGCGTTCATGTTCAATAACACGCTGAGGGGCAAGATCAAGAACGACAAGATCTTGCGGTGGAGAATTGAACTCTCCACCTATAACTATGACATCATGTATCGTCCAGGGAAACTCAATGAGCCCTCGGATGCCCTGTCGCGTGGAACATGCGCCAGTATACAGGAGGACCGTTTGCAGGCTCTCCATAATGACCTATGCCATTCTGGGGTCACTCGGCTCTACCACTTTGTAAAAGCCCGCAATCTGCCCTACTCGGTGGAGGATGTCAGGTCTGTCGGGTATGCGCGGAATGCAAACCGCACTTTTACCGACCTGACCGGGTATAATTAGTCAAGGCCACTCGTCCCTTCGAAAGACTGAGTGTCGACTTTAAGGGCCCCCTTCCCTCAACAGATCGGAATGTGTACTTCCTCAACATCATTGATGAGTACTCGAGATTCCCTTTTATTATTCCCTGCTCTGATACATCCACTGCCACGGTTATCAAGGCATTCCGTGATCTTTTCACCCTGTTCGGGTACCCCAGCTACATTCACAGCGACAGGGGCTCGTCGTTCATGAGCGATGACTTGAGGCAATACCTGCTCTCATACGGGATTGCCTCTAGTAGAACCATGAGCTACAACCCTAGGGGTAACGGACAGGTGGAACGTGAGAATGCTACAGTCTGGAAGGCTGTCTTACTGGCGTTGAAGTCAAAAAGCCTTCCAGTCTCCCGTTGGCAAGAGGTGCTCCCTGATGCGCTGCATTCCATACGCTCACTCCTGTGTACGGCAACCAACGCTACTCCCCATGAGAGGCTGTTTTCATTCCCTCGGAAGTCTTCCTCTGGGACCTCATTACCGTCTTGGTTGACGTACTCAGGACCTGTCCTCCTGCGGCGACATGTAAGGGCCCGCAAGTCCGATCCGTTGGTCGAACAGGTCCATCTCCTCCACGCCAACCCTCAGTATGCCTATGTGGCATACCCTGACGGGCGAGAGGACACGGTCTCGATCCGAGACCTGGCGCCAGCAGGGGACGTAGAAACCCCTGTCGCTCCCATACCCCCTGTTAGAAACCCCCCAACTATTGTTTCCCCTCCGGACATGGCGCGGGCAGCATCGGGACCATTACTTAACCCTTTTACTCCCGTGTACAGCTTGCCTGAGTCCAGAGGATGGTCGCCACTTCAGGGCGTGTCGGAACTCAACGGATTATCATCACCTCGGGGTCAACCGGCCCGTGAGACTGTGGAGTAACCGTTGGACATCGCCTTGGGGAGAATGCCACCGCGAGTGCCTACTCCGGTGTCATCGCCGGTGTTGAGGAGGTCACAACGACGGTGCGGTCCCCCTGACCGTCTGAACTTATAGACTGATGACAAATTATTCTGTTTTTTTTGTACCCCGCCGGCCTTTGTCTTCAAAGGAGGGGTGAATGTGGTGAACCATCGTTGGTTCCCACTAGATAGTACTGAGCCAGGGTCTGGCCAGTATTACAAGTATGTATATATGTTGCTGTTGGGGTTAGGGATGGGTCGTTCTACTTGTTGCTGTTGGGGTTAGGGTTGGGCTGTTACACCTTGTATTATAGTTATTGTGGTACCTCCCAGTCGGGCTCCACCTCCTGGGAGAGGTATAAAGGTCACTGCTCTGTCTGGGACCCCTCAGTCTGGGATCGTGTATATAATTAGTAGCTTCGTTGTAACAGCAAATAAAAGCCTTTATTTCCTGAGCATCTCAAGCCTCGTGTGTGATAACGCGCATCACTCAGGCTTCAAGATTATGACAAGTTTGGATCGATTGGATAGTCAGAGTCTTTTTCCCAGGGTCAAAGGGTCAATTACTCGGGGGCAAATGTTGAGAGTAAGAGGGGGAAAGTTTAAAAGAGATGTAAAGGGCAAGTTTTTCACACAGGGGGTGGTGTTGGAAGCAGATTCTACAACAATGTTCAAGAGGCATCTGGATAGTGCTGTGGTTCCCCGTGGATGGCAATGAGAGTTCGCCAATCAGAATAGAGAGTCTGAGTCTTGATCTTCCAGGCAGCAAGGCTTTATTTTCCAATACAAGTCAACAAAGCCGGGATTTCTGGATGAATCCAATGAACCTACCCGCTTACAGTCTCTTTATACACATTCTAGCTTCATATCTCATCATTCTTATCTTACATTCAAGGCTATCTTTGCAGACCCAAGGCCACTTTTCGTCGGCCACCATTGTTTACTAGACCTATGTTATCTGTCTTCTTTGTGATTGGTCACTAATGAATGTGCTATGATATCATTGTGGTTACATCTTGCCTTCTTATCTGAAGTTTGTTACCTATTCAGCCAAGGTTGTCGTTTGCTCAACCATTGTGGGGCATCATGCTAAGCTAAGTCTCTTTTGAAGATATGCGTTTTCTCTCTTTCTTATGTTTATTTGAAAACTACTTTCAGCTTCTGTGTGTGTTTGTTTGACTTCTTTTACCTTTCATGTTCATCCATTGATTATATGGGTGTATATATGGGTATTGGCCTGGTAAGATATTGTGCACTTAAAAGGATACAAGTGTATGCTTAATAAGATATGGGTATAACAGTATACATTCATGTGAGAGCTTTTTAGGTAGTGATTATAAGACATAGGAGCGGAAGTAAGGCCATTCGGCCCATCGAGTCCACTCCACCATTCAATCATGGTTGATTTCAACTCCATTTACCCGCTCTCTCCCCATAGCCCTTAATTCCTCGAGAAATCAAACAAACTTTTCGGGGCTCGTCCGGGATTTGAACCCGAGACCTTTCGCATCTTCATGCTGCGCCCAAAGCAAGAATCATACCCGTAGACCAACGAGCCACCCGCAACACTTTTCTATGTTAATGATTATCTCTTACAATAGATAATGAATAGGCAGGGAATAGAGGGATATGGACCATGTAGAGGCAAGAAAATATTAGATTAAAGAGGCATCTGTGTCAGCACAGACTTGGTGGGCAGAAGGGCCTGTTCCTGTACTGTACTATTCTTTGTTCTTTCGCCCTGATACATGGCCTTCTGATTATCTTCTTCGTAGGCAATCCCTTGGGATTAAGGGTAATTTGCTTCCACTCTGGTTCAGTAGGATCTGAGATGTCTGATAAGCCCAATATAAGATAGTGCATATGAGATGGTGGTAGAGATCAGTGATTCATAAGAACAACAGGGAAATGCTGGTGGATGACATAAACTGTTGCAAGATGGACTTGAATACATTCAATTAGTATGGGAAATGTACTTAGAATGTTTCATTGAGAGATTCCACCTCAGTATGTCTTTCATCCCACAAGGAACAGAAGAATAGCTTAATCTCATTCTGAAAAATGAAATGGGGCAGTACAATGGCACAATGGTTAGCACTGCTGCCTCACAGCACCAAGGACTTGGGTTCAATTCCAGCCTTGGGTGGCTATCTGTGTGGAGTTTGCACATTCTCCCCATGTCCACATGGATTTCCTCCAGGTGCTCCGATTTCCTCCCACAGTCCAAAGATGTGCAGGTTAAGTGGATTGGCCATGCTAAATTTGCGACTTAGTGTCCCAAAAAATATAGAAGTTGGGAGGATTAGTGAGGTAAAATTCGTGGCCTGGGTGAGAGTCAGTGCAGACTCGATGAACCGAATGGCCTACTTCTGCATTGTAGGTCTTCTATGAATCTAACCAATGTGAGAGCATGAAAACAGTTGGGACATAGTAGATGGTTAGGTTCACTGTAAGAATCAGAAAACAGGTGCCCAAAAATAAGAATGCTGAGCTACAAATTTCAGTGAGAAAAGAGCAAATGAGTAAGGTGGAGAGGTTAGCAGACAGCTTGATGGATCGGCCGTGAGAAATATTCAAAACTGAGATGCACAGGATACCAAATAAGTATATTCTCAGAAGGTGAAAAGGCAGCTCATCAAAAGCAGTGCTTAGCAACTGCAAGGCGACCATAGGGAAGGAGAGAGTGCACAGCCACCTCCCATTCTCCAGATAGAATGTGCTGACCCACAGCTATGCATTGATAACCTGCAATAACTGCAGAAGGAGGCTATACTTCTTTAAGGAGGCAGTCGCAAACCGGTCTGGATCTGACAACAAGATCTGAAACCCACTCGGGGAGGCGATGGCCTCGTGATATTATCGCCAGATTATTAATCCAGAAACTGGCAACCCACGTTCAAATCCTGCCACTGCAGATGGTGGAATTTGAATTCAATTTTAAAAATTTGGAATTAAGAAACTACTGATGACCATGAAACCATTGTCGATTGACGGAAAAACCCATCTGGTTCGCTGATGTCCATTAGGGAAGGAAATCTACCGTCCCTACCTGGTCTGGCCTGCATGTGACATCCAGAGCCATAGCAATGTGGTTGACTCTCAACTGCCCTCAGGCAACTAGGTATGGGCAATAAATGCTGGCCAACCAGTGATGCCCACGTCCTACGAATGAATAAAAAATACTCCATTCAAAAGCCTATTTTCACTGGACAAACTGTAATGATTAGGTTGAGAAGACCAATACTTCTGCTGCTTGAACAAGTCTGGTGGCTTCCTTCAACATAGCCCGGAGGGAATGTGAAGAGAATCCATATGTAATGCCATTACCGAGAAGTGTTGATATTAATCTTCAGCATTGTCTTAGCGCTCATGAATCAGTGTATGGAGAATGTCATACTGTAAAGTATAAAACATTACTCAGGTTAAAGGAATAGCCTTGAACTGTCATTCTTTTTTTTCAATCTAAGGGCGATGGGTTTAAGTTACAATCTTCAGTTAATTGCAGAATGAATTTTATAGGTGTTTTTAATGCCCAGAATGAAATTGATGAATTTTAATGATCACTGTAAACTGAATTCTCCAGTTAACTTTCTCTGGGATCATAGCATCTTCCTTCAGTATGTAAATTAAAGTAATAAAGTTACCCCATAGAAGCAGTGGCATAGCCAGTCTACCTATTATTATGTTCATAGCTCAACTGCTTTACAATAGGTGGAGACACAAACATTGCTTGGGAATTTGTTTTTCTATCCACCCATTTTTTGTGGGTTCTCCCTATTCCCCAGCAGCAGTTTACAAAATTGAGATCCAAGGCAGGAAACACATTGCCCGACATTTCTCCCACGTTTCAAAACATTTAAACTTCAGGCAAAAGACTGCTTGCTGAGTCCAGCTATCTACAGACTGAGGGCCTATGCAAGGATAAAACACAGGGTGAAATGGAAGATCCAGTTCTTTTTTAGCCTGCTGGCACCCCATACTGCCACATGCCTGAGGAACAACCCCTCCCCAGAGATACACTTCCATCAATAGGTGGGTGGGGGGATAGGAGGGGAACTGAAGGTCCAGGCCGGTAATCACATTGGAATGTGGAGTGATTATGGAGTTACATCTTTGTGCTTTTCTCCAAATATTTCTCTTGAGTTTGGTATCTCTGATGATTTTGGTTTAGATACCCAATCTGGATAAATTGACAGGCTGAGCAAGAATTTGAAAAAAAATGGCTCAGACAATGTACATAAATGCACCTCTTTTTATTTGTTCATGAGATGCAAGTGTTGCTCGCTTAGTATGGGAAATGTACTTAGAGTGTTTCATTGAGAGATTCCCACCTCAGTATGTCTTTCATCCCACAAGAAACCTAGGGTGGCACGGTAGCACAGTGGTTAGCACTGCTGCTTCACAGCTCCAGGGACCTGGGTTCGATTCCCGGCTTGGGTCACTGTCTGTGTGGAGTTTGCACATTCTCCTCGTGTCTGCGTGGGTTTTCTCCGGGTGCTCCAGTTTCCTCCCACAGTCCAAAGATGTGCGGGTTAGGTTGATTGGCCATGCTAAAAAATTGCCCCTTAGTGTCCTGAGATGCGTAGGTTAGAGGGATTAGTGGGTAAAATATGTAGGGATATGGGAGTAGGGTCTGGGTGGGATTGTGGTCGGTGCAGACTCGATGGGCCGAATGGCCGCTTTCTGTACTGTAGGGTTTCTATGAAGGAACAGAAGAATAGCTTAATCTCATTCTGAAAAATGAAATGGGGCAGTACAGTGGCACAATGGTTAGCACTGCTGCCTCACAGCACCAAGGACCTGGGTTCAATTCCAGCCTTGGGTGGCTGTGTGGAGTTGGCACATTCTCCCCATGGGCATTCACTGCCCATCCCATTGCCTCAAAATAAGTGGGGGCCAGTTCAGAACAGAGTTGAGGGGGAACTTCTTCTCTCAGAGGGTAGTGAATCTCTGGAATTCTCTGCCCATTGAAGTGGTGGAGGCTACCTCGTTGAATATGTTTAAATCACGGGTAGATAGATTTCTGATCGATAAGGGAATTAAGGGATATGGGGAGTAGACGGGTAAGTGGAACTGATTCACCTCAGATCAGCCATGATCTTGTTGAATGGCGGGGCAGGCCCGAGGGGCTAGATGGCCTACTCCTGCTCCTATTTCTTATGTTCTTATGTTCTTATCCCTAATTGCCTTGAAAAGGTGGTGGTGAACTGTCTTAAAGTTAAAGTTTATTTATTTGTCAGAAGTAAGGCTTACATTAACACTGCAATGAAGTTACTGTGAAATCGCCACAGTCCACCCGCCTGTTCAGGTCAATGCACCTAACCAGCACATCTTTCAGAATGTGGGAGAAAACTGGAGCACCTGGAGGAAACCCACGCAGACACAATGAGAACATGCAAAGTCCACATAGACAGTGACCCAAGTCGGGAATCGAACCCAGCTCCCTGGCGCTGTGAAGCAGCAGTGCTACCGTGCCACCTCGTCTTATTGAACTGCTGCAATCCCTGTCATGTAGGTCCATGTGCATTGCTGTTATGGAGGGAGTTATAGAATTTTTACAAAGCAAAAGTGACGGAACAGCGATACATTTCCAATGTTTCAGGGTGGGAACTTGTATAGGGGGGTGTTCCCAAGCATCTGCTGCCCTTGTTCCTCTAGGTTGTAGAGGTCACGGATTTGGAAGGTGCTGTCGAAGGAGTGTTAGTTAGTTAGAATCCCTACAGTGCAGAAGGAGACCATTCAGCCCATCGAGTCTGCACCGACCACAATCCCACCCAGGGCCTATTCCCATAGCCCCATATATTTACCTTGTTAATCCCCTAATACTAGGGTCAATTTAGCATGGCCAATGAACCTAACCAGACATCTTTGGACTGTGGGAGGAAACCGGAGCACCTGGAGGAAACCCATGCAGACACGGGGAGAATGTGTAAACTCCATGCAGGCAGTGACCCGAGGCTGGAATTGAACCCGGGTCCCTGGCGCTGTGAGGCAGCAATGCTAACCGCTGTGCCACCATGAGTTTCTGCAGTGAATCTTGTAGATGGTACACACTGCTACGAGTGTGCTTCAGTGATGGAGGGAGTAGTATCAGTCAAGTGGGCTGCCTTGTCCTGGATAATGTTAAGTTCTTGAGTGTTGTTGGAGCTTCACTGAATCATCATATTCCTGAGTTGCGCCTTGGAGATGGACAGGTTTTGGGGAGTCAGGGGATAAGTCGTTCTCCACAAAATTCCCAGCTTCTGACCTGCTCTTGTAGCCGCAGCATTTATATGGCTAGGCCAATTGAGGTTCTGGTCAAAGATGTTGACAGTGAAAGAATTCAGCAATGGTAATGCCATTGAATTTCATGGGCAATGGTTGGATTCTCTCCTGCTGGAGATGCTCATTGCCTGGCACTTGTGTGGTGCAAATGTTAATTGCCACATATCAGCCCAAGCCTGAATGTTGTCCAGGTCTTGCTGCAAAAGGACATAGACTGCTTCAGGATCTGAGAATGGTGCTGAACATTGTGCACACTTCCATGAACATCCTCACTTTTGACCTTATGATGGAAGGAAGGTTATTGATGAAGCTGCTCAAGATGGTTGGACCTACGACGCTGCCCTAAGGAACTCCTGCAGCGATGTCTTGAGGCAGAGGTGATTGACTTCCAATTACCACAACCATCTCCTTTTGTGTTAGTTATGATTCCAACCAGAAGAAAGTCTTTCCCAATTCCCATTGACTTCAGTTTTGCTTGGGCTCTTGATGCTACATTCAATTAAATGCTGCCCTGATGTCAATGGCTGTCACTCTCACCTCACCTCCTGAGTTCAGCTTTCTTGTCCACCTTTGAACCAAACCTGTCATGAGTTCAGTAGCTGAGTGGCCCCAGAAAAATGTAAACTGAGCATCAATGAGCAGGTTATTGCTGATTAATTGCCCCTTTATAGCACTCTTGATGTTTTTTCCATCACTTTACTGAGTAAAGAGTAGATTCATGGGGCACTAATTGGCCTTACTGGATTTGTCCTTCCTTATGTAGATATGATATACCTAAGCAATTTTCCACATTTTCACGCAGATGCCAGTGTTGCAGCTATACTGGAACAAATTAAATAGGGGCACAACTAATTCTGTAGCTGATGCTGAATGGCCCACAGCGCCACAAGGATGCCCAGTCTTGAGTTGCAATAGCTGTTCAAAATATAACTCATCTGGCACAGTGGTTGTGCTGCATAACACAACATCTTAAAAATAATCAAAGATATGTACGCAGAGGACAAATAAATGTCTGTATTTGAAATGAATGGCTTGGCCTTCCTTGAGCATAGATGGGCCTCCACTATCCATATTGGCAGAATAGAGGTACACCTCTGCCAAGTGTGAGCTTTCTATCACCAGCCTAAAACTTAGCAGATTTATTGTCATAGTGGGATTATGAACACTGGGATGCTAAGAACCGTGTACATTTTGTTTGAGGAGGTCTGTTGTTCTTCAATAGCAAGTCTGTGCAGTGGCAGTAAATGAGTCAAGAACACATTACATTGTCTCCCAACCTATTTTAAAGACATATTTTCCACTGGCAGGGGCACATTCACATACTTACAAGCAGATGCATCCGAATTAGTAACAAAATACAGCACACTTCCTGTAACTGGAACGGAGGCTATACTAGACACTATTAATTACTGCAAACAATGGGTGACTAGTGTTGCTTCAACGGACACAAGTCATTTAGCATGATCTTCCTGCCTGTTACACTGGCTGAGATTTTGCTGGAACAGGGCACCTCACCATCTGTTAGTCAGACTGGTTCATGCACATTTAGGTTTTACCAAATTTTGGCCACAAAGTAGCTGGAAATGCAAACTAATGTTGGCACAGTGAGGCCAACAGGATGCCCAGGACTTTGATAAACAATGGACTATGTATCTCCTTAACCATTGACATTGAACAATTGAAAAATAAAGCGGGGAAGTTTGAGAAGGAGGGTGAAGTAGAGTAGGTGGGTTTGAAACTAGCAGTCTGAAATGAGTTTATATGTGAATCGACAGTCAACATTTCAACACACCCAGTTTTCTTTACACTGGAGTTCACAGCATTCTGTGAACAAGCTCTTTTTTGCAAGTCATTTTCTCCTCTCACTGTCACTTTTACTTGATTTGAAATTAATATTCTTGGCAATACTTTCCAAGCCATTGGAAAGTTAAAACTGGCACTGCACATAACAGGCTATCAATTTGCAAGGAACCAGTTACATACTGCTAAATATAGACCAATTTCGGCCTAATGTATTCAATGCCAAATCATGTGCAGAACAAGAAATAAAGAGATAAAGAACACTTTGATTTCACCCAGCACAGACACAAGAGTTCTGCAGAGACACTGTACCCCCTTGGTGGGCTTGAGCATGGGCAGAAATCCCATTGTCAATTGGTTAACTCCAAAAAGAGAATGTTAGAAAAGGGAATGGGTTTCGGGCGATTTTGGATGAGGCATATGCCAAACTTTTCCATTCTCATCAGCTTGAGGCTGGCACTATTTAAATGTCCAGGTCTCATCTGTACCCTGCCAGTGCCTGCCAGCCAACATCAAGACAAGTTACATGGGTTGGGATTCGGGTTGTTTCATGGGTGGAAAGGACATGGGAGCATAGATCAGCAGAAGCCCAGGCAATTCTTGTTGGAGCCAAAGCAGTTCTTGACTTGCCAATTCTTTCTGCCAGGTTTTACTGTGTGGGGCATTGC